>NC_091813.1:7486080-7789110 GCF_041296235.1 Equus asinus | reverse complement strand
AAAACTAGCAAACCTTTGGGGAAAGAAACTCAAGAAGACACAAGAAAAAAAAAGATATCGAGGGATCTAGGAATGGAAGGATTAACACACTTGAAAGGTTCATACCGCAGTAAGGAATCTCTGGATTCCATGCAATCCCAGTCAAAGTTGCAGCAGTATTGGCCACAGAGAAGAAGAGAGAATCCTAAAGTTTCTAGCCAGCAACGCGAGACCCTGACTAGGCAAAGGAATCCTCAGGAAAACGAACAAAGCAGCACGTGTCACAATTTCTGATTTCAACATAGAGGACGAAGCGCGAGGTACCGAAACGGCACAGTCTGGGCCCCAAAACAGGCATGAAGACCCATGCAAAACAATTGAGAGCCCAGAGCCCAACTCAAACTTACATGGACAGCCCATTTTGGACCAGGGAGCCAAGTGGAGACAGCGGAGAAAGGAGAGTCTCTACAATAAACGGTGCTGGGAAGCCTGCACAGCCACATGGAACACAACGAGAGTACACCATGATGTTACACCTGGCACACACACCACCTGAAGTGGATTAAAGCCTTGAATGGCAGACTTGAAACCGTGAACCTTGTAGGAGAAGACCTAGGCAGAGTGCTCTTTGCCATCTGTCTGAGCCGCCTATTTGGAAGAAGCATGTCTGACTGGGCAAGGGCAACAAAGGAAACAAGAAACAAACGGGACCACATCAAATGCACACACTTCTGCCCACTCAAGGAAACCATCAACTGAATACTAAGACACCACAACAATTGGGAGAGGATGTTTGCAAACCACACATCGGACAAGGGGTGAAAAGCCCAAAGATACAATCAACTCGCACGTCTCCACAAGAAAAAAAACAAGCCAATGAAAACCTGGTCAAAAGATGGAAGCAGAGATTTCTCCGAAGAAGACAGAAAGAGGGCCAGTAGGTGCATGAAAACTTGTTCACCATCATGAAGTCTCAGGAAAATGCAAATCCAAACTGCAAGGCCATGGCAGCTCACTGTGGTCAGCATGGCTAGAAGGAAGCAGACAGGAAATAACAAGTGTCAGAGAGGAGGTGCAGAGAAGGGAAGCCTCCTGCACTGCTGGTGGGAGTGTAACCCGGTGCAGCCACGATGCCAAAGGTGTGGAACTGCCTCAGAAATTTAAGTATCCATGTCCCGTATGACCCAGCTATTAATCTGCCGCTTGCTTATCCAAAAAAGTCAGAAAGACTACCGCATAAAGACATGTGCATGGCTGTGTTCACCACAGTCTTACTCCTGATATCCAAGACTTGGAAAGCACCCTGGTGTCCAGCAAGGGATGATTGGAGAAGGAAGATGGGCTATAGCCACACAATGGTATACCACTCAGCCGGAACAAATGATGCAATCCAGCCATTTGTGACCACCAGAATGGCTGTGAGGGTTTTAGGGGAAGTGTAACAAGCCCCAGTGAGAAATTCAAATACCATAGAATCTCACTTACAAGGCGAAGAAAAAGCAAGCACTAACCAACAGGTGGCACTGAACATTTGTATGCGGGCTCCCAGAGGCAAAGAGGGGCGGTGACGGAGGGTGAAAGAGAAGATTAGGCACAAGTGTGTGGTGAGGGCCTGTGATTAGTCTTACACTGGTGAAGATGATGTAAGCTACACAGAAGTCTAAAGCAATGAGGATGTGAATCTGGAAGTTATAGTACGTTCTAATGCAGGGTCATGGCTATAAATTCACCTCAAATCAAAAATCCAAAAAGGGGTCCAGAATGATGTCATAAAGCTTTGGGGGCGGAAAGAGTTTACAGAAGGTGAACTTCCAAGGATGGAAAATCACCTCCAAATGCTTACAGATGCTACAGAAAGGCAGACCATTCCAAATAGGTGAAGAGGAATACTACGAAGAGAACATGATCAGTCCTAAACCCATGAACGAACGGAAAATGTTACCGTCCATGATGTTATTACTAATCACCTTCACGAATAATCCAAACAGGCCCACGTCTTCCCAAGTTCAGGCAAAAGGTTGGTCCAAAAGTACAATTCAGGGCCGGCCCTGTGGTGGAGCAGGTAAGTGCCCACATTCCGCTTGGGCGGCCCGGGCCTCACTGTTTCACATTACGAGTGCATATCACATTAGTAGTGTTAGGAAATATAGATTTCATGGTATGGTGCGGGCAGAGATCATAAATAAGCAGCAATTGTGAGGATACGTTATCAATACGCACAAGAAAAGGAACCATAAGAATATTACAATCTATGGAAGTATCTGGTACACTTCCCAAAGGCAGAAGGAAGGAAAACTTGTGACCTGCCAAGGTGGAATTGGCAGAGTGCCACGAGATGACACCATCATTGTGCATCAGAACATTCCCTGGGCAACTTCAACTTGTGAGGGAGTCCAGGACTTTTTCTGGGTAAGGTCCACCCATTTTGCCATCTACCCAAGATATAAGAGATAAAACCCAGGATAATCTTACAGGAGTGACACCAGTGTCTAGAGAGAATGTAGGAGCCCTTTCGAAGTTCAAGGAGAAAGATAGAAACTGACAACAATTGCAGAAAAAGGAAAACTATCCTACCTAGACAGGGTGAGGAGTCAGACTGGTCTGAGATGGCTGTGAAACTCTGTGTGCACGGAGGTTGTCAGGACAACTTCGAATTTTGAGGTCGCTTATGACATCACGGTGAACATGTCCCCCAGGGTGGCCGCATGGTTACAGTCTGAGGATTGGCCTAGGCTAGGCTATTAAAGGGACAGATACCCAGAAACAGGTTTGGCAAACAGAAAGCAGGCACAGAAACTAGAAGAGATAAAACAGAGTCTGATGCAAGGGATAAGAAAGGAACCCTAGGCCACAAGTGAGAATAGAGGGACAGGCACGGAGAGGAGAACATTGTCATCTATTCAAGTCTATGGGGAGGTCATGCTGATTCAAGCTTGCAACTTCATTGGAAACAAGTGGCCGGACTTGGCGTTCATCACACCTACAGTGCCCTTGTGCCTTAAGCATAATGCAAAGTCAAGAAAGATGTCTTGAGGACATTGAAGAGAAGAATCGATGCCTCCTTTCCAAGGCCCATAGCATTCTTTGAAGGTCAGTCTCTTTTTCCGAAGCTCTGGTGTCACGTGGGCCCACTGGGCACATGGTAATGTGTCCCAAGAGATGTCTTGGAAGCCTTGAAGGAATGGAGCCCTGTCACGCTTGGGGTATGTCTCTTTGTTTGGAAGTGCTCTACAAGGGTGCTGAAAAGCACCCTCTTCCACAGGGCTTCGTTCCTTCGTGAAGGCTGCCCTCCCAGGCTAGTGTGCTCTGTTTGCCTCCATCGAAATTCTCTCCCCCTACCTCTTGCCGTAGAAGGATTATTGATTATGTGTTTTGACACCATATCTAAGGAAGTTGCACGAAAATTAGAACTTTACAGTTGTGTTTCAAGAAAAATAAACAGGCCAGGGTAGAGGATGTAGGGCAAACAAATGGCACACCCTATAAAAATTAAGTAAGCCCGTATCTGGACGGAATCTAGGGGAACGTTCAAGGATCAGGGGTCAAGTTCGAAACTTCCCAAATCCGGAAAAGAGACAGAAAAATATCTTTCCTGGAGAGTGGAATTCATCCGATTTGTCTAAGTTGTCTTGGAAACATTGTGTCCGTGAAGGGGGTTGCCAGGACCACCTCGAATTTGGAGTTTCTGATCTCAGGATGTCAAACCAACCCACATGACCACGTGTTCTCAGTGCTTAGTTTGACCTTGGCTAGGGTAGCCAAGAGTCCTACAAGTGACCGGTGCAAATTCAAGGACAACAACCAAGAGTCACGAAAGCACTCACACCTCACCCTAGAGAACATACAGCGATTAAAGAAATACAAACTAATCCCTTGGAATGAAGGAGAACGGACTGATAAGCATGTCTAAGGGAGATAGCTGAGAAAGACCATGACGAGTATACTATGGAAAAGAAAAAGAGGACCCAGAAAATGGAAGGTGAACAGAAATCACACCTGAATTATCCACAATGAAAGATGATGTCCGTCTTTAGACAGACTCTGCTGGAACGTTTGAAAGTCAGAGAAATTCACAAGCCAAAAAACGGCAGCGAAGGTCAAGCATGGGCTAACTGGGAAGGGTGAGTTATGAGACTGCTCCAAGCAGGCTCTGAAACCTGTATCCAGGAAGCATGCTGGACCTCAGAGACACAATTATGACAAATCCTCTGACATCACAATGGACCCGAAAAACAACCTAGCCTCATCTACACAGTGCTAGAGTTGGGCTCACTAGTATATTTAACTCCCATTGCACTCAACTGCACGTTGCCACTGAACATGTAAGTGGCCGGCCGGTGGTGCAGTGGTGAGGTCCGCACCTTCTGGGTCTGTGGCCCAGTATGGGCTGGGTGGAATCCTCGGTTTGGGCCTCCTCACCACTGCTTCAGTTGTTCTGGTGCAGGCGTCCGAGGTAGAGTAGAGGCAGATGGGAAGGGACGTTGGACAGGGCCAGACTTCCACAGCAAATACAGGAGCATTGCCAGCAGATGTGAGCACAGCAATGCACTTGTGCCAAAACAAAACCAATTAAAAGTTGCAAAGAATAGAAAAACTGAAGCTAAGGAAAAAAAAAAAAAAAAAAAACAGGAGCTTGCCATTACGAAGAATAGGATCTCTGTGAATAACCTTAGCAAAACAGGTGAATTCTATGTTAATTCAAAAACTAGCAAACCTTTGGGGAAAGAAACTCAAGAAGACACAAGAAAAAAAAAGATATCGAGGGATCTAGGAATGGAAGGATTAACACACTTGAAAGGTTCATACCGCAGTAAGGAATCTCTGGATTCCATGCAATCCCAGTCAAAGTTGCAGCAGTATTGGCCACAGAGAAGAAGAGAGAATCCTAAAGTTTCTAGCCAGCAACGCGAGACCCTGACTAGGCAAAGGAATCCTCAGGAAAACGAACAAAGCAGCACGTGTCACAATTTCTGATTTCAACATAGAGGACGAAGCGCGAGGTACCGAAACGGCACAGTCTGGGCCCCAAAACAGGCATGAAGACCCATGCAAAACAATTGAGAGCCCAGAGCCCAACTCAAACTTACATGGACAGCCCATTTTGGACCAGGGAGCCAAGTGGAGACAGCGGAGAAAGGAGAGTCTCTACAATAAACGGTGCTGGGAAGCCTGCACAGCCACATGGAACACAACGAGAGTACACCATGATGTTACACCTGGCACACACACCACCTGAAGTGGATTAAAGCCTTGAATGGCAGACTTGAAACCGTGAACCTTGTAGGAGAAGACCTAGGCAGAGTGCTCTTTGCCATCTGTCTGAGCCGCCTATTTGGAAGAAGCATGTCTGACTGGGCAAGGGCAACAAAGGAAACAAGAAACAAACGGGACCACATCAAATGCACACACTTCTGCCCACTCAAGGAAACCATCAACTGAATACTAAGACACCACAACAATTGGGAGAGGATGTTTGCAAACCACACATCGGACAAGGGGTGAAAAGCCCAAAGATACAATCAACTCGCACGTCTCCACAAGAAAAAAAACAAGCCAATGAAAACCTGGTCAAAAGATGGAAGCAGAGATTTCTCCGAAGAAGACAGAAAGAGGGCCAGTAGGTGCATGAAAACTTGTTCACCATCATGAAGTCTCAGGAAAATGCAAATCCAAACTGCAAGGCCATGGCAGCTCACTGTGGTCAGCATGGCTAGAAGGAAGCAGACAGGAAATAACAAGTGTCAGAGAGGAGGTGCAGAGAAGGGAAGCCTCCTGCACTGCTGGTGGGAGTGTAACCCGGTGCAGCCACGATGCCAAAGGTGTGGAACTGCCTCAGAAATTTAAGTATCCATGTCCCGTATGACCCAGCTATTAATCTGCCGCTTGCTTATCCAAAAAAGTCAGAAAGACTACCGCATAAAGACATGTGCATGGCTGTGTTCACCACAGTCTTACTCCTGATATCCAAGACTTGGAAAGCACCCTGGTGTCCAGCAAGGGATGATTGGAGAAGGAAGATGGGCTATAGCCACACAATGGTATACCACTCAGCCGGAACAAATGATGCAATCCAGCCATTTGTGACCACCAGAATGGCTGTGAGGGTTTTAGGGGAAGTGTAACAAGCCCCAGTGAGAAATTCAAATACCATAGAATCTCACTTACAAGGCGAAGAAAAAGCAAGCACTAACCAACAGGTGGCACTGAACATTTGTATGCGGGCTCCCAGAGGCAAAGAGGGGCGGTGACGGAGGGTGAAAGAGAAGATTAGGCACAAGTGTGTGGTGAGGGCCTGTGATTAGTCTTACACTGGTGAAGATGATGTAAGCTACACAGAAGTCTAAAGCAATGAGGATGTGAATCTGGAAGTTATAGTACGTTCTAATGCAGGGTCATGGCTATAAATTCACCTCAAATCAAAAATCCAAAAAGGGGTCCAGAATGATGTCATAAAGCTTTGGGGGCGGAAAGAGTTTACAGAAGGTGAACTTCCAAGGATGGAAAATCACCTCCAAATGCTTACAGATGCTACAGAAAGGCAGACCATTCCAAATAGGTGAAGAGGAATACTACGAAGAGAACATGATCAGTCCTAAACCCATGAACGAACGGAAAATGTTACCGTCCATGATGTTATTACTAATCACCTTCACGAATAATCCAAACAGGCCCACGTCTTCCCAAGTTCAGGCAAAAGGTTGGTCCAAAAGTACAATTCAGGGCCGGCCCTGTGGTGGAGCAGGTAAGTGCCCACATTCCGCTTGGGCGGCCCGGGCCTCACTGTTTCACATTACGAGTGCATATCACATTAGTAGTGTTAGGAAATATAGATTTCATGGTATGGTGCGGGCAGAGATCATAAATAAGCAGCAATTGTGAGGATACGTTATCAATACGCACAAGAAAAGGAACCATAAGAATATTACAATCTATGGAAGTATCTGGTACACTTCCCAAAGGCAGAAGGAAGGAAAACTTGTGACCTGCCAAGGTGGAATTGGCAGAGTGCCACGAGATGACACCATCATTGTGCATCAGAACATTCCCTGGGCAACTTCAACTTGTGAGGGAGTCCAGGACTTTTTCTGGGTAAGGTCCACCCATTTTGCCATCTACCCAAGATATAAGAGATAAAACCCAGGATAATCTTACAGGAGTGACACCAGTGTCTAGAGAGAATGTAGGAGCCCTTTCGAAGTTCAAGGAGAAAGATAGAAACTGACAACAATTGCAGAAAAAGGAAAACTATCCTACCTAGACAGGGTGAGGAGTCAGACTGGTCTGAGATGGCTGTGAAACTCTGTGTGCACGGAGGTTGTCAGGACAACTTCGAATTTTGAGGTCGCTTATGACATCACGGTGAACATGTCCCCCAGGGTGGCCGCATGGTTACAGTCTGAGGATTGGCCTAGGCTAGGCTATTAAAGGGACAGATACCCAGAAACAGGTTTGGAAAACAGAAAGCAGGCACAGAAACTAGAAGAGATAAAACAGAGTCTGATGCAAGGGATAAGAAAGGAACCCTAGGCCACAAGTGAGAATAGAGGGACAGGCACGGAGAGGAGAACATTGTCATCTATTCAAGTCTATGGGGAGGTCATGCTGATTCAAGCTTGCAACTTCATTGGAAACAAGTGGCCGGACTTGGCGTTCATCACACCCACAGTGCCCTTGTGCCTTAAGCATAATGCAAAGTCAAGAAAGATGTCTTGAGGACATTGAAGAGAAGAATCGATGCCTCCTTTCCAAGGCCCATAGCATTCTTTGAAGGTCAGTCTCTTTTTCCGAAGCTCTGGTGTCACGTGGGCCCACTGGGCACATGGTAATGTGTCCCAAGAGATGTCTTGGAAGCCTTGAAGGAATGGAGCCCTGTCACGCTTGGGGTATGTCTCTTTGTTTGGAAGTGCTCTACAAGGGTGCTGAAAAGCACCCTCTTCCACAGGGCTTCGTTCCTTCGTGAAGGCTGCCCTCCCAGGCTAGTGTGCTCTGTTTGCCTCCATCGAAATTCTCTCCCCCTACCTCTTGCCGTAGAAGGATTATTGATTATGTGTTTTGACACCATATGTAAGGAAGTTGCACGAAAATTAGAACTTTACAGTTGTGTTTCAAGAAAAATAAACAGGCCAGGGTAGAGGATGTAGGGCAAACAAATGGCACACCCTATAAAAATTAAGTAAGCCCGTATCTGGACGGAATCTAGGGGAACGTTCAAGGATCAGGGGTCAAGTTCGAAACTTCCCAAATCCGGAAAAGAGACAGAAAAATATCTTTCCTGGAGAGTGGAATTCATCCGATTTGTCTAAGTTGTCTTGGAAACATTGTGTCCGTGAAGGGGGTTGCCAGGACCACCTCGAATTTGGAGTTTCTGATCTCAGGATGTCAAACCAACCCACATGACCACGTGTTCTCAGTGCTTAGTTTGACCTAGGCTAGGGTAGCCAAGAGTCCTACAAGTGACCGGTGCAAATTCAAGGACAACAACCAAGAGTCACGAAAGCACTCACACCTCACCCTAGAGAACATACAGCGATTAACGAAATACAAACTAATCCCTTGGAATGAAGGAGAACGGACTGATAAGCATGTCTAAGGGAGATAGCTGAGAAAGACCATGACGAGTATACTATGGAAAAGAAAAAGAGGACCCAGAAAATGGAAGGTGAACAGAAATCACACCTGAATTATCCACAATGAAAGATGATGTCCGTCTTTAGACAGACTCTGCTGGAACGTTTGAAAGTCAGAGAAATTCACAAGCCAAAAAACGGCAGCGAAGGTCAAGCATGGGCTAACTGGGAAGGGTGAGTTATGAGACTGCTCCAAGCAGGCTCTGAAACCTGTATCCAGGAAGCATGCTGGACCTCAGAGACACAATTATGACAAATCCTCTGACATCACAATGGACCCGAAAAACAACCTAGCCTCATCTACACAGTGCTAGAGTTGGGCTCACTAGTATATTTAACTCCCATTGCACTCAACTGCACGTTGCCACTGAACATGTAAGTGGCCGGCCGGTGGTGCAGTGGTGAGGTCCGCACCTTCTGGGTCTGTGGCCCAGTATGGGCTGGGTGGAATCCTCGGTTTGGGCCTCCTCACCACTGCTTCAGTTGTTCTGGTGCAGGCGTCCGAGGTAGAGTAGAGGCAGATGGGAAGGGACGTTGGACAGGGCCAGACTTCCACAGCAAATACAGGAGCATTGCCAGCAGATGTGAGCACAGCAATGCACTTGTGCCAAAACAAAACCAATTAAAAGTTGCAAAGAATAGAAAAACTGAAGCTAAGGAAAAAAAAAAAAAAAAAAAACAGGAGCTTGCCATTACGAAGAATAGGATCTCTGTGAATAACCTTAGCAAAACAGGTGAATTCTATGTTAATTCAAAAACTAGCAAACCTTTGGGGAAAGAAACTCAAGAAGACACAAGAAAAAAAAAGATATCGAGGGATCTAGGAATGGAAGGATTAACACACTTGAAAGGTTCATACCGCAGTAAGGAATCTCTGGATTCCATGCAATCCCAGTCAAAGTTGCAGCAGTATTGGCCACAGAGAAGAAGAGAGAATCCTAAAGTTTCTAGCCAGCAACGCGAGACCCTGACTAGGCAAAGGAATCCTCAGGAAAACGAACAAAGCAGCACGTGTCACAATTTCTGATTTCAACATAGAGGACGAAGCGCGAGGTACCGAAACGGCACAGTCTGGGCCCCAAAACAGGCATGAAGACCCATGCAAAACAATTGAGAGCCCAGAGCCCAACTCAAACTTACATGGACAGCCCATTTTGGACCAGGGAGCCAAGTGGAGACAGCGGAGAAAGGAGAGTCTCTACAATAAACGGTGCTGGGAAGCCTGCACAGCCACATGGAACACAACGAGAGTACACCATGATGTTACACCTGGCACACACACCACCTGAAGTGGATTAAAGCCTTGAATGGCAGACTTGAAACCGTGAACCTTGTAGGAGAAGACCTAGGCAGAGTGCTCTTTGCCATCTGTCTGAGCCGCCTATTTGGAAGAAGCATGTCTGACTGGGCAAGGGCAACAAAGGAAACAAGAAACAAACGGGACCACATCAAATGCACACACTTCTGCCCACTCAAGGAAACCATCAACTGAATACTAAGACACCACAACAATTGGGAGAGGATGTTTGCAAACCACACATCGGACAAGGGGTGAAAAGCCCAAAGATACAATCAACTCGCACGTCTCCACAAGAAAAAAAACAAGCCAATGAAAACCTGGTCAAAAGATGGAAGCAGAGATTTCTCCGAAGAAGACAGAAAGAGGGCCAGTAGGTGCATGAAAACTTGTTCACCATCATGAAGTCTCAGGAAAATGCAAATCCAAACTGCAAGGCCATGGCAGCTCACTGTGGTCAGCATGGCTAGAAGGAAGCAGACAGGAAATAACAAGTGTCAGAGAGGAGGTGCAGAGAAGGGAAGCCTCCTGCACTGCTGGTGGGAGTGTAACCCGGTGCAGCCACGATGCCAAAGGTGTGGAACTGCCTCAGAAATTTAAGTATCCATGTCCCGTATGACCCAGCTATTAATCTGCCGCTTGCTTATCCAAAAAAGTCAGAAAGACTACCGCATAAAGACATGTGCATGGCTGTGTTCACCACAGTCTTACTCCTGATATCCAAGACTTGGAAAGCACCCTGGTGTCCAGCAAGGGATGATTGGAGAAGGAAGATGGGCTATAGCCACACAATGGTATACCACTCAGCCGGAACAAATGATGCAATCCAGCCATTTGTGACCACCAGAATGGCTGTGAGGGTTTTAGGGGAAGTGTAACAAGCCCCAGTGAGAAATTCAAATACCATAGAATCTCACTTACAAGGCGAAGAAAAAGCAAGCACTAACCAACAGGTGGCACTGAACATTTGTATGCGGGCTCCCAGAGGCAAAGAGGGGCGGTGACGGAGGGTGAAAGAGAAGATTAGGCACAAGTGTGTGGTGAGGGCCTGTGATTAGTCTTACACTGGTGAAGATGATGTAAGCTACACAGAAGTCTAAAGCAATGAGGATGTGAATCTGGAAGTTATAGTACGTTCTAATGCAGGGTCATGGCTATAAATTCACCTCAAATCAAAAATCCAAAAAGGGGTCCAGAATGATGTCATAAAGCTTTGGGGGCGGAAAGAGTTTACAGAAGGTGAACTTCCAAGGATGGAAAATCACCTCCAAATGCTTACAGATGCTACAGAAAGGCAGACCATTCCAAATAGGTGAAGAGGAATACTACGAAGAGAACATGATCAGTCCTAAACCCATGAACGAACGGAAAATGTTACCGTCCATGATGTTATTACTAATCACCTTCACGAATAATCCAAACAGGCCCACGTCTTCCCAAGTTCAGGCAAAAGGTTGGTCCAAAAGTACAATTCAGGGCCGGCCCTGTGGTGGAGCAGGTAAGTGCCCACATTCCGCTTGGGCGGCCCGGGCCTCACTGTTTCACATTACGAGTGCATATCACATTAGTAGTGTTAGGAAATATAGATTTCATGGTATGGTGCGGGCAGAGATCATAAATAAGCAGCAATTGTGAGGATACGTTATCAATACGCACAAGAAAAGGAACCATAAGAATATTACAATCTATGGAAGTATCTGGTACACTTCCCAAAGGCAGAAGGAAGGAAAACTTGTGACCTGCCAAGGTGGAATTGGCAGAGTGCCACGAGATGACACCATCATTGTGCATCAGAACATTCCCTGGGCAACTTCAACTTGTGAGGGAGTCCAGGACTTTTTCTGGGTAAGGTCCACCCATTTTGCCATCTACCCAAGATATAAGAGATAAAACCCAGGATAATCTTACAGGAGTGACACCAGTGTCTAGAGAGAATGTAGGAGCCCTTTCGAAGTTCAAGGAGAAAGATAGAAACTGACAACAATTGCAGAAAAAGGAAAACTATCCTACCTAGACAGGGTGAGGAGTCAGACTGGTCTGAGATGGCTGTGAAACTCTGTGTGCACGGAGGTTGTCAGGACAACTTCGAATTTTGAGGTCGCTTATGACATCACGGTGAACATGTCCCCCAGGGTGGCCGCATGGTTACAGTCTGAGGATTGGCCTAGGCTAGGCTATTAAAGGGACAGATACCCAGAAACAGGTTTGGCAAACAGAAAGCAGGCACAGAAACTAGAAGAGATAAAACAGAGTCTGATGCAAGGGATAAGAAAGGAACCCTAGGCCACAAGTGAGAATAGAGGGACAGGCACGGAGAGGAGAACATTGTCATCTATTCAAGTCTATGGGGAGGTCATGCTGATTCAAGCTTGCAACTTCATTGGAAACAAGTGGCCGGACTTGGCGTTCATCACACCTACAGTGCCCTTGTGCCTTAAGCATAATGCAAAGTCAAGAAAGATGTCTTGAGGACATTGAAGAGAAGAATCGATGCCTCCTTTCCAAGGCCCATAGCATTCTTTGAAGGTCAGTCTCTTTTTCCGAAGCTCTGGTGTCACGTGGGCCCACTGGGCACATGGTAATGTGTCCCAAGAGATGTCTTGGAAGCCTTGAAGGAATGGAGCCCTGTCACGCTTGGGGTATGTCTCTTTGTTTGGAAGTGCTCTACAAGGGTGCTGAAAAGCACCCTCTTCCACAGGGCTTCGTTCCTTCGTGAAGGCTGCCCTCCCAGGCTAGTGTGCTCTGTTTGCCTCCATCGAAATTCTCTCCCCCTACCTCTTGCCGTAGAAGGATTATTGATTATGTGTTTTGACACCATATGTAAGGAAGTTGCACGAAAATTAGAACTTTACAGTTGTGTTTCAAGAAAAATAAACAGGCCAGGGTAGAGGATGTAGGGCAAACAAATGGCACACCCTATAAAAATTAAGTAAGCCCGTATCTGGACGGAATCTAGGGGAACGTTCAAGGATCAGGGGTCAAGTTCGAAACTTCCCAAATCCGGAAAAGAGACAGAAAAATATCTTTCCTGGAGAGTGGAATTCATCCGATTTGTCTAAGTTGTCTTGGAAACATTGTGTCCGTGAAGGGGGTTGCCAGGACCACCTCGAATTTGGAGTTTCTGATCTCAGGATGTCAAACCAACCCACATGACCACGTGTTCTCAGTGCTTAGTTTGACCTAGGCTAGGGTAGCCAAGAGTCCTACAAGTGACCGGTGCAAATTCAAGGACAACAACCAAGAGTCACGAAAGCACTCACACCTCACCCTAGAGAACATACAGCGATTAACGAAATACAAACTAATCCCTTGGAATGAAGGAGAACGGACTGATAAGCATGTCTAAGGGAGATAGCTGAGAAAGACCATGACGAGTATACTATGGAAAAGAAAAAGAGGACCCAGAAAATGGAAGGTGAACAGAAATCACACCTGAATTATCCACAATGAAAGATGATGTCCGTCTTTAGACAGACTCTGCTGGAACGTTTGAAAGTCAGAGAAATTCACAAGCCAAAAAACGGCAGCGAAGGTCAAGCATGGGCTAACTGGGAAGGGTGAGTTATGAGACTGCTCCAAGCAGGCTCTGAAACCTGTATCCAGGAAGCATGCTGGACCTCAGAGACACAATTATGACAAATCCTCTGACATCACAATGGACCCGAAAAACAACCTAGCCTCATCTACACAGTGCTAGAGTTGGGCTCACTAGTATATTTAACTCCCATTGCACTCAACTGCACGTTGCCACTGAACATGTAAGTGGCCGGCCGGTGGTGCAGTGGTGAGGTCCGCACCTTCTGGGTCTGTGGCCCAGTATGGGCTGGGTGGAATCCTCGGTTTGGGCCTCCTCACCACTGCTTCAGTTGTTCTGGTGCAGGCGTCCGAGGTAGAGTAGAGGCAGATGGGAAGGGACGTTGGACAGGGCCAGACTTCCACAGCAAATACAGGAGCATTGCCAGCAGATGTGAGCACAGCAATGCACTTGTGCCAAAACAAAACCAATTAAAAGTTGCAAAGAATAGAAAAACTGAAGCTAAGGAAAAAAAAAAAAAAAAAAAACAGGAGCTTGCCATTACGAAGAATAGGATCTCTGTGAATAACCTTAGCAAAACAGGTGAATTCTATGTTAATTCAAAAACTAGCAAACCTTTGGGGAAAGAAACTCAAGAAGACACAAGAAAAAAAAAGATATCGAGGGATCTAGGAATGGAAGGATTAACACACTTGAAAGGTTCATACCGCAGTAAGGAATCTCTGGATTCCATGCAATCCCAGTCAAAGTTGCAGCAGTATTGGCCACAGAGAAGAAGAGAGAATCCTAAAGTTTCTAGCCAGCAACGCGAGACCCTGACTAGGCAAAGGAATCCTCAGGAAAACGAACAAAGCAGCACGTGTCACAATTTCTGATTTCAACATAGAGGACGAAGCGCGAGGTACCGAAACGGCACAGTCTGGGCCCCAAAACAGGCATGAAGACCCATGCAAAACAATTGAGAGCCCAGAGCCCAACTCAAACTTACATGGACAGCCCATTTTGGACCAGGGAGCCAAGTGGAGACAGCGGAGAAAGGAGAGTCTCTACAATAAACGGTGCTGGGAAGCCTGCACAGCCACATGGAACACAACGAGAGTACACCATGATGTTACACCTGGCACACACACCACCTGAAGTGGATTAAAGCCTTGAATGGCAGACTTGAAACCGTGAACCTTGTAGGAGAAGACCTAGGCAGAGTGCTCTTTGCCATCTGTCTGAGCCGCCTATTTGGAAGAAGCATGTCTGACTGGGCAAGGGCAACAAAGGAAACAAGAAACAAACGGGACCACATCAAATGCACACACTTCTGCCCACTCAAGGAAACCATCAACTGAATACTAAGACACCACAACAATTGGGAGAGGATGTTTGCAAACCACACATCGGACAAGGGGTGAAAAGCCCAAAGATACAATCAACTCGCACGTCTCCACAAGAAAAAAAACAAGCCAATGAAAACCTGGTCAAAAGATGGAAGCAGAGATTTCTCCGAAGAAGACAGAAAGAGGGCCAGTAGGTGCATGAAAACTTGTTCACCATCATGAAGTCTCAGGAAAATGCAAATCCAAACTGCAAGGCCATGGCAGCTCACTGTGGTCAGCATGGCTAGAAGGAAGCAGACAGGAAATAACAAGTGTCAGAGAGGAGGTGCAGAGAAGGGAAGCCTCCTGCACTGCTGGTGGGAGTGTAACCCGGTGCAGCCACGATGCCAAAGGTGTGGAACTGCCTCAGAAATTTAAGTATCCATGTCCCGTATGACCCAGCTATTAATCTGCCGCTTGCTTATCCAAAAAAGTCAGAAAGACTACCGCATAAAGACATGTGCATGGCTGTGTTCACCACAGTCTTACTCCTGATATCCAAGACTTGGAAAGCACCCTGGTGTCCAGCAAGGGATGATTGGAGAAGGAAGATGGGCTATAGCCACACAATGGTATACCACTCAGCCGGAACAAATGATGCAATCCAGCCATTTGTGACCACCAGAATGGCTGTGAGGGTTTTAGGGGAAGTGTAACAAGCCCCAGTGAGAAATTCAAATACCATAGAATCTCACTTACAAGGCGAAGAAAAAGCAAGCACTAACCAACAGGTGGCACTGAACATTTGTATGCGGGCTCCCAGAGGCAAAGAGGGGCGGTGACGGAGGGTGAAAGAGAAGATTAGGCACAAGTGTGTGGTGAGGGCCTGTGATTAGTCTTACACTGGTGAAGATGATGTAAGCTACACAGAAGTCTAAAGCAATGAGGATGTGAATCTGGAAGTTATAGTACGTTCTAATGCAGGGTCATGGCTATAAATTCACCTCAAATCAAAAATCCAAAAAGGGGTCCAGAATGATGTCATAAAGCTTTGGGGGCGGAAAGAGTTTACAGAAGGTGAACTTCCAAGGATGGAAAATCACCTCCAAATGCTTACAGATGCTACAGAAAGGCAGACCATTCCAAATAGGTGAAGAGGAATACTACGAAGAGAACATGATCAGTCCTAAACCCATGAACGAACGGAAAATGTTACTGTCCATGATGTTATTACTAATCACCTTCACGAATAATCCAAACAGGCCCACGTCTTCCCAAGTTCAGGCAAAAGGTTGGTCCAAAAGTACAATTCAGGGCCGGCCCTGTGGTGGAGCAGGTAAGTGCCCACATTCCGCTTGGGCGGCCCGGGCCTCACTGTTTCACATTACGAGTGCATATCACATTAGTAGTGTTAGGAAATATAGATTTCATGGTATGGTGCGGGCAGAGATCATAAATAAGCAGCAATTGTGAGGATACGTTATCAATACGCACAAGAAAAGGAACCATAAGAATATTACAATCTATGGAAGTATCTGGTACACTTCCCAAAGGCAGAAGGAAGGAAAACTTGTGACCTGCCAAGGTGGAATTGGCAGAGTGCCACGAGATGACACCATCATTGTGCATCAGAACATTCCCTGGGCAACTTCAACTTGTGAGGGAGTCCAGGACTTTTTCTGGGTAAGGTCCACCCATTTTGCCATCTACCCAAGATATAAGAGATAAAACCCAGGATAATCTTACAGGAGTGACACCAGTGTCTAGAGAGAATGTAGGAGCCCTTTCGAAGTTCAAGGAGAAAGATAGAAACTGACAACAATTGCAGAAAAAGGAAAACTATCCTACCTAGACAGGGTGAGGAGTCAGACTGGTCTGAGATGGCTGTGAAACTCTGTGTGCACGGAGGTTGTCAGGACAACTTCGAATTTTGAGGTCGCTTATGACATCACGGTGAACATGTCCCCCAGGGTGGCCGCATGGTTACAGTCTGAGGATTGGCCTAGGCTAGGCTATTAAAGGGACAGATACCCAGAAACAGGTTTGGCAAACAGAAAGCAGGCACAGAAACTAGAAGAGATAAAACAGAGTCTGATGCAAGGGATAAGAAAGGAACCCTAGGCCACAAGTGAGAATAGAGGGACAGGCACGGAGAGGAGAACATTGTCATCTATTCAAGTCTATGGGGAGGTCATGCTGATTCAAGCTTGCAACTTCATTGGAAACAAGTGGCCGGACTTGGCGTTCATCACACCTACAGTGCCCTTGTGCCTTAAGCATAATGCAAAGTCAAGAAAGATGTCTTGAGGACATTGAAGAGAAGAATCGATGCCTCCTTTCCAAGGCCCATAGCATTCTTTGAAGGTCAGTCTCTTTTTCCGAAGCTCTGGTGTCACGTGGGCCCACTGGGCACATGGTAATGTGTCCCAAGAGATGTCTTGGAAGCCTTGAAGGAATGGAGCCCTGTCACGCTTGGGGTATGTCTCTTTGTTTGGAAGTGCTCTACAAGGGTGCTGAAAAGCACCCTCTTCCACAGGGCTTCGTTCCTTCGTGAAGGCTGCCCTCCCAGGCTAGTGTGCTCTGTTTGCCTCCATCGAAATTCTCTCCCCCTACCTCTTGCCGTAGAAGGATTATTGATTATGTGTTTTGACACCATATGTAAGGAAGTTGCACGAAAATTAGAACTTTACAGTTGTGTTTCAAGAAAAATAAACAGGCCAGGGTAGAGGATGTAGGGCAAACAAATGGCACACCCTATAAAAATTAAGTAAGCCCGTATCTGGACGGAATCTAGGGGAACGTTCAAGGATCAGGGGTCAAGTTCGAAACTTCCCAAATCCGGAAAAGAGACAGAAAAATATCTTTCCTGGAGAGTGGAATTCATCCGATTTGTCTAAGTTGTCTTGGAAACATTGTGTCCGTGAAGGGGGTTGCCAGGACCACCTCGAATTTGGAGTTTCTGATCTCAGGATGTCAAACCAACCCACATGACCACGTGTTCTCAGTGCTTAGTTTGACCTAGGCTAGGGTAGCCAAGAGTCCTACAAGTGACCGGTGCAAATTCAAGGACAACAACCAAGAGTCACGAAAGCACTCACACCTCACCCTAGAGAACATACAGCGATTAACGAAATACAAACTAATCCCTTGGAATGAAGGAGAACGGACTGAAAAGCATGTCTAAGGGAGATAGCTGAGAAAGACCATGACGAGTATACTATGGAAAAGAAAAAGAGGACCCAGAAAATGGAAGGTGAACAGAAATCACACCTGAATTATCCACAATGAAAGATGATGTCCGTCTTTAGACAGACTCTGCTGGAACGTTTGAAAGTCAGAGAAATTCACAAGCCAAAAAACGGCAGCGAAGGTCAAGCATGGGCTAACTGGGAAGGGTGAGTTATGAGACTGCTCCAAGCAGGCTCTGAAACCTGTATCCAGGAAGCATGCTGGACCTCAGAGACACAATTATGACAAATCCTCTGACATCACAATGGACCCGAAAAACAACCTAGCCTCATCTACACAGTGCTAGAGTTGGGCTCACTAGTATATTTAACTCCCATTGCACTCAACTGCACGTTGCCACTGAACATGTAAGTGGCCGGCCGGTGGTGCAGTGGTGAGGTCCGCACCTTCTGGGTCTGTGGCCCAGTATGGGCTGGGTGGAATCCTCGGTTTGGGCCTCCTCACCACTGCTTCAGTTGTTCTGGTGCAGGCGTCCGAGGTAGAGTAGAGGCAGATGGGAAGGGACGTTGGACAGGGCCAGACTTCCACAGCAAATACAGGAGCATTGCCAGCAGATGTGAGCACAGCAATGCACTTGTGCCAAAACAAAACCAATTAAAAGTTGCAAAGAATAGGAAAACTGAAGCTAAGGAAAAAAAAAAAAAAAAAAACAGGAGCTTGCCATTACGAAGAATAGGATCTCTGTGAATAACCTTAGCAAAACAGGTGAATTCTATGTTAATTCAAAAACTAGCAAACCTTTGGGGAAAGAAACTCAAGAAGACACAAGAAAAAAAAAGATACCGAGGGATCTAGGAATGGAAGGATTAACACACTTGAAAGGTTCATACCGCAGTAAGGAATCTCTGGATTCCATGCAATCCCAGTCAAAGTTGCAGCAGTATTTGCCACAGAGAAGAAGAGAGAATCCTAAAGTTTCTAGCCAGCAACACGAGACCCTGACTAGGCAAAGGAATCCTCAGGAAAACGAACAAAGCGGCACGTGTCACAATTTCTGATTTCAACATAGAGGACGAAGCGCTAGGTACCGAAACGGCACAGTCTGGGCCCCAAAACAGGCATGAAGACCCATGCAAAACAATTGAGAGCCCAGAGCCCAACTCAAACTTACATGGACAGCCCATTTTGGACCAGGGAGCCAAGTGGAGACAGCGGAGAAAGGAGAGTCTCTACAATAAACGGTGCTGGGAAGCCTGCACAGCCACATGGAACACAACGAGAGTACACCATGATGTTACACCTGGCACACACACCACCTGAAGTGGATTAAAGCCTTGAATGGCAGACTTGAAACCGTGAACCTTGTAGGAGAAGACCTAGGCAGAGTGCTCTTTGCCATCTGTCTGAGCCGCCTATTTGGAAGAAGCATGTCTGACTGGGCAAGGGCAACAAAGGAAACAAGAAACAAACGGGACCACATCAAATGCACACACTTCTGCCCACTCAAGGAAACCATCAACTGAATACTAAGACACCACAACAATTGGGAGAGGATGTTTGCAAACCACACATCGGACAAGGGGTGAAAAGCCCAAAGATACAATCAACTCGCACGTCTCCACAAGAAAAAAAACAAGCCAATGAAAACCTGGTCAAAAGATGGAAGCAGAGATTTCTCCGAAGAAGACAGAAAGAGGGCCAGTAGGTGCATGAAAACTTGTTCACCATCATGAAGTCTCAGGAAAATGCAAATCCAAACTGCAAGGCCATGGCAGCTCACTGTGGTCAGCATGGCTAGAAGGAAGCAGACAGGAAATAACAAGTGTCAGAGAGGAGGTGCAGAGAAGGGAAGCCTCCTGCACTGCTGGTGGGAGTGTAACCCGGTGCAGCCACGATGCCAAAGGTGTGGAACTGCCTCAGAAATTTAAGTATCCATGTCCCGTATGACCCAGCTATTAATCTGCCGCTTGCTTATCCAAAACAGTCAGAAAGACTACCGCATAAAGACATGTGCATGGCTGTGTTCACCACAGTCTTACTCCTGATATCCAAGACTTGGAAAGCACCCTGGTGTCCAGCAAGGGATGATTGGAGAAGGAAGATGGGCTATAGCCACACAATGGTATACCACTCAGCCGGAACAAATGATGCAATCCAGCCATTTGTGACCACCAGAATGGCTGTGAGGGTTTTAGGGGAAGTGTAACAAGCCCCAGTGAGAAATTCAAATACCATAGAATCTCACTTACAAGGCGAAGAAAAAGCAAGCACTAACCAACAGGTGGCACTGAACATTTGTATGCGGGCTCCCAGAGGCAAAGAGGGGCGGTGACGGAGGGTGAAAGAGAAGATTAGGCACAAGTGTGTGGTGAGGGCCTGTGATTAGTCTTACACTGGTGAAGATGATGTAAGCTACACAGAAGTCTAAAGCAATGAGGATGTGAATCTGGAAGTTATAGTACGTTCTAATGCAGGGTCATGGCTATAAATTCACCTCAAATCAAAAATCCAAAAAGGGGTCCAGAATGATGTCATAAAGCTTTGGGGGCGGAAAGAGTTTACAGAAGGTGAACTTCCAAGGATGGAAAATCACCTCCAAATGCTTACAGATGCTACAGAAAGGCAGACCATTCCAAATAGGTGAAGAGGAATACTACGAAGAGAACATGATCAGTCCTAAACCCATGAACGAACGGAAAATGTTACCGTCCATGATGTTATTACTAATCACCTTCACGAATAATCCAAACAGGCCCACGTCTTCCCAAGTTCAGGCAAAAGGTTGGTCCAAAAGTACAATTCAGGGCCGGCCCTGTGGTGGAGCAGGTAAGTGCCCACATTCCGCTTGGGCGGCCCGGGCCTCACTGTTTCACATTACGAGTGCATATCACATTAGTAGTGTTAGGAAATATAGATTTCATGGTATGGTGCGGGCAGAGATCATAAATAAGCAGCAATTGTGAGGATACGTTATCAATACGCACAAGAAAAGGAACCATAAGAATATTACAATCTATGGAAGTATCTGGTACACTTCCCAAAGGCAGAAGGAAGGAAAACTTGTGACCTGCCAAGGTGGAATTGGCAGAGTGCCACGAGATGACACCATCATTGTGCATCAGAACATTCCCTGGGCAACTTCAACTTGTGAGGGAGTCCAGGACTTTTTCTGGGTAAGGTCCACCCATTTTGCCATCTACCCAAGATATAAGAGATAAAACCCAGGATAATCTTACAGGAGTCACACCAGTGTCTAGAGAGAATGTAGGAGCCCTTTCGAAGTTCAAGGAGAAAGATAGAAACTGACAACAATTGCAGAAAAAGGAAAACAATCCTACCTAGACAGGGTGAGGAGTCAGACTGGTCTGAGATGGCTGTGAAACTCTGTGTGCACGGAGGTTGTCAGGACAACTTCGAATTTTGAGGTCGCTTATGACATCACGGTGAACATGTCCCCCAGGGTGGCCGCATGGTTACAGTCTGAGGATTGGCCTAGGCTAGGCTATTAAAGGGACAGATACCCAGAAACAGGTTTGGCAAACAGAAAGCAGGCACAGAAACTAGAAGAGATAAAACAGAGTCTGATGCAAGGGATAAGAAAGGAACCCTAGGCCACAAGTGAGAATAGAGGGACAGGCACGGAGAGGAGAACATTGTCATCTATTCAAGTCTATGGGGAGGTCATGCTGATTCAAGCTTGCAACTTCATTGGAAACAAGTGGCCGGACTTGGCGTTCATCACACCTACAGTGCCCTTGTGCCTTAAGCATAATGCAAAGTCAAGAAAGATGTCTTGAGGACATTGAAGAGAAGAATCGATGCCTCCTTTCCAAGGCCCATAGCATTCTTTGCAGGTCAGTCTCTTTTTCCGAAGCTCTGGTGTCACGTGGGCCCACTGGGCACATGGTAATGTGTCCCAAGAGATGTCTTGGAAGCCTTGAAGGAATGGAGCCCTGTCACGCTTGGGGTATGTCTCTTTGTTTGGAAGTGCTCTACAAGGGTGCTGAAAAGCACCCTCTTCCACAGGGCTTCGTTCCTTCGTGAAGGCTGCCCTCCCAGGCTAGTGTGCTCTGTTTGCCTCCATCGAAATTCTCTCCCCCTACCTCTTGCCGTAGAAGGATTATTGATTATGTGTTTTGACACCATATGTAAGGAAGTTGCACGAAAATTAGAACTTTACAGTTGTGTTTCAAGAAAAATAAACAGGCCAGGGTAGAGGATGTAGGGCAAACAAATGGCACACCCTATAAAAATTAAGTAAGCCCGTATCTGGACGGAATCTAGGGGAACGTTCAAGGATCAGGGGTCAAGTTCGAAACTTCCCAAATCCGGAAAAGAGACAGAAAAATATCTTTCCTGGAGAGTGGAATTCATCCGATTTGTCTAAGTTGTCTTGGAAACATTGTGTCCGTGAAGGGGGTTGCCAGGACCACCTCGAATTTGGAGTTTCTGATCTCAGGATGTCAAACCAACCCACATGACCACGTGTTCTCAGTGCTTAGTTTGACCTAGGCTAGGGTAGCCAAGAGTCCTACGAGTGACCGGTGCAAATTCAAGGACAACAACCAAGAGTCACGAAAGCACTCACACCTCACCCTAGAGAACATACAGCGATTAAAGAAATACAAACTAATCCCTTGGAATGAAGGAGAACGGACTGATAAGCATGTCTAAGGGAGATAGCTGAGAAAGACCATGACGAGTATACTATGGAAAAGAAAAAGAGGACCCAGAAAATGGAAGGTGAACAGAAATCACACCTGAATTATCCACAATGAAAGATGATGTCCGTCTTTAGACAGACTCTGCTGGAACGTTTGAAAGTCAGAGAAATTCACAAGCCAAAAAACGGCAGCGAAGGTCAAGCATGGGCTAACTGGGAAGGGTGAGTTATGAGACTGCTCCAAGCAGGCTCTGAAACCTGTATCCAGGAAGCATGCTGGACCTCAGAGACACAATTATGACAAATCCTCTGACATCACAATGGACCCGAAAAACAACCTAGCCTCATCTACACAGTGCTAGAGTTGGGCTCACTAGTATATTTAACTCCCATTGCACTCAACTGCACGTTGCCACTGAACATGTAAGTGGCCGGCCGGTGGTGCAGTGGTGAGGTCCGCACCTTCTGGGTCTGTGGCCCAGTATGGGCTGGGTGGAATCCTCGGTTTGGGCCTCCTCACCACTGCTTCAGTTGTTCTGGTGCAGGCGTCCGAGGTAGAGTAGAGGCAGATGGGAAGGGACGTTGGACAGGGCCAGACTTCCACAGCAAATACAGGAGCATTGCCAGCAGATGTGAGCACAGCAATGCACTTGTGCCAAAACAAAACCAATTAAAAGTTGCAAAGAATAGAAAAACTGAAGCTAAGGAAAAAAAAAAACAAAAAAACAGGAGCTTGCCATTACGAAGAATAGGATCTCTGTGAATAACCTTAGCAAAACAGGTGAATTCTATGTTAATTCAAAAACTAGCAAACCTTTGGGGAAAGAAACTCAAGAAGACACAAGAAAAAAAAGATATCGAGGGATCTAGGAATGGAAGGATTAACACACTTGAAAGGTTCATACCGCAGTAAGGAATCTCTGGATTCCATGCAATCCCAGTCAAAGTTGCAGCAGTATTTGCCACAGAGAAGAAGAGAGAATCCTAAAGTTTCTAGCCAGCAACGCGAGACCCTGACTAGGCAAAGGAATCCTCAGGAAAACGAACAAAGCAGCACGTGTCACAATTTCTGATTTCAACATAGAGGACGAAGTGCGAGGTACCGAAACGGCACAGTCTGGGCCCCAAAACAGGCATGAAGACCCATGCAAAACAATTGAGAGCCCAGAGCCCAACTCAAACTTACATGGACAGCCCATTTTGGACCAGGGAGCCAAGTGGAGACAGCGGAGAAAGGAGAGTCTCTACAATAAACGGTGCTGGGAAGCCTGCACAGCCACATGGAACACAACGAGAGTACACCATGATGTTACACCTGGCACACACACCACCTGAAGTGGATTAAAGCCTTGAATGGCAGACTTGAAACCGTGAACCTTGTAGGAGAAGACCTAGGCAGAGTGCTCTTTGCCATCTGTCTGAGCCGCCTATTTGGAAGAAGCATGTCTGACTGGGCAAGGGCAACAAAGGAAACAAGAAACAAACGGGACCACATCAAATGCACACACTTCTGCCCACTCAAGGAAACCATCAACTGAATACTAAGACACCACAACAATTGGGAGAGGATGTTTGCAAACCACACATCGGACAAGGGGTGAAAAGCCCAAAGATACAATCAACTCGCACGTCTCCACAAGAAAAAAAACAAGCCAATGAAAACCTGGTCAAAAGATGGAAGCAGAGATTTCTCCGAAGAAGACAGAAAGAGGGCCAGTAGGTGCACGAAAACTTGTTCACCATCATGAAGTCTCAGGAAAATGCAAATCCAAACTGCAAGGCCATGGCAGCTCACTGTGGTCAGCATGGCTAGAAGGAAGCAGACAGGAAATAACAAGTGTCAGAGAGGAGGTGGAGAGAAGGGAAGCCTCCTGCACTGCTGGTGGGAGTGTAACCCGGTGCAGCCACGATGCCAAAGGTGTGGAACTGCCTCAGAAATTTAAGTATCCATGTCCCGTATGACCCAGCTATTAATCTGCCGCTTGCTTATCCAAAACAGTCAGAAAGACTACCGCATAAAGACATGTGCATGGCTGTGTTCACCACAGTCTTACTCCTGATATCCAAGACTTGGAAAGCACCCTGGTGTCCAGCAAGGGATGATTGGAGAAGGAAGATGGGCTATAGCCACACAATGGTATACCACTCAGCCGGAACAAATGATGCAATCCAGCCATTTGTGACCACCAGAATGGCTGTGAGCGTTTTAGGGGAAGTGTAACAAGCCCCAGTGAGAAATTCAAATACCATAGAATCTCACTTACAAGGCGAAGAAAAAGCAAGCACTAACCAACAGGTGGCACTGAACATTTGTATGCGGGCTCCCAGAGGCAAAGAGGGGCGGTGACGGAGGGTGAAAGAGAAGATTAGGCACAAGTGTGTGGTGAGGGCCTGTGATTAGTCTTACACTGGTGAAGATGATGTAAGCTACACAGAAGTCTAAAGCAATGAGGATGTGAATCTGGAAGTTATAGTACGTTCTAATGCAGGGTCATGGCTATAAATTCACCTCAAATCAAAAATCCAAAAAGGGGTCCAGAATGATGTCATAAAGCTTTGGGGGCGGAAAGAGTTTACGGAAGGTGAACTTCCAAGGATGGAAAATCACCTCCAAATGCTTACAGATGCTACAGAAAGGCAGACCATTCCAAATAGGTGAAGAGGAATACTACGAAGAGAACATGATCAGTCCTAAACCCATGAACGAACGGAAAATGTTACCGTCCATGATGTTATTACTAATCACCTTCACGAATAATCCAAACAGGCCCACGTCTTCCCAAGTTCAGGCAAAAGGTTGGTCCAAAAGTACAATTCAGGGCCGGCCCTGTGGTGGAGCAGGTAAGTGCCCACATTCCGCTTGGGCGGCCCGGGCCTCACTGTTTCACATTACGAGTGCATATCACATTAGTAGTGTTAGGAAATATAGATTTCATGGTATGGTGCGGGCAGAGATCATAAATAAGCAGCAATTGTGAGGATACGTTATCAATACGCACAAGAAAAGGAACCATAAGAATATTACAATCTATGGAAGTATCTGGTACACTTCCCAAAGGCAGAAGGAAGGAAAACTTGTGACCTGCCAAGGTGGAATTGGCAGAGTGCCACGAGATGACACCATCATTGTGCATCAGAACATTCCCTGGGCAACTTCAACTTGTGAGGGAGTCCAGGACTTTTTCTGGGTAAGGTCCACCCATTTTGCCATCTACCCAAGATATAAGAGATAAAACCCAGGATAATCTTACAGGAGTCACACCAGTGTCTAGAGAGAATGTAGGAGCCCTTTCGAAGTTCAAGGAGAAAGATAGAAACTGACAACAATTGCAGAAAAAGGAAAACAATCCTACCTAGACAGGGTGAGGAGTCAGACTGGTCTGAGATGGCTGTGAAACTCTGTGTGCACGGAGGTTGTCAGGACAACTTCGAATTTTGAGGTCGCTTATGACATCACGGTGAACATGTCCCCCAGGGTGGCCGCATGGTTACAGTCTGAGGATTGGCCTAGGCTAGGCTATTAAAGGGACAGATACCCAGAAACAGGTTTGGCAAACAGAAAGCAGGCACAGAAACTAGAAGAGATAAAACAGAGTCTGATGCAAGGGATAAGAAAGGAACCCTAGGCCACAAGTGAGAATAGAGGGACAGGCACGGAGAGGAGAACATTGTCATCTATTCAAGTCTATGGGGAGGTCATGCTGATTCAAGCTTGCAACTTCATTGGAAACAAGTGGCCGGACTTGGCGTTCATCACACCTACAGTGCCCTTGTGCCTTAAGCATAATGCAAAGTCAAGAAAGATGTCTTGAGGACATTGAAGAGAAGAATCGATGCCTCCTTTCCAAGGCCCATAGCATTCTTTGCAGGTCAGTCTCTTTTTCCGAAGCTCTGGTGTCACGTGGGCCCACTGGGCACATGGTAATGTGTCCCAAGAGATGTCTTGGAAGCCTTGAAGGAATGGAGCCCTGTCACGCTTGGGGTATGTCTCTTTGTTTGGAAGTGCTCTACAAGGGTGCTGAAAAGCACCCTCTTCCACAGGGCTTCGTTCCTTCGTGAAGGCTGCCCTCCCAGGCTAGTGTGCTCTGTTTGCCTCCATCGAAATTCTCTCCCCCTACCTCTTGCCGTAGAAGGATTATTGATTATGTGTTTTGACACCATATGTAAGGAAGTTGCACGAAAATTAGAACTTTACAGTTGTGTTTCAAGAAAAATAAACAGGCCAGGGTAGAGGATGTAGGGCAAACAAATGGCACACCCTATAAAAATTAAGTAAGCCCGTATCTGGACGGAATCTAGGGGAACGTTCAAGGATCAGGGGTCAAGTTCGAAACTTCCCAAATCCGGAAAAGAGACAGAAAAATATCTTTCCTGGAGAGTGGAATTCATCCGATTTGTCTAAGTTGTCTTGGAAACATTGTGTCCGTGAAGGGGGTTGCCAGGACCACCTCGAATTTGGAGTTTCTGATCTCAGGATGTCAAACCAACCCACATGACCACGTGTTCTCAGTGCTTAGTTTGACCTAGGCTAGGGTAGCCAAGAGTCCTACGAGTGACCGGTGCAAATTCAAGGACAACAACCAAGAGTCACGAAAGCACTCACACCTCACCCTAGAGAACATACAGCGATTAAAGAAATACAAACTAATCCCTTGGAATGAAGGAGAACGGACTGATAAGCATGTCTAAGGGAGATAGCTGAGAAAGACCATGACGAGTATACTATGGAAAAGAAAAAGAGGACCCAGAAAATGGAAGGTGAACAGAAATCACACCTGAATTATCCACAATGAAAGATGATGTCCGTCTTTAGACAGACTCTGCTGGAACGTTTGAAAGTCAGAGAAATTCACAAGCCAAAAAACGGCAGCGAAGGTCAAGCATGGGCTAACTGGGAAGGGTGAGTTATGAGACTGCTCCAAGCAGGCTCTGAAACCTGTATCCAGGAAGCATGCTGGACCTCAGAGACACAATTATGACAAATCCTCTGACATCACAATGGACCCGAAAAACAACCTAGCCTCATCTACACAGTGCTAGAGTTGGGCTCACTAGTATATTTAACTCCCATTGCACTCAACTGCACGTTGCCACTGAACATGTAAGTGGCCGGCCGGTGGTGCAGTGGTGAGGTCCGCACCTTCTGGGTCTGTGGCCCAGTATGGGCTGGGTGGAATCCTCGGTTTGGGCCTCCTCACCACTGCTTCAGTTGTTCTGGTGCAGGCGTCCGAGGTAGAGTAGAGGCAGATGGGAAGGGACGTTGGACAGGGCCAGACTTCCACAGCAAATACAGGAGCATTGCCAGCAGATGTGAGCACAGCAATGCACTTGTGCCAAAACAAAACCAATTAAAAGTTGCAAAGAATAGAAAAACTGAAGCTAAGGAAAAAAAAAAACAAAAAAACAGGAGCTTGCCATTACGAAGAATAGGATCTCTGTGAATAACCTTAGCAAAACAGGTGAATTCTATGTTAATTCAAAAACTAGCAAACCTTTGGGGAAAGAAACTCAAGAAGACACAAGAAAAAAAAGATATCGAGGGATCTAGGAATGGAAGGATTAACACACTTGAAAGGTTCATACCGCAGTAAGGAATCTCTGGATTCCATGCAATCCCAGTCAAAGTTGCAGCAGTATTTGCCACAGAGAAGAAGAGAGAATCCTAAAGTTTCTAGCCAGCAACGCGAGACCCTGACTAGGCAAAGGAATCCTCAGGAAAACGAACAAAGCAGCACGTGTCACAATTTCTGATTTCAACATAGAGGACGAAGTGCGAGGTACCGAAACGGCACAGTCTGGGCCCCAAAACAGGCATGAAGACCCATGCAAAACAATTGAGAGCCCAGAGCCCAACTCAAACTTACATGGACAGCCCATTTTGGACCAGGGAGCCAAGTGGAGACAGCGGAGAAAGGAGAGTCTCTACAATAAACGGTGCTGGGAAGCCTGCACAGCCACATGGAACACAACGAGAGTACACCATGATGTTACACCTGGCACACACACCACCTGAAGTGGATTAAAGCCTTGAATGGCAGACTTGAAACCGTGAACCTTGTAGGAGAAGACCTAGGCAGAGTGCTCTTTGCCATCTGTCTGAGCCGCCTATTTGGAAGAAGCATGTCTGACTGGGCAAGGGCAACAAAGGAAACAAGAAACAAACGGGACCACATCAAATGCACACACTTCTGCCCACTCAAGGAAACCATCAACTGAATACTAAGACACCACAACAATTGGGAGAGGATGTTTGCAAACCACACATCGGACAAGGGGTGAAAAGCCCAAAGATACAATCAACTCGCACGTCTCCACAAGAAAAAAAACAAGCCAATGAAAACCTGGTCAAAAGATGGAAGCAGAGATTTCTCCGAAGAAGACAGAAAGAGGGCCAGTAGGTGCACGAAAACTTGTTCACCATCATGAAGTCTCAGGAAAATGCAAATCCAAACTGCAAGGCCATGGCAGCTCACTGTGGTCAGCATGGCTAGAAGGAAGCAGACAGGAAATAACAAGTGTCAGAGAGGAGGTGCAGAGAAGGGAAGCCTCCTGCACTGCTGGTGGGAGTGTAACCCGGTGCAGCCACGATGCCAAAGGTGTGGAACTGCCTCAGAAATTTAAGTATCCATGTCCCGTATGACCCAGCTATTAATCTGCCGCTTGCTTATCCAAAACAGTCAGAAAGACTACCGCATAAAGACATGTGCATGGCTGTGTTCACCACAGTCTTACTCCTGATATCCAAGACTTGGAAAGCACCCTGGTGTCCAGCAAGGGATGATTGGAGAAGGAAGATGGGCTATAGCCACACAATGGTATACCACTCAGCCGGAACAAATGATGCAATCCAGCCATTTGTGACCACCAGAATGGCTGTGAGCGTTTTAGGGGAAGTGTAACAAGCCCCAGTGAGAAATTCAAATACCATAGAATCTCACTTACAAGGAGAAGAAAAAGCAAGCACTAACCAACAGGTGGCACTGAACATTTGTATGCGGGCTCCCAGAGGCAAAGAGGGGCGGTGACGGAGGGTGAAAGAGAAGATTAGGCACAAGTGTGTGGTGAGGGCCTGTGATTAGTCTTACACTGGTGAAGATGATGTAAGCTACACAGAAGTCTAAAGCAATGAGGATGTGAATCTGGAAGTTATAGTACGTTCTAATGCAGGGTCATGGCTATAAATTCACCTCAAATCAAAAATCCAAAAAGGGGTCCAGAATGATGTCATAAAGCTTTGGGGGCGGAAAGAGTTTACGGAAGGTGAACTTCCAAGGATGGAAAATCACCTCCAAATGCTTACAGATGCTACAGAAAGGCAGACCATTCCAAATAGGTGAAGAGGAATACTACGAAGAGAACATGATCAGTCCTAAACCCATGAACGAACGGAAAATGTTACCGTCCATGATGTTATTACTAATCACCTTCACGAATAATCCAAACAGGCCCACGTCTTCCCAAGTTCAGGCAAAAGGTTGGTCCAAAAGTACAATTCAGGGCCGGCCCTGTGGTGGAGCAGGTAAGTGCCCACATTCCGCTTGGGCGGCCCGGGCCTCACTGTTTCACATTACGAGTGCATATCACATTAGTAGTGTTAGGAAATATAGATTTCATGGTATGGTGCGGGCAGAGATCATAAATAAGCAGCAATTGTGAGGATACGTTATCAATACGCACAAGAAAAGGAACCATAAGAATATTACAATCTATGGAAGTATCTGGTACACTTCCCAAAGGCAGAAGGAAGGAAAACTTGTGACCTGCCAAGGTGGAATTGGCAGAGTGCCACGAGATGACACCATCATTGTGCATCAGAACATTCCCTGGGCAACTTCAACTTGTGAGGGAGTCCAGGACTTTTTCTGGGTAAGGTCCACCCATTTTGCCATCTACCCAAGATATAAGAGATAAAACCCAGGATAATCTTACAGGAGTGACACCAGTGTCTAGAGAGAATGTAGGAGCCCTTTCGAAGTTCAAGGAGAAAGATAGAAACTGACAACAATTGCAGAAAAAGGAAAACAATCCTACCTAGACAGGGTGAGGAGTCAGACTGGTCTGAGATGGCTGTGAAACTCTGTGTGCACGGAGGTTGTCAGGACAACTTCGAATTTTGAGGTCGCTTATGACATCACGGTGAACATGTCCCCCAGGGTGGCCGCATGGTTACAGTCTGAGGATTGGCCTAGGCTAGGCTATTAAAGGGACAGATACCCAGAAACAGGTTTGGCAAACAGAAAGCAGGCACAGAAACTAGAAGAGATAAAACAGAGTCTGATGCAAGGGATAAGAAAGGAACCCTAGGCCACAAGTGAGAATAGAGGGACAGGCACGGAGAGGAGAACATTGTCATCTATTCAAGTCTATGGGGAGGTCATGCTGATTCAAGCTTGCAACTTCATTGGAAACAAGTGGCCGGACTTGGCGTTCATCACACCTACAGTGCCCTTGTGCCTTAAGCATAATGCAAAGTCAAGAAAGATGTCTTGAGGACATTGAAGAGAAGAATCGATGCCTCCTTTCCAAGGCCCATAGCATTCTTTGCAGGTCAGTCTCTTTTTCCGAAGCTCTGGTGTCACGTGGCCCCACTGGGCACATGGTAATGTGTCCCAAGAGATGTCTTGGAAGCCTTGAAGGAATGGAGCCCTGTCACGCTTGGGGTATGTCTCTTTGTTTGGAAGTGCTCTACAAGGGTGCTGAAAAGCACCCTCTTCCACAGGGCTTCGTTCCTTCGTGAAGGCTGCCCTCCCAGGCTAGTGTGCTCTGTTTGCCTCCATCGAAATTCTCTCCCCCTACCTCTTGCCGTAGAAGGATTATTGATTATGTGTTTTGACACCATATGTAAGGAAGTTGCACGAAAATTAGAACTTTACAGTTGTGTTTCAAGAAAAATAAACAGGCCAGGGTAGAGGATGTAGGGCAAACAAATGGCACACCCTATAAAAATTAAGTAAGCCCGTATCTGGACGGAATCTAGGGGAACGTTCAAGGATCAGGGGTCAAGTTCGAAACTTCCCAAATCCGGAAAAGAGACAGAAAAATATCTTTCCTGGAGAGTGGAATTCATCCGATTTGTCTAAGTTGTCTTGGAAACATTGTGTCCGTGAAGGGGGTTGCCAGGACCACCTCGAATTTGGAGTTTCTGATCTCAGGATGTCAAACCAACCCACATGACCACGTGTTCTCAGTGCTTAGTTTGACCTAGGATAGGGTAGCCAAGAGTCCTACAAGTGACCGGTGCAAATTCAAGGACAACAACCAAGAGTCACGAAAGCACTCACACCTCACCCTAGAGAACATACAGCGATTAAAGAAATACAAACTAATCCCTCGGAATGAAGGAGAACGGAATGATAAGCATGTCTAAGGGAGATAGCTGAGAAAGACCATGACGAGTATACTATGGAAAAGAAAAAGAGGACCCAGAAAATGGAAGGTGAACAGAAATCACACCTGAATTATCCACAATGAAAGATGATGTCCGTCTTTAGACAGACTCTGCTGGAACGTTTGAAAGTCAGAGAAATTCACAAGCCAAAAAACGGCAGCGAAGGTCAAGCATGGGCTAACTGGGAAGGGTGAGTTATGAGACTGCTCCAAGCAGGCTCTGAAACCTGTATCCAGGAAGCATGCTGGACCTCAGAGACACAATTATGACAAATCCTCTGACATCACAATGGACCCGAAAAACAACCTAGCCTCATCTACACAGTGCTAGAGTTGGGCTCACTAGTATATTTAACTCCCGTTGCACTCAACTGCACGTTGCCACTGAACATGTAAGTGGCCGGCCGGTGGTGCAGTGGTGAGGTCCGCACCTTCTGGGTCTGTGGCCCAGTATGGGCTGGGTGGAATCCTCGGTTTGGGCCTCCTCACCACTGCTTCAGTTGTTCTGGTGCAGGCGTCCGAGGTAGAGTAGAGGCAGATGGGAAGGGACGTTGGACAGGGCCAGACTTCCACAGCAAATACAGGAGCATTGCCAGCAGATGTGAGCACAGCAATGCACTTGTGCCAAAACAAAACCAATTAAAAGTTGCAAAGAATAGAAAAACTGAAGCTAAGGAAAAAAAAAACAAAAAAACAGGAGCTTGCCATTACGAAGAATAGGATCTCTGTGAATAACCTTAGCAAAACAGGTGAATTCTATGTTAATTCAAAAACTAGCAAACCTTTGGGGAAAGAAACTCAAGAAGACACAAGAAAAAAAAAGATACCGAGGGATCTAGGAATGGAAGGATTAACACACTTGAAAGGTTCATACCGCAGTAAGGAATCTCTGGATTCCATGCAATCCCAGTCAAAGTTGCAGCAGTATTTGCCACAGAGAAGAAGAGAGAATCCTAAAGTTTCTAGCCAGCAACACGAGACCCTGACTAGGCAAAGGAATCCTCAGGAAAACGAACAAAGCGGCACGTGTCACAATTTCTGATTTCAACATAGAGGACGAAGCGCGAGGTACCGAAACGGCACAGTCTGGGCCCCAAAACAGGCATGAAGACCCATGCAAAACAATTGAGAGCCCAGAGCCCAACTCAAACTTACATGGACAGCCCATTTTGGACCAGGGAGCCAAGTGGAGACAGCGGAGAAAGGAGAGTCTCTACAATAAACGGTGCTGGGAAGCCTGCACAGCCACATGGAACACAACGAGAGTACACCATGATGTTACACCTGGCACACACACCACCTGAAGTGGATTAAAGCCTTGAATGGCAGACTTGAAACCGTGAACCTTGTAGGAGAAGACCTAGGCAGAGTGCTCTTTGCCATCTGTCTGAGCCGCCTATTTGGAAGAAGCATGTCTGACTGGGCAAGGGCAACAAAGGAAACAAGAAACAAACGGGACCACATCAAATGCACACACTTCTGCCCACTCAAGGAAACCATCAACTGAATACTAAGACACCACAACAATTGGGAGAGGATGTTTGCAAACCACACATCGGACAAGGGGTGAAAAGCCCAAAGATACAATCAACTCGCACGTCTCCACAAGAAAAAAAACAAGCCAATGAAAACCTGGTCAAAAGATGGAAGCAGAGATTTCTCCGAAGAAGACAGAAAGAGGGCCAGTAGGTGCATGAAAACTTGTTCACCATCATGAAGTCTCAGGAAAATGCAAATCCAAACTGCAAGGCCATGGCAGCTCACTGTGGTCAGCATGGCTAGAAGGAAGCAGACAGGAAATAACAAGTGTCAGAGAGGAGGTGGAGAGAAGGGAAGCCTCCTGCACTGCTGGTGGGAGTGTAACCCGGTGCAGCCACGATGCCAAAGGTGTGGAACTGCCTCAGAAATTTAAGTATCCATGTCCCGTATGACCCAGCTATTAATCTGCCGCTTGTTTATCCAAAAAAGTCAGAAAGACTACCGCATAAAGACATGTGCATGGCTGTGTTCACCACAGTCTTACTCCTGATATCCAAGACTTGGAAAGCACCCTGGTGTCCAGCAAGGGATGATTGGAGAAGGAAGATGGGCTATAGCCACAAAATGGCATACCACTCAGCCGGAACAAATGATGCAAGCCAGCCATTTGTGACCACCAGAATGGCTGTGAGGGTTTTAGGGGAAGTGTAACAAGCCCCAGTGAGAAATTCAAATACCATAGAATCTCACTTACAAGGAGAAGAAAAAGCAAGCACTAACCAACAGGTGGCACTGAACATTTGTATGCGGGCTCCCAGAGGCAAAGAGGGGCGGTGACGGAGGGTGAAAGAGAAGATTAGGCACAAGTGTGTGGTGAGGGCCTGTGATTAGTCTTACACTGGTGAAGATGATGTAAGCTACACAGAAGTCTAAAGCAATGAGGATGTGAATCTGGAAGTTATAGTACGTTCTAATGCAGGGTCATGGCTATAAATTCACCTCAAATCAAAAATCCAAAAAGGGGTCCAGAATGATGTCATAAAGCTTTGGGGGCGGAAAGAGTTTACGGAAGGTGAACTTCCAAGGATGGAAAATCACCTCCAAATGCTTACAGATGCTACAGAAAGGCAGACCATTCCAAATAGGTGAAGAGGAATACTACGAAGAGAACATGATCAGTCCTAAACCCATGAACGAACGGAAAATGTTACCGTCCATGATGTTATTACTAATCACCTTCACGAATAATCCAAACAGGCCCACGTCTTCCCAAGTTCAGGCAAAAGGTTGGTCCAAAAGTACAATTCAGGGCCGGCCCTGTGGTGGAGCAGGTAAGTGCCCACATTCCGCTTGGGCGGCCCGGGCCTCACTGTTTCACATTACGAGTGCATATCACATTAGTAGTGTTAGGAAATATAGATTTCATGGTATGGTGCGGGCAGAGATCATAAATAAGCAGCAATTGTGAGGATACGTTATCAATACGCACAAGAAAAGGAACCATAAGAATATTACAATCTATGGAAGTATCTGGTACACTTCCCAAAGGCAGAAGGAAGGAAAACTTGTGACCTGCCAAGGTGGAATTGGCAGAGTGCCACGAGATGACACCATCATTGTGCATCAGAACATTCCCTGGGCAACTTCAACTTGTGAGGGAGTCCAGGACTTTTTCTGGGTAAGGTCCACCCATTTTGCCATCTACCCAAGATATAAGAGATAAAACCCAGGATAATCTTACAGGAGTGACACCAGTGTCTAGAGAGAATGTAGGAGCCCTTTCGAAGTTCAAGGAGAAAGATAGAAACTGACAACAATTGCAGAAAAAGGAAAACTATCCTACCTAGACAGGGTGAGGAGTCAGACTGGTCTGAGATGGCTGTGAAACTCTGTGTGCACGGAGGTTGTCAGGACAACTTCGAATTTTGAGGTCGCTTATGACATCACGGTGAACATGTCCCCCAGGGTGGCCGCATGGTTACAGTCTGAGGATTGGCCTAGGCTAGGCTATTAAAGGGACAGATACCCAGAAACAGGTTTGGCAAACAGAAAGCAGGCACAGAAACTAGAAGAGATAAAACAGAGTCTGATGCAAGGGATAAGAAAGGAACCCTAGGCCACAAGTGAGAATAGAGGGACAGGCACGGAGAGGAGAACATTGTCATCTATTCAAGTCTATGGGGAGGTCATGCTGATTCAAGCTTGCAACTTCATTGGAAACAAGTGGCCGGACTTGGCGTTCATCACACCTACAGTGCCCTTGTGCCTTAAGCATAATGCAAAGTCAAGAAAGATGTCTTGAGGACATTGAAGAGAAGAATCGATGCCTCCTTTCCAAGGCCCATAGCATTCTTTGCAGGTCAGTCTCTTTTTCCGAAGCTCTGGTGTCACGTGGGCCCACTGGGCACATGGTAATGTGTCCCAAGAGATGTCTTGGAAGCCTTGAAGGAATGGAGCCCTGTCACGCTTGGGGTATGTCTCTTTGTTTGGAAGTGCTCTACAAGGGTGATGAAAAGCACCCTCTTCCACAGGGCTTCGTTCCTTCGTGAAGGCTGCCCTCCCAGGCTAGTGTGCTCTGTTTGCCTCCATCGAAATTCTCTCCCCCTACCTCTTGCCGTAGAAGGATTATTGATTATGTGTTTTGACACCATATGTAAGGAAGTTGCACGAAAATTAGAACTTTACAGTTGTGTTTCAAGAAAAATAAACAGGCCAGGGTAGAGGATGTAGGGCAAACAAATGGCACACCCTATAAAAATTAAGTAAGCCCGTATCTGGACGGAATCTAGGGGAACGTTCAAGGATCAGGGGTCAAGTTCGAAACTTCCCAAATCCGGAAAAGAGACAGAAAAATATCTTTCCTGGAGAGTGCAATTCATCCGATTTGTCTAAGTTGTCTTGGAAACATTGTGTCCGTGAAGGGGGTTGCCAGGACCACCTCGAATTTGGAGTTTCTGATCTCAGGATGTCAAACCAACCCACATGACCACGTGTTCTCAGTGCTTAGTTTGACCTAGGCTAGGATAGCCAAGAGTCCTACAAGTGACCGGTGCAAATTCAAGGACAACAACCAAGAGTCACGAAAGCACTCACACCTCACCCTAGAGAACATACAGCGATTAAAGAAATACAAACTAATCCCTTGGAATGAAGGAGAACGGACTGATAAGCATGTCTAAGGGAGATAGCTGAGAAAGACCATGACGAGTATACTATGGAAAAGAAAAAGAGGACCCAGAAAATGGAAGGTGAACAGAAATCACACCTGAATTATCCACAATGAAAGATGATGTCCGTCTTTAGACAGACTCTGCTGGAACGTTTGAAAGTCAGAGAAATTCAGAAGCCAAAAAACGGCAGCGAAGGTCAAGCATGGGCTAACTGGGAAGGGTGAGTTATGAGACTGCTCCAAGCAGGCTCTGAAACCTGTATCCAGGAAGCATGCTGGACCTCAGAGACACAATTATGACAAATCCTCTGACATCACAATGGACCCGAAAAACAACCTAGCCTCATCTACACAGTGCTAGAGTTGGGCTCACTAGTATATTTAACTCCCATTGCACTCAACTGCACGTTGCCACTGAACATGTAAGTGGCCGGCCGGTGGTGCAGTGGTGAGGTCCGCACCTTCTGGGTCTGTGGCCCAGTATGAGCTGGGTGGAATCCTCGGTTTGGGCCTCCTCACCACTGCTTCAGTTGTTCTGGTGCAGGCGTCCGAGGTAGAGTAGAGGCAGATGGGAAGGGACGTTGGACAGGGCCAGACTTCCACAGCAAATACAGGAGCATTGCCAGCAGATGTGAGCACAGCAATGCACTTGTGCCAAAACAAAACCAATTAAAAGTTGCAAAGAATAGAAAAACTGAAGCTAAGGAAAAAAAAAAACAAAAACAGGAGCTTGCCATTACGAAGAATAGGATCTCTGTGAATAACCTTAGCAAAACAGGTGAATTCTATGTTAATTCAAAAACTAGCAAACCTTTGGGGAAAGAAACTCAAGAAGACACAAGAAAAAAAAAGATATCGAGGGATCTAGGAATGGAAGGATTAACACACTTGAAAGGTTCATACCGCAGTAAGGAATCTCTGGATTCCATGCAATCCCAGTCAAAGTTGCAGCAGTATTTGCCACAGAGAAGAAGAGAGAATCCTAAAGTTTCTAGCCAGCAACACGAGACCCTGACTAGGCAAAGGAATCCTCAGGAAAACGAACAAAGCGGCACGTGTCACAATTTCTGATTTCAACATAGAGGACGAAGCGCTAGGTACCGAAACGGCACAGTCTGGGCCCCAAAACAGGCATGAAGACCCATGCAAAACAATTGAGAGCCCAGAGCCCAACTCAAACTTACATGGACAGCCCATTTTGGACCAGGGAGCCAAGTCTAGACAGCGGAGAAAGGAGAGTCTCTACAATAAACGGTGCTGGGAAGCCTGCACAGCCACATGGAACACAACGAGAGTACACCATGATGTTACACCTGGCACACACACCACCTGAAATGGATTAAAGCCTTGAATGGCAGACTTGAAACCGTGAACCTTGTAGGAGAAGACCTAGGCAGAGTGCTCTTTGCCATCTGTCTGAGCCGCCTATTTGGAAGAAGCATGTCTGACTGGGCAAGGGCAACAAAGGAAACAAGAAACAAACGGGACCACATCAAATGCACACACTTCTGCCCACTCAAGGAAACCATCAACTGAATACTAAGACACCACAACAATTGGGAGAGGATGTTTGCAAACCACACATCGGACAAGGGGTGAAAAGCCCAAAGATACAATCAACTCGCACGTCTCCACAAGAAAAAAAACAAGCCAATGAAAACCTGGTCAAAAGATGGAAGCAGAGATTTCTCCGAAGAAGACAGAAAGAGGGCCAGTAGGTGCACGAAAACTTGTTCACCATCATGAAGTCTCAGGAAAATGCAAATCCAAACTGCAAGGCCATGGCAGCTCACTGTGGTCAGCATGGCTAGAAGGAAGCAGACAGGAAATAACAAGTGTCAGAGAGGAGGTGGAGAGAAGGGAAGCCTCCTGCACTGCTGGTGGGAGTGTAACCCGGTGCAGCCACGATGCCAAAGGTGTGGAACTGCCTCAGAAGTTTAAGTATCCATGTCCCGTATGACCCAGCTATTAATCTGCCGCTTGTTTATCCAAAAAAGTCAGAAAGACTACCGCATAAAGACATGTGCATGGCTGTGTTCACCACAGTCTTACTCCTGATATCCAAGACTTGGAAAGCACCCTGGTGTCCAGCAAGGGATGATTGGAGAAGGAAGATGGGCTATAGCCACACAATGGTATACCACTCAGCCGGAACAAATGATGCAATCCAGCCATTTGTGACCACCAGAATGGCTGTGAGGGTTTTAGGGGAAGTGTAACAAGCCCCAGTGAGAAATTCAAATACCATAGAATCTCACTTACAAGGAGAAGAAAAAGCAAGCACTAACCAACAGGTGGCACTGAACATTTGTATGCGGGCTCCCAGAGGCAAAGAGGGGCGGTGACGGAGGGTGAAAGAGAAGATTAGGCACAAGTGTGTGGTGAGGGCCTGTGATTAGTCTTACACTGGTGAAGATGATGTAAGCTACACAGAAGTCTAAAGCAATGAGGATGTGAATCTGGAAGTTATAGTACGTTCTAATGCAGGGTCATGGCTATAAATTCACCTGAAATCAAAAATCCAAAACGGGGTCCAGAATGATGTCATAAAGCTTTGGGGGCGGAAAGAGTTTACGGAAGGTGAACTTCCAAGGATGGAAAATCACCTCCAAATGCTTACAGATGCTACAGAAAGGCAGACCATTCCAAATAGGTGAAGAGGAATACTACGAAGAGAACATGATCAGTCCTAAACCCATGAACGAACGGAAAATGTTACCGTCCATGATGTTATTACTAATCACCTTCACGAATAATCCAAACAGGCCCACGTCTTCCCAAGTTCAGGCAAAAGGTTGGTCCAAAAGTACAATTCAGGGCCGGCCCTGTGGTGGAGCAGGTAAGTGCTCACATTCCGCTTGGGCGGCCCGGGCCTCACTGTTTCACATTACGAGTGCATATCACATTAGTAGTGTTAGGAAATATAGATTTCATGGTATGGTGCGGGCAGAGATCATAAATAAGCAGCAATTGTGAGGATACGTTATCAATACGCACAAGAAAAGGAACCATAAGAATATTACAATCTATGGAAGTATCTGGTACACTTCCCAAAGGCAGAAGGAAGGAAGACTTGTGACCTGCCAAGGTGGAATTGGCAGAGTGCCACGAGATGACACCATCATTGTGCATCAGAACATTCCCTGGGCAACTTCAACTTGTGAGGGAGTCCAGGACTTTTTCTGGGTAAGGTCCACCCATTTTGCCATCTACCCAAGATATAAGAGATAAAACCCAGGATAATCTTACAGGAGTGAAACCAGTGTCTAGAGAGAATGTAGGAGCCCTATCGAAGTTCAAGGAGAATGATAGAAACTGACAACAATTGCAGAAAAAGGAAAACTATCCTACCTAGACAGGGTGAGGAGTCAGACTGGTCTGAGATGGCTGTGAAACTCTGTGTGCACGGAGGTTGTCAGGACAACTTCGAATTTTGAGGTCGCTTATGACATCATGGTGAACATGTCCCCCAGGGTGGCCGCATGGTTACAGTCTGAGGATTGGCCTAGGCTAGGCTATTAAAGGGACAGATACCCAGAAACAGGTTTGGCAAACAGAAAGCAGGCACAGAAACTAGAAGAGATAAAACAGAGTCTGATGCAAGGGATAAGAAAGGAACCCTAGGCCACAAGTGAGAATAGAGGGACAGGCACGGAGAGGAGAACATTGTCATCTATTCAAGTCTATGGGGAGGTCATGCTGATTCAAGCTTGCAACTTCATTGGAAACAAGTGGCCGGACTTGGCGTTCATCACACCTACAGTGCCCTTGTGCCTTAAGCATAATGCAAAGTCAAGAAAGATGTCTTGAGGACATTGAAGAGAAGAATCGATGCCTCCTTTCCAAGGCCCATAGCATTCTTTGAAGGTCAGTCTCTTTTTCCGAAGCTCTGGTGTCACGTGGGCCCACTGGGCACATGGTAATGTGTCCCAAGAGATGTCTTGGAAGCCTTGAAGGAATGGAGCCCTGTCACGCTTGGGGTATGTCTCTTTGTTTGGAAGTGCTCTACAAGGGTGATGAAAAGCACCCTCTTCCACAGGGCTTCGTTCCTTCGTGAAGGCTGCCCTCCCAGGCTAGTGTGCTCTGTTTGCCTCCATCGAAATTCTCTCCCCCTACCTCTTGCCGTAGAAGGATTATTGATTATGTGTTTTGACACCATATCTAAGGAAGTTGCACGAAAATTAGAACTTTACAGTTGTGTTTCAAGAAAAATAAACAGGCCAGGGTAGAGGATGTAGGGCAAACAAATGGCACACCCTATAAAAATTAAGTAAGCCCGTATCTGGACGGAATCTAGGGGAACGTTCAAGGATCAGGGGTCAAGTTCGAAACTTCCCAAATCCGGAAAAGAGACAGAAAAATATCTTTCCTGGAGAGTGGAATTCATCCGATTTGTCTAAGTTGTCTTGGAAACATTGTGTCCGTGAAGGGGGTTGCCAGGACCACCTCGAATTTGGAGTTTCTGATCTCAGGATGTCAAACCAACCCACATGACCACGTGTTCTCAGTGCTTAGTTTGACCTAGGCTAGGGTAGCCAAGAGTCCTACAAGTGACCGGTGCAAATTCAAGGACAACAACCAAGAGTCACGAAAGCACTCACACCTCACCCTAGAGAACATACAGCGATTAAAGAAATACAAACTAATCCCTTGGAATGAAGGAGAACGGACTGATAAGCATGTCTAAGGGAGATAGCTGAGAAAGACCATGACGAGTATACTATGGAAAAGAAAAAGAGGACCCAGAAAATGGAAGGTGAACAGAAATCACACCTGAATTATCCACAATGAAAGATGATGTCCGTCTTTAGACAGACTCTGCTGGAACGTTTGAAAGTCAGAGAAATTCACAAGCCAAAAAACGGCAGCGAAGGTCAAGCATGGGCTAACTGGGAAGGGTGAGTTATGAGACTGCTCCAAGCAGGCTCTGAAACCTGTATCCAGGAAGCATGCTGGACCTCAGAGACACAATTATGACAAATCCTCTGACATCACAATGGACCCGAAAAACAACCTAGCCTCATCTACACAGTGCTAGAGTTGGGCTCACTAGTATATTTAACTCCCGTTGCACTCAACTGCACGTTGCCACTGAACATGTAAGTGGCCGGCCGGTGGTGCAGTGGTGAGGTCCGCACCTTCTGGGTCTGTGGCCCAGTATGGGCTGGGTGGAATCCTCGGTTTGGGCCTCCTCACCACTGCTTCAGTTGTTCTGGTGCAGGCGTCCGAGGTAGAGTAGAGGCAGATGGGAAGGGACGTTGGACAGGGCCAGACTTCCACAGCAAATACAGGAGCATTGCCAGCAGATGTGAGCACAGCAATGCACTTGTGCCAAAACAAAACCAATTAAAAGTTGCAAAGAATAGAAAAACTGAAGCTAAGGAAAAAAAAAACAAAAAAACAGGAGCTTGCCATTACGAAGAATAGGATCTCTGTGAATAACCTTAGCAAAACAGGTGAATTCTATGTTAATTCTAAAACTAGCAAACCTTTGGGGAAAGAAACTCAAGAAGACACAAGAAAAAAAAAGATACCGAGGGATCTAGGAATGGAAGGATTAACACACTTGAAAGGTTCATACCGCAGTAAGGAATCTCTGGATTCCATGCAATCCCAGTCAAAGTTGCAGCAGTATTTGCCACAGAGAAGAAGAGAGAATCCTAAAGTTTCTAGCCAGCAACACGAGACCCTGACTAGGCAAAGGAATCCTCAGGAAAACGAACAAAGCGGCACGTGTCACAATTTCTGATTTCAACATAGAGGACGAAGCGCTAGGTACCGAAACGGCACAGTCTGGGCCCCAAAACAGGCATGAAGACCCATGCAAAACAATTGAGAGCCCAGAGCCCAACTCAAACTTACATGGACAGCCCATTTTGGACCAGGGAGCCAAGTGGAGACAGCGGAGAAAGGAGAGTCTCTACAATAAACGGTGCTGGGAAGCCTGCACAGCCACATGGAACACAACGAGAGTACACCATGATGTTACACCTGGCACACACACCACCTGAAGTGGATTAAAGCCTTGAATGGCAGACTTGAAACCGTGAACCTTGTAGGAGAAGACCTAGGCAGAGTGCTCTTTGCCATCTGTCTGAGCCGCCTATTTGGAAGAAGCATGTCTGACTGGGCAAGGGCAACAAAGGAAACAAGAAACAAACGGGACCACATCAAATGCACACACTTCTGCCCACTCAAGGAAACCATCAACTGAATACTAAGACACCACAACAATTGGGAGAGGATGTTTGCAAACCACACATCGGACAAGGGGTGAAAAGCCCAAAGATACAATCAACTCGCACGTCTCCACAAGAAAAAAAACAAGCCAATGAAAACCTGGTCAAAAGATGGAAGCAGAGATTTCTCCGAAGAAGACAGAAAGAGGGCCAGTAGGTGCACGAAAACTTGTTCACCATCATGAAGTCTCAGGAAAATGCAAATCCAAACTGCAAGGCCATGGCAGCTCACTGTGGTCAGCATGGCTAGAAGGAAGCAGACAGGAAATAACAAGTGTCAGAGAGGAGGTGGAGAGAAGGGAAGCCTCCTGCACTGCTGGTGGGAGTGTAACCCGGTGCAGCCACGATGCCAAAGGTGTGGAACTGCCTCAGAAGTTTAAGTATCCATGTCCCGTATGACCCAGCTATTAATCTGCCGCTTGTTTATCCAAAACAGTCAGAAAGACTACCGCATAAAGACATGTGCATGGCTGTGTTCACCACAGTCTTACTCCTGATATCCAAGACTTGGAAAGCACCCTGGTGTCCAGCAAGGGATGATTGGAGAAGGAAGATGGGCTATAGCCACACAATGGTATACCACTCAGCCGGAACAAATGATGCAATCCAGCCATTTGTGACCACCAGAATGGCTGTGAGGGTTTTAGGGGAAGTGTAACAAGCCCCAGTGAGAAATTCAAATACCATAGAATCTCACTTACAAGGAGAAGAAAAAGCAAGCACTAACCAACAGGTGGCACTGAACATTTGTATGCGGGCTCCCAGAGGCAAAGAGGGGCGGTGACGGAGGGTGAAAGAGAAGATTAGGCACAAGTGTGTGGTGAGGGCCTGTGATTAGTCTTACACTGGTGAAGATGATGTAAGCTACACAGAAGTCTAAAGCAATGAGGATGTGAATCTGGAAGTTATAGTACGTTCTAATGCAGGGTCATGGCTATAAATTCACCTGAAATCAAAAATCCAAAACGGGGTCCAGAATGATGTCATAAAGCTTTGGGGGCGGAAAGAGTTTACGGAAGGTGAACTTCCAAGGATGGAAAATCACCTCCAAATGCTTACAGATGCTACAGAAAGGCAGACCATTCCAAATAGGTGAAGAGGAATACTACGAAGAGAACATGATCAGTCCTAAACCCATGAACGAACGGAAAATGTTACCGTCCATGATGTTATTACTAATCACCTTCACGAATAATCCAAACAGGCCCACGTCTTCCCAAGTTCAGGCAAAAGGTTGGTCCAAAAGTACAATTCAGGGCCGGCCCTGTGGTGGAGCAGGTAAGTGCTCACATTCCGCTTGGGCGGCCCGGGCCTCACTGTTTCACATTACGAGTGCATATCACATTAGTAGTGTTAGGAAATATAGATTTCATGGTATGGTGCGGGCAGAGATCATAAATAAGCAGCAATTGTGAGGATACGTTATCAATACGCACAAGAAAAGGAACCATAAGAATATTACAATCTATGGAAGTATCTGGTACACTTCCCAAAGGCAGAAGGAAGGAAGACTTGTGACCTGCCAAGGTGGAATTGGCAGAGTGCCACGAGATGACACCATCATTGTGCATCAGAACATTCCCTGGGCAACTTCAACTTGTGAGGGAGTCCAGGACTTTTTCTGGGTAAGGTCCACCCATTTTGCCATCTACCCAAGATATAAGAGATAAAACCCAGGATAATCTTACAGGAGTGAAACCAGTGTCTAGAGAGAATGTAGGAGCCCTATCGAAGTTCAAGGAGAATGATAGAAACTGACAACAATTGCAGAAAAAGGAAAACTATCCTACCTAGACAGGGTGAGGAGTCAGACTGGTCTGAGATGGCTGTGAAACTCTGTGTGCACGGAGGTTGTCAGGACAACTTCGAATTTTGAGGTCGCTTATGACATCATGGTGAACATGTCCCCCAGGGTGGCCGCATGGTTACAGTCTGAGGATTGGCCTAGGCTAGGCTATTAAAGGGACAGATACCCAGAAACAGGTTTGGCAAACAGAAAGCAGGCACAGAAACTAGAAGAGATAAAACAGAGTCTGATGCAAGGGATAAGAAAGGAACCCTAGGCCACAAGTGAGAATAGAGGGACAGGCACGGAGAGGAGAACATTGTCATCTATTCAAGTCTATGGGGAGGTCATGCTGATTCAAGCTTGCAACTTCATTGGAAACAAGTGGCCGGACTTGGCGTTCATCACACCTACAGTGCCCTTGTGCCTTAAGCATAATGCAAAGTCAAGAAAGATGTCTTGAGGACATTGAAGAGAAGAATCGATGCCTCCTTTCCAAGGCCCATAGCATTCTTTGAAGGTCAGTCTCTTTTTCCGAAGCTCTGGTGTCACGTGGGCCCACTGGGCACATGGTAATGTGTCCCAAGAGATGTCTTGGAAGCCTTGAAGGAATGGAGCCCTGTCACGCTTGGGGTATGTCTCTTTGTTTGGAAGTGCTCTACAAGGGTGCTGAAAAGCACCCTCTTCCACAGGGCTTCGTTCCTTCGTGAAGGCTGCCCTCCCAGGCTAGTGTGCTCTGTTTGCCTCCATGGAAATTCTCTCCCCCTACCTCTTGCCGTAGAAGGATTATTGATTATGTGTTTTGACACCATATCTAAGGAAGTAGCACGAAAATTAGAACTTTACAGTTGTGTTTCAAGAAAAATAAACAGGCCAGGGTAGAGGATGTAGGGCAAACAAATGGCACACCCTATAAAAATTAAGTAAGCCCGTATCTGGACGGAATCTAGGGGAACGTTCAAGGATCAGGGGTCAAGTTCGAAACTTCCCAAATCCGGAAAAGAGACAGAAAAATATCTTTCCTGGAGAGTGGAATTCATCCGATTTGTCTAAGTTGTCTTGGAAACATTGTGTCCGTGAAGGGGGTTGCCAGGACCACCTCGAATTTGGAGTTTCTGATCTCAGGATGTCAAACCAACCCACATGACCACGTGTTCTCAGTGCTTAGTTTGACCTAGGCTAGGGTAGCCAAGAGTCCTACAAGTGACCGGTGCAAATTCAAGGACAACAACCAAGAGTCACGAAAGCACTCACACCTCACCCTAGAGAACATACAGCGATTAAAGAAATACAAACTAATCCCTCGGAATGAAGGAGAACGGACTGATAAGCATGTCTAAGGGAGATAGCTGAGAAAGACCATGACGAGTATACTATGGAAAAGAAAAAGAGGACCCAGAAAATGGAAGGTGAACAGAAATCACACCTGAATTATCCACAATGAAAGATGATGTCCGTCTTTAGACAGACTCTGCTGGAACGTTTGAAAGTCAGAGAAATTCACAAGCCAAAAAACGGCAGCGAAGGTCAAGCATGGGCTAACTGGGAAGGGTGAGTTATGAGACTGCTCCAAGCAGGCTCTGAAACCTGTATCCAGGAAGCATGCTGGACCTCAGAGACACAATTATGACAAATCCTCTGACATCACAATGGACCCGAAAAACAACCTAGCCTCATCTACACAGTGCTAGAGTTGGGCTCACTAGTATATTTAACTCCCGTTGCACTCAACTGCACGTTGCCACTGAACATGTAAGTGGCCGGCCGGTGGTGCAGTGGTGAGGTCCGCACCTTCTGGGTCTGTGGCCCAGTATGGGCTGGGTGGAATCCTCGGTTTGGGCCTCCTCACCACTGCTTCAGTTGTTCTGGTGCAGGCGTCCGAGGTAGAGTAGAGGCAGATGGGAAGGGACGTTGGACAGGGCCAGACTTCCACAGCAAATACAGGAGCATTGCCAGCAGATGTGAGCACAGCAATGCACTTGTGCCAAAACAAAACCAATTAAAAGTTGCAAAGAATAGAAAAACTGAAGCTAAGGAAAAAAAAAACAAAAAAACAGGAGCTTGCCATTACGAAGAATAGGATCTCTGTGAATAACCTTAGCAAAACAGGTGAATTCTATGTTAATTCAAAAACTAGCAAACCTTTGGGGAAAGAAACTCAAGAAGACACAAGAAAAAAAAAGATACCGAGGGATCTAGGAATGGAAGGATTAACACACTTGAAAGGTTCATACCGCAGTAAGGAATCTCTGGATTCCATGCAATCCCAGTCAAAGTTGCAGCAGTATTTGCCACAGAGAAGAAGAGAGAATCCTAAAGTTTCTAGCCAGCAACACGAGACCCTGACTAGGCAAAGGAATCCTCAGGAAAACGAACAAAGCGGCACGTGTCACAATTTCTGATTTCAACATAGAGGACGAAGCGCTAGGTACCGAAACGGCACAGTCTGGGCCCCAAAACAGGCATGAAGACCCATGCAAAACAATTGAGAGCCCAGAGCCCAACTCAAACTTACATGGACAGCCCATTTTGGACCAGGGAGCCAAGTGGAGACAGCGGAGAAAGGAGAGTCTCTACAATAAACGGTGCTGGGAAGCCTGCACAGCCACATGGAACACAACGAGAGTACACCATGATGTTACACCTGGCACACACACCACCTGAAGTGGATTAAAGCCTTGAATGGCAGACTTGAAACCGTGAACCTTGTAGGAGAAGACCTAGGCAGAGTGCTCTTTGCCATCTGTCTGAGCCGCCTATTTGGAAGAAGCATGTCTGACTGGGCAAGGGCAACAAAGGAAACAAGAAACAAACGGGACCACATCAAATGCACACACTTCTGCCCACTCAAGGAAACCATCAACTGAATACTAAGACACCACAACAATTGGGAGAGGATGTTTGCAAACCACACATCGGACAAGGGGTGAAAAGCCCAAAGATACAATCAACTCGCACGTCTCCACAAGAAAAAAAACAAGCCAATGAAAACCTGGTCAAAAGATGGAAGCAGAGATTTCTCCGAAGAAGACAGAAAGAGGGCCAGTAGGTGCATGAAAACTTGTTCACCATCATTAAGTCTCAGGAAAATGCAAATCCAAACTGCAAGGCCATGGCAGCTCACTGTGGTCAGCATGGCTAGAAGGAAGCAGACAGGAAATAACAAGTGTCAGAGAGGAGGTGGAGAGAAGGGAAGCCTCCTGCACTGCTGGTGGGAGTGTAACCCGGTGCAGCCACGATGCCAAAGGTGTGGAACTGCCTCAGAAGTTTAAGTATCCATGTCCCGTATGACCCAGCTATTAATCTGCCGCTTGTTTATCCAAAAAAGTCAGAAAGACTACCGCATAAAGACATGTGCATGGCTGTGTTCACCACAGTCTTACTCCTGATATCCAAGACTTGGAAAGCACCCTGGTGTCCAGCAAGGGATGATTGGAGAAGGAAGATGGGCTATAGCCACACAATGGTATACCACTCAGCCGGAACAAATGATGCAATCCAGCCATTTGTGACCACCAGAATGGCTGTGAGGGTTTTAGGGGAAGTGTAACAAGCCCCAGTGAGAAATTCAAATACCATAGAATCTCACTTACAAGGCGAAGAAAAAGCAAGCACTAACCAACAGGTGGCACTGAACATTTGTATGCGGGCTCCCAGAGGCAAAGAGGGGCGGTGACGGAGGGTGAAAGAGAAGATTAGGCACAAGTGTGTGGTGAGGGCCTGTGATTAGTCTTACACTGGTGAAGATGATGTAAGCTACACAGAAGTCTAAAGCAATGAGGATGTGAATCTGGAAGTTATAGTACGTTCTAATGCAGGGTCATGGCTATAAATTCACCTCAAATCAAAAATCCAAAAAGGGGTCCAGAATGATGTCATAAAGCTTTGGGGGCGGAAAGAGTTTGCGGAAGGTGAACTTCCAAGGATGGAAAATCACCTCCAAATGCTTACAGATGCTACAGAAAGGCAGACCATTCCAAATAGGTGAAGAGGAATACTACGAAGAGAACATGATCAGTCCTAAACCCATGAACGAACGGAAAATGTTACCGTCCATGATGTTATTACTAATCACCTTCACGAATAATCCAAACAGGCCCACGTCTTCCCAAGTTCAGGCAAAAGGTTGGTCCAAAAGTACAATTCAGGGCCGGCCCTGTGGTGGAGCAGGTAAGTGCCCACATTCCGCTTGGGTGGCCCGGGCCTCACTGTTTCACATTACGAGTGCATATCACATTAGTAGTGTTAGGAAATATAGATTTCATGGTATGGTGCGGGCAGAGATCATAAATAAGCAGCAATTGTGAGGATACGTTATCAATACGCACAAGAAAAGGAACCATAAGAATATTACAATCTATGGAAGTATCTGGTACACTTCCCAAAGGCAGAAGGAAGGAAAACTTGTGACCTGCCAAGGTGGAATTGGCAGAGTGCCACGAGATGACACCATCATTGTGCATCAGAACATTCCCTGGGCAACTTCAACTTGTGAGGGAGTCCAGGACTTTTTCTGGGTAAGGTCCACCCATTTTGCCATCTACCCAAGATATAAGAGATAAAACCCAGGATAATCTTACAGGAGTGAAACCAGTGTCTAGAGAGAATGTAGGAGCCCTTTCGAAGTTCAAGGAGAAAGATAGAAACTGACAACAATTGCAGAAAAAGGAAAACTATCCTACCTAGACAGGGTGAGGAGTCAGACTGGTCTGAGATGGCTGTGAAACTCTGTGTGCACGGAGGTTGTCAGGACAACTTCGAATTTTGAGGTCGCTTATGACATCACGGTGAACATGTCCCCCAGGGTGGCCGCATGGTTACAGTCTGAGGATTGGCCTAGGCTAGGCTATTAAAGGGACAGATACCCAGAAACAGGTTTGGCAAACAGAAAGCAGGCACAGAAACTAGAAGAGATAAAACAGAGTCTGATGCAAGGGATAAGAAAGGAACCCTAGGCCACAAGTGAGAATAGAGGGACAGGCACGGAGAGGAGAACATTGTCATCTATTCAAGTCTATGGGGAGGTCATGCTGATTCAAGCTTGCAACTTCATTGGAAACAAGTGGCCGGACTTGGCGTTCATCACACCTACAGTGCCCTTGTGCCTTAAGCATAATGCAAAGTCAAGAAAGATGTCTTGAGGACATTGAAGAGAAGAATCGATGCCTCCTTTCCAAGGCCCATAGCATTCTTTGAAGGTCAGTCTCTTTTTCCGAAGCTCTGGTGTCACGTGGGCCCACTGGGCACATGGTAATGTGTCCCAAGAGATGTCTTGGAAGCCTTGAAGGAATGGAGCCCTGTCACGCTTGGGGTATGTCTCTTTGTTTGGAAGTGCTCTACAAGGGTGCTGAAAAGCACCCTCTTCCACAGGGCTTCGTTCCTTCGTGAAGGCTGCCCTCCCAGGCTAGTGTGCTCTGTTTGCCTCCATCGAAATTCTCTCCCCCTACCTCTTGCCGTAGAAGGATTATTGATTATGTGTTTTGACACCATATGTAAGGAAGTAGCACGAAAATTAGAACTTTACAGTTGTGTTTCAAGAAAAATAAACAGGCCAGGGTAGAGGATGTAGGGCAAACAAATGGCACACCCTATAAAAATTAACTAAGCCCGTATCTGGACGGAATCTAGGGGAACGTTCAAGGATCAGGGGTCAAGTTCGAAACTTCCCAAATCCGGAAAAGAGACAGAAAAATATCTTTCCTGGAGAGTGGAATTCATCCGATTTGTCTAAGTTGTCTTGGAAACATTGTGTCCGTGAAGGGGGTTGCCAGGACCACCTCGAATTTGGAGTTTCTGATCTCAGGATGTCAAACCAACCCACATGACCACGTGTTCTCAGTGCTTAGTTTGACCTAGGCTAGGATAGCCAAGAGTCCTACAAGTGACCGGTGCAAATTCAAGGACAACAACCAAGAGTCACGAAAGCACTCACACCTCACCCTAGAGAACATACAGCGATTAAAGAAATACAAACTAATCCCTCGGAATGAAGGAGAACGGACTGATAAGCATGTCTAAGGGAGATAGCTGAGAAAGACCATGACGAGTATACTATGGAAAAGAAAAAGAGGACCCAGAAAATGGAAGGTGAACAGAAATCACACCTGAATTATCCACAATGAAAGATGATGTCCGTCTTTAGACAGACTCTGCTGCAACGTTTGAAAGTCAGAGAAATTCACAAGCCAAAAAACGGCAGCGAAGGTCAAGCATGGGCTAACTGGGAAGGGTGAGTTATGAGACTGCTCCAAGCAGGCTCTGAAACCTGTATCCAGGAAGCATGCTGGACCTCAGAGACACACTTATGACAAATCCTCTGACATCACAATGGACCCGAAAAACAACCTAGCCTCATCTACACAGTGCTAGAGTTGGGCTCACTAGTATATTTAACTCCCGTTGCACTCAACTGCACGTTGCCACTGAACATGTAAGTGGCCGGCCGGTGGTGCAGTGGTGAGGTCCGCACCTTCTGGGTCTGTGGCCCAGTATGGGCTGGGTGGAATCCTCGGTTTGGGCCTCCTCACCACTGCTTCAGTTGTTCTGGTGCAGGCGTCCGAGGTAGAGTAGAGGCAGATGGGAAGGGACGTTGGACAGGGCCAGACTTCCACAGCAAATACAGGAGCATTGCCAGCAGATGTGAGCACAGCAATGCACTTGTGCCAAAACAAAACCAATTAAAAGTTGCAAAGAATAGAAAAACTGAAGCTAAGGAAAAAAAAAAAAAAAAAAACAGGAGCTTGCCATTACGAAGAATAGGATCTCTGTGAATAACCTTAGCAAAACAGGTGAATTCTATGTTAATTCAAAAACTAGCAAACCTTTGGGGAAAGAAACTCAAGAAGACACAAGAAAAAAAAAGATACCGAGGGATCTAGGAATGGAAGGATTAACACACTTGAAAGGTTCATACCGCAGTAAGGAATCTCTGGATTCCATGCAATCCCAGTCAAAGTTGCAGCAGTATTTGCCACAGAGAAGAAGAGAGAATCCTAAAGTTTCTAGCCAGCAACACGAGACCCTGACTAGGCAAAGGAATCCTCAGGAAAACGAACAAAGCGGCACGTGTCACAATTTCTGATTTCAACATAGAGGACGAAGCGCTAGGTACCGAAACGGCACAGTCTGGGCCCCAAAACAGGCATGAAGACCCATGCAAAACAATTGAGAGCCCAGAGCCCAACTCAAACTTACATGGACAGCCCATTTTGGACCAGGGAGCCAAGTGGAGACAGCGGAGAAAGGAGAGTCTCTACAATAAACGGTGCTGGGAAGCCTGCACAGCCACATGGAACACAACGAGAGTACACCATGATGTTACACCTGGCACACACACCACCTGAAGTGGATTAAAGCCTTGAATGGCAGACTTGAAACCGTGAACCTTGTAGGAGAAGACCTAGGCAGAGTGCTCTTTGCCATCTGTCTGAGCCGCCTATTTGGAAGAAGCATGTCTGACTGGGCAAGGGCAACAAAGGAAACAAGAAACAAACGGGACCACATCAAATGCACACACTTCTGCCCACTCAAGGAAACCATCAACTGAATACTAAGACACCACAACAATTGGGAGAGGATGTTTGCAAACCACACATCGGACAAGGGGTGAAAAGCCCAAAGATACAATCAACTCGCACGTCTCCACAAGAAAAAAAACAAGCCAATGAAAACCTGGTCAAAAGATGGAAGCAGAGATTTCTCCGAAGAAGACAGAAAGAGGGCCAGTAGGTGCATGAAAACTTGTTCACCATCATTAAGTCTCAGGAAAATGCAAATCCAAACTGCAAGGCCATGGCAGCTCACTGTGGTCAGCATGGCTAGAAGGAAGCAGACAGGAAATAACAAGTGTCAGAGAGGAGGTGGAGAGAAGGGAAGCCTCCTGCACTGCTGGTGGGAGTGTAACCCGGTGCAGCCACGATGCCAAAGGTGTGGAACTGCCTCAGAAGTTTAAGTATCCATGTCCCGTATGACCCAGCTATTAATCTGCCGCTTGTTTATCCAAAAAAGTCAGAAAGACTACCGCATAAAGACATGTGCATGGCTGTGTTCACCACAGTCTTACTCCTGATATCCAAGACTTGGAAAGCACCCTGGTGTCCAGCAAGGGATGATTGGAGAAGGAAGATGGGCTATAGCCACACAATGGCATACCACTCAGCCGGAACAAATGATGCAAGCCAGCCATTTGTGACCACCAGAATGGCTGTGAGGGTTTTAGGGGAAGTGTAACAAGCCCCAGTGAGAAATTCAAATACCATAGAATCTCACTTACAAGGAGAAGAAAAAGCAAGCACTAACCAACAGGTGGCACTGAACATTTGTATGCGGGCTCCCAGAGGCAAAGAGGGGCGGTGACGGAGGGTGAAAGAGAAGATTAGGCACAAGTGTGTGGTGAGGGCCTGTGATTAGTCTTACACTGGTGAAGATGATGTAAGCTACACAGAAGTCTAAAGCAATGAGGATGTGAATCTGGAAGTTATAGTACGTTCTAATGCAGGGTCATGGCTATAAATTCACCTCAAATCAAAAATCCAAAACGGGGTCCAGAATGATGTCATAAAGCTTTGGGGGCGGAAAGAGTTTGCAGAAGGTGAACTTCCAAGGATGGAAAATCACCTCCAAATGCTTACAGATGCTACAGAAAGGCAGACCATTCCAAATAGGTGAAGAGGAATACTACGAAGAGAACATGATCAGTCCTAAACCCATGAACGAACGGAAAATGTTACCGTCCATGATGTTATTACTAATCACCTTCACGAATAATCCAAACAGGCCCACGTCTTCCCAAGTTCAGGCAAAAGGTTGGTCCAAAAGTACAATTCAGGGCCGGCCCTGTGGTGGAGCAGGTAAGTGCCCACATTCCGCTTGGGCGGCCCGGGCCTCACTGTTTCACATTACGAGTGCATATCACATTAGTAGTGTTAGGAAATATAGATTTCATGGTATGGTGCGGGCAGAGATCATAAATAAGCAGCAATTGTGAGGATACGTTATCAATACGCACAAGAAAAGGAACCATAAGAATATTACAATCTATGGAAGTATCTGGTACACTTCCCAAAGGCAGAAGGAAGGAAAACTTGTGACCTGCCAAGGTGGAATTGGCAGAGTGCCACGAGATGACACCATCATTGTGCATCAGAACATTCCCTGGGCAACTTCAACTTGTGAGGGAGTCCAGGACTTTTTCTGGGTAAGGTCCACCCATTTTGCCATCTACCCAAGATATAAGAGATAAAACCCAGGATAATCTTACAGGAGTGACACCAGTGTCTAGAGAGAATGTAGGAGCCCTTTCGAAGTTCAAGGAGAAAGATAGAAACTGACAACAATTGCAGAAAAAGGAAAACTATCCTACCTAGACAGGGTGAGGAGTCAGACTGGTCTGAGATGGCTGTGAAACTCTGTGTGCACGGAGGTTGTCAGGACAACTTCGAATTTTGAGGTCGCTTATGACATCACGGTGAACATGTTCCCCAGGGTGGCCGCATGGTTACAGTCTGAGGATTGGCCTAGGCTAGGCTATTAAAGGGACAGATACCCAGAAACAGGTTTGGCAAACAGAAAGCAGGCACAGAAACTAGAAGAGATAAAACAGAGTCTGATGCAAGGGATAAGAAAGGAACCCTAGGCCACAAGTGAGAATAGAGGGACAGGCACGGAGAGGAGAACATTGTCATCTATTCAAGTCTATGGGGAGGTCATGCTGATTCAAGCTTGCAACTTCATTGGAAACAAGTGGCCGGACTTGGCGTTCATCACACCTACAGTGCCCTTGTGCCTTAAGCATAATGCAAAGTCAAGAAAGATGTCTTGAGGACATTGAAGAGAAGAATCGATGCCTCCTTTCCAAGGCCCATAGCATTCTTTGAAGGTCAGTCTCTTTTTCCGAAGCTCTGGTGTCACGTGGGCCCACTGGGCACATGGTAATGTGTCCCAAGAGATGTCTTGGAAGCCTTGAAGGAATGGAGCCCTGTCACGCTTGGGGTATGTCTCTTTGTTTGGAAGTGCTCTACAAGGGTGCTGAAAAGCACCCTCTTCCACAGGGCTTCGTTCCTTCGTGAAGGCTGCCCTCCCAGGCTAGTGTGCTCTGTTTGCCTCCATCGAAATTCTCTCCCCCTACCTCTTGCCGTAGAAGGATTATTGATTATGTGTTTTGACACCATATCTAAGGAAGTTGCACGAAAATTAGAACTTTACAGTTGTGTTTCAAGAAAAATAAACAGGCCAGGGTAGAGGATGTAGGGCAAACAAATGGCACACCCTATAAAAATTAAGTAAGCCCGTATCTGGACGGAATCTAGGGGAACGTTCAAGGATCAGGGGTCAAGTTCGAAACTTCCCAAATCCGGAAAAGAGACAGAAAAATATCTTTCCTGGAGAGTGGAATTCATCCGATTTGTCTAAGTTGTCTTGGAAACATTGTGTCCGTGAAGAGAGTTGCCAGGACCACCTCGAATTTGGAGTTTCTGATCTCAGGATGTCAAACCAACCCACATGACCACGTGTTCTCAGTGCTTAGTTTGACCTAGGCTAGGATAGCCAAGAGTCCTACAAGTGACCGGTGCAAATTCAAGGACAACAACCAAGAGTCACGAAAGCACTCACACCTCACCCTAGAGAACATACAGCGATTAAAGAAATACAAACTAATCCCTTGGAATGAAGGAGAACGGACTGATAAGCATGTCTAAGGGAGATAGCTGAGAAAGACCATGACGAGTATACTATGGAAAAGAAAAAGAGGACCCAGAAAATGGAAGGTGAACAGAAATCACACCTGAATTATCCACAATGAAAGATGATGTCCGTCTTTAGACAGACTCTGCTGGAACGTTTGAAAGTCAGAGAAATTCAGAAGCCAAAAAACGGCAGCGAAGGTCAAGCATGGGCTAACTGGGAAGGGTGAGTTATGAGACTGCTCCAAGCAGGCTCTGAAACCTGTATCCAGGAAGCATGCTGGACCTCAGAGACACAATTATGACAAATCCTCTGACATCACAATGGACCCGAAAAACAACCTAGCCTCATCTACACAGTGCTAGAGTTGGGCTCACTAGTATATTTAACTCCCATTGCACTCAACTGCACGTTGCCACTGAACATGTAAGTGGCCGGCCGGTGGTGCAGTGGTGAGGTCCGCACCTTCTGGGTCTGTGGCCCAGTATGGGCTGGGTGGAATCCTCGGTTTGGGCCTCCTCACCACTGCTTCAGTTGTTCTGGTGCAGGCGTCCGAGGTAGAGTAGAGGCAGATGGGAAGGGACGTTGGACAGGGCCAGACTTCCACAGCAAATACAGGAGCATTGCCAGCAGATGTGAGCACAGCAATGCACTTGTGCCAAAACAAAACCAATTAAAAGTTGCAAAGAATAGAAAAACTGAAGCTAAGGAAAAAAAAAAAAAAAAAACAGGAGCTTGCCATTACGAAGAATAGGATCTCTGTGAATAACCTTAGCAAAACAGGTGAATTCTATGTTAATTCAAAAACTAGCAAACCTTTGGGGAAAGAAACTCAAGAAGACACAAGAAAAAAAAAAGATATCGAGGGATCTAGGAATGGAAGGATTAACACACTTGAAAGGTTCATACCGCAGTAAGGAATCTCTGGATTCCATGCAATCCCAGTCAAAGTTGCAGCAGTATTTGCCACAGAGAAGAAGAGAGAATCCTAAAGTTTCTAGCCAGCAACACGAGACCCTGACTAGGCAAAGGAATCCTCAGGAAAACGAACAAAGCGGCACGTGTCACAATTTCTGATTTCAACATAGAGGACGAAGCGCTAGGTACCGAAACGGCACAGTCTGGGCCCCAAAACAGGCATGAAGACCCATGCAAAACAATTGAGAGCCCAGAGCCCAACTCAAACTTACATGGACAGCCCATTTTGGACCAGGGAGCCAAGTCTAGACAGCGGAGAAAGGAGAGTCTCTACAATAAACGGTGCTGGGAAGCCTGCACAGCCACATGGAACACAACGAGAGTACACCATGATGTTACACCTGGCACACACACCACCTGAAATGGATTAAAGCCTTGAATGGCAGACTTGAAACCGTGAACCTTGTAGGAGAAGACCTAGGCAGAGTGCTCTTTGCCATCTGTCTGAGCCGCCTATTTGGAAGAAGCATGTCTGACTGGGCAAGGGCAACAAAGGAAACAAGAAACAAACGGGACCACATCAAATGCACACACTTCTGCCCACTCAAGGAAACCATCAACTGAATACTAAGACACCACAACAATTGGGAGAGGATGTTTGCAAACCACACATCGGACAAGGGGTGAAAAGCCCAAAGATACAATCAACTCGCACGTCTCCACAAGAAAAAAAACAAGCCAATGAAAACCTGGTCAAAAGATGGAAGCAGAGATTTCTCCGAAGAAGACAGAAAGAGGGCCAGTAGGTGCATGAAAACTTGTTCACCATCATTAAGTCTCAGGAAAATGCAAATCCAAACTGCAAGGCCATGGCAGCTCACTGTGGTCAGCATGGCTAGAAGGAAGCAGACAGGAAATAACAAGTGTCAGAGAGGAGGTGGAGAGAAGGGAAGCCTCCTGCACTGCTGGTGGGAGTGTAACCCGGTGCAGCCACGATGCCAAAGGTGTGGAACTGCCTCAGAAGTTTAAGTATCCATGTCCCGTATGACCCAGCTATTAATCTGCCGCTTGTTTATCCAAAAAAGTCAGAAAGACTACCGCATAAAGACATGTGCATGGCTGTGTTCACCACAGTCTTACTCCTGATATCCAAGACTTGGAAAGCACCCTGGTGTCCAGCAAGGGATGATTGGAGAAGGAAGATGGGCTATAGCCACACAATGGTATACCACTCAGCCGGAACAAATGATGCAATCCAGCCATTTGTGACCACCAGAATGGCTGTGAGGGTTTTAGGGGAAGTGTAACAAGCCCCAGTGAGAAATTCAAATACCATAGAATCTCACTTACAAGGAGAAGAAAAAGCAAGCACTAACCAACAGGTGGCACTGAACATTTGTATGCGGGCTCCCAGAGGCAAAGAGGGGCGGTGACGGAGGGTGAAAGAGAAGATTAGGCACAAGTGTGTGGTGAGGGCCTGTGATTAGTCTTACACTGGTGAAGATGATGTAAGCTACACAGAAGTCTAAAGCAATGAGGATGTGAATCTGGAAGTTATAGTACGTTCTAATGCAGGGTCATGGCTATAAATTCACCTCAAATCAAAAATCCAAAACGGGGTCCAGAATGATGTCATAAAGCTTTGGGGGCGGAAAGAGTTTACGGAAGGTGAACTTCCAAGGATGGAAAATCACCTCCAAATGCTTACAGATGCTACAGAAAGGCAGACCATTCCAAATAGGTGAAGAGGAATACTACGAAGAGAACATGATCAGTCCTAAACCCATGAACGAACGGAAAATGTTACCGTCCATGATGTTATTACTAATCACCTTCACGAATAATCCAAACAGGCCCACGTCTTCCCAAGTTCAGGCAAAAGGTTGGTCCAAAAGTACAATTCAGGGCCGGCCCTGTGGTGGAGCAGGTAAGTGCCCACATTCCGCTTGGGCGGCCCGGGCCTCACTGTTTCACATTACGAGTGCATATCACATTAGTAGTGTTAGGAAATATAGATTTCATGGTATGGTGCGGGCAGAGATCATAAATAAGCAGCAATTGTGAGGATACGTTATCAATACGCACAAGAAAAGGAACCATAAGAATATTACAATCTATGGAAGTATCTGGTACACTTCCCAAAGGCAGAAGGAAGGAAATCTTGTGACCTGCCAAGGTGGAATTGGCAGAGTGCCACGAGATGACACCATCATTGTGCATCAGAACATTCCCTGGGCAACTTCAACTTGTGAGGGAGTCCAGGACTTTTTCTGGGTAAGGTCCACCCATTTTGCCATCTACCCAAGATATAAGAGATAAAACCCAGGATAATCTTACAGGAGTGACACCAGTGTCTAGAGAGAATGTAGGAGCCCTTTCGAAGTTCAAGGAGAAAGATAGAAACTGACAACAATTGCAGAAAAAGGAAAACTATCCTACCTAGACAGGGTGAGGAGTCAGACTGGTCTGAGATGGCTGTGAAACTCTGTGTGCACGGAGGTTGTCAGGACAACTTCGAATTTTGAGGTCGCTTATGACATCACTGTGAACATGTCCCCTAGGGTGGCCGCATGGTTACAGTCTGAGGATTGGCCTAGGCTAGGCTATTAAAGGGACAGATACCCAGAAACAGGTTTGGCAAACAGAAAGCAGGCACAGAAACTAGAAGAGATAAAACAGAGTCTGATGCAAGGGATAAGAAAGGAACCCTAGGCCACAAGTGAGAATAGAGGGACAGGCACGGAGAGGAGAACATTGTCATCTATTCAAGTCTATGGGGAGGTCATGCTGATTCAAGCTTGCAACTTCATTGGAAACAAGTGGCCGGACTTGGCGTTCATCACACCTACAGTGCCCTTGTGCCTTAAGCATAATGAAAAGTCAAGAAAGATGTCTTGAGGACATTGAAGAGAAGAATCGATGCCTCCTTTCCAAGGCCCATAGCATTCTTTGAAGGTCAGTCTCTTTTTCCGAAGCTCTGGTGTCACGTGGGCCCACTGGGCACATGGTAATGTGTCCCAAGAGATGTCTTGGAAGCCTTGAAGGAATGGAGCCCTGTCACGCTTGGGGTATGTCTCTTTGTTTGGAAGTGCTCTACAAGGGTGCTGAAAAGCACCCTCTTCCACAGGGCTTCGTTCCTTCGTGAAGGCTGCCCTCCCAGGCTAGTGTGCTCTGTTTGCCTCCATCGAAATTCTCTCCCCCTACCTCTTGCCGTAGAAGGATTATTGATTATGTGTTTTGACACCATATCTAAGGAAGTTGCACGAAAATTAGAACTTTACAGTTGTGTTTCAAGAAAAATAAACAGGCCAGGGTAGAGGATGTAGGGCAAACAAATGGCACACCCTATAAAAATTAAGTAAGCCCGTATCTGGACGGAATCTAGGGGAACGTTCAAGGATCAGGGGTCAAGTTCGAAACTTCCCAAATCCGGAAAAGAGACAGAAAAATATCTTTCCTGGAGAGTGGAATTCATCCGATTTGTCTAAGTTGTCTTGGAAACATTGTGTCCGTGAAGGGGGTTGCCAGGACCACCTCGAATTTGGAGTTTCTGATCTCAGGATGTCAAACCAACCCACATGACCACGTGTTCTCAGTGCTTAGTTTGACCTAGGCTAGGATAGCCAAGAGTCCTACAAGTGACCGGTGCAAATTCAAGGACAACAACCAAGAGTCACGAAAGCACTCACACCTCACCCTAGAGAACATACAGCGATTAAAGAAATACAAACTAATCCCTTGGAATGAAGGAGAACGGAATGATAAGCATGTCTAAGGGAGATAGCTGAGAAAGACCATGACGAGTATACTATGGAAAAGAAAAAGAGGACCCAGAAAATGGAAGGTGAACAGAAATCACACCTGAATTATCCACAATGAAAGATGATGTCCGTCTTTAGACAGACTCTGCTGGAACGTTTGAAAGTCAGAGAAATTCAGAAGCCAAAAAACGGCAGCGAAGGTCAAGCATGGGCTAACTGGGAAGGGTGAGTTATGAGACTGCTCCAAGCAGGCTCTGAAACCTGTATCCAGGAAGCATGCTGGACCTCAGAGACACAATTATGACAAATCCTCTGACATCACAATGGACCCGAAAAACAACCTAGCCTCATCTACACAGTGCTAGAGTTGGGCTCACTAGTATATTTAACTCCCATTGCACTCAACTGCACGTTGCCACTGAACATGTAAGTGGCCGGCCGGTGGTGCAGTGGTGAGGTCCGCACCTTCTGGGTCTGTGGCCCAGTATGGGCTGGGTGGAATCCTCGGTTTGGGCCTCCTCACCACTGCTTCAGTTGTTCTGGTGCAGGCGTCCGAGGTAGAGTAGAGGCAGATGGGAAGGGACGTTGGACAGGGCCAGACTTCCACAGCAAATACAGGAGCATTGCCAGCAGATGTGAGCACAGCAATGCACTTGTGCCAAAACAAAACCAATTAAAAGTTGCAAAGAATAGAAAAACTGAAGCTAAGGAAAAAAAAAAAAAAAAAACAGGAGCTTGCCATTACGAAGAATAGGATCTCTGTGAATAACCTTAGCAAAACAGGTGAATTCTATGTTAATTCAAAAACTAGCAAACCTTTGGGGAAAGAAACTCAAGAAGACACAAGAAAAAAAAAGATATCGAGGGATCTAGGAATGGAAGGATTAACACACTTGAAAGGTTCATACCGCAGTAAGGAATCTCTGGATTCCATGCAATCCCAGTCAAAGTTGCAGCAGTATTTGCCACAGAGAAGAAGAGAGAATCCTAAAGTTTCTAGCCAGCAACACGAGACCCTGACTAGGCAAAGGAATCCTCAGGAAAACGAACAAAGCGGCACGTGTCACAATTTCTGATTTCAACATAGAGGACGAAGCGCTAGGTACCGAAACGGCACAGTCTGGGCCCCAAAACAGGCATGAAGACCCATGCAAAACAATTGAGAGCCCAGAGCCCAACTCAAACTTACATGGACAGCCCATTTTGGACCAGGGAGCCAAGTCTAGACAGCGGAGAAAGGAGAGTCTCTACAATAAACGGTGCTGGGAAGCCTGCACAGCCACATGGAACACAACGAGAGTACACCATGATGTTACACCTGGCACACACACCACCTGAAATGGATTAAAGCCTTGAATGGCAGACTTGAAACCGTGAACCTTGTAGGAGAAGACCTAGGCAGAGTGCTCTTTGCCATCTGTCTGAGCCGCCTATTTGGAAGAAGCATGTCTGACTGGGCAAGGGCAACAAAGGAAACAAGAAACAAACGGGACCACATCAAATGCACACACTTCTGCCCACTCAAGGAAACCATCAACTGAATACTAAGACACCACAACAATTGGGAGAGGATGTTTGCAAACCACACATCGGACAAGGGGTGAAAAGCCCAAAGATACAATCAACTCGCACGTCTCCACAAGAAAAAAAACAAGCCAATGAAAACCTGGTCAAAAGATGGAAGCAGAGATTTCTCCGAAGAAGACAGAAAGAGGGCCAGTAGGTGCATGAAAACTTGTTCACCATCATTAAGTCTCAGGAAAATGCAAATCCAAACTGCAAGGCCATGGCAGCTCACTGTGGTCAGCATGGCTAGAAGGAAGCAGACAGGAAATAACAAGTGTCAGAGAGGAGGTGGAGAGAAGGGAAGCCTCCTGCACTGCTGGTGGGAGTGTAACCCGGTGCAGCCACGATGCCAAAGGTGTGGAACTGCCTCAGAAGTTTAAGTATCCATGTCCCGTATGACCCAGCTATTAATCTGCCGCTTGTTTATCCAAAAAAGTCAGAAAGACTACCGCATAAAGACATGTGCATGGCTGTGTTCACCACAGTCTTACTCCTGATATCCAAGACTTGGAAAGCACCCTGGTGTCCAGCAAGGGATGATTGGAGAAGGAAGATGGGCTATAGCCACACAATGGTATACCACTCAGCCGGAACAAATGATGCAATCCAGCCATTTGTGACCACCAGAATGGCTGTGAGGGTTTTAGGGGAAGTGTAACAAGCCCCAGTGAGAAATTCAAATACCATAGAATCTCACTTACAAGGAGAAGAAAAAGCAAGCACTAACCAACAGGTGGCACTGAACATTTGTATGCGGGCTCCCAGAGGCAAAGAGGGGCGGTGACGGAGGGTGAAAGAGAAGATTAGGCACAAGTGTGTGGTGAGGGCCTGTGATTAGTCTTACACTGGTGAAGATGATGTAAGCTACACAGAAGTCTAAAGCAATGAGGATGTGAATCTGGAAGTTATAGTACGTTCTAATGCAGGGTCATGGCTATAAATTCACCTCAAATCAAAAATCCAAAACGGGGTCCAGAATGATGTCATAAAGCTTTGGGGGCGGAAAGAGTTTACGGAAGGTGAACTTCCAAGGATGGAAAATCACCTCCAAATGCTTACAGATGCTACAGAAAGGCAGACCATTCCAAATAGGTGAAGAGGAATACTACGAAGAGAACATGATCAGTCCTAAACCCATGAACGAACGGAAAATGTTACCGTCCATGATGTTATTACTAATCACCTTCACGAATAATCCAAACAGGCCCACGTCTTCCCAAGTTCAGGCAAAAGGTTGGTCCAAAAGTACAATTCAGGGCCGGCCCTGTGGTGGAGCAGGTAAGTGCCCACATTCCGCTTGGGCGGCCCGGGCCTCACTGTTTCACATTACGAGTGCATATCACATTAGTAGTGTTAGGAAATATAGATTTCATGGTATGGTGCGGGCAGAGATCATAAATAAGCAGCAATTGTGAGGATACGTTATCAATACGCACAAGAAAAGGAACCATAAGAATATTACAATCTATGGAAGTATCTGGTACACTTCCCAAAGGCAGAAGGAAGGAAATCTTGTGACCTGCCAAGGTGGAATTGGCAGAGTGCCACGAGATGACACCATCATTGTGCATCAGAACATTCCCTGGGCAACTTCAACTTGTGAGGGAGTCCAGGACTTTTTCTGGGTAAGGTCCACCCATTTTGCCATCTACCCAAGATATAAGAGATAAAACCCAGGATAATCTTACAGGAGTGACACCAGTGTCTAGAGAGAATGTAGGAGCCCTTTCGAAGTTCAAGGAGAAAGATAGAAACTGACAACAATTGCAGAAAAAGGAAAACTATCCTACCTAGACAGGGTGAGGAGTCAGACTGGTCTGAGATGGCTGTGAAACTCTGTGTGCACGGAGGTTGTCAGGACAACTTCGAATTTTGAGGTCGCTTATGACATCACTGTGAACATGTCCCCTAGGGTGGCCGCATGGTTACAGTCTGAGGATTGGCCTAGGCTAGGCTATTAAAGGGACAGATACCCAGAAACAGGTTTGGCAAACAGAAAGCAGGCACAGAAACTAGAAGAGATAAAACAGAGTCTGATGCAAGGGATAAGAAAGGAACCCTAGGCCACAAGTGAGAATAGAGGGACAGGCACGGAGAGGAGAACATTGTCATCTATTCAAGTCTATGGGGAGGTCATGCTGATTCAAGCTTGCAACTTCATTGGAAACAAGTGGCCGGACTTGGCGTTCATCACACCTACAGTGCCCTTGTGCCTTAAGCATAATGCAAAGTCAAGAAAGATGTCTTGAGGACATTGAAGAGAAGAATCGATGCCTCCTTTCCAAGGCCCATAGCATTCTTTGAAGGTCAGTCTCTTTTTCCGAAGCTCTGGTGTCACGTGGGCCCACTGGGCACATGGTAATGTGTCCCAAGAGATGTCTTGGAAGCCTTGAAGGAATGGAGCCCTGTCACGCTTGGGGTATGTCTCTTTGTTTGGAAGTGCTCTACAAGGGTGCTGAAAAGCACCCTCTTCCACAGGGCTTCGTTCCTTCGTGAAGGCTGCCCTCCCAGGCTAGTGTGCTCTGTTTGCCTCCATCGAAATTCTCTCCCCCTACCTCTTGCCGTAGAAGGATTATTGATTATGTGTTTTGACACCATATGTAAGGAAGTTGCACGAAAATTAGAACTTTACAGTTGTGTTTCAAGAAAAATAAACAGGCCAGGGTAGAGGATGTAGGGCAAACAAATGGCACACCCTATAAAAATTAAGTAAGCCCGTATCTGGACGGAATCTAGGGGAACGTTCAAGGATCAGGGGTCAAGTTCGAAACTTCCCAAATCCGGAAAAGAGACAGAAAAATATCTTTCCTGGAGAGTGGAATTCATCCGATTTGTCTAAGTTGTCTTGGAAACATTGTGTCCGTGAAGAGAGTTGCCAGGACCACCTCGAATTTGGAGTTTCTGATCTCAGGATGTCAAACCAACCCACATGACCACGTGTTCTCAGTGCTTAGTTTGACCTAGGCTAGGATAGCCAAGAGTCCTACAAGTGACCGGTGCAAATTCAAGGACAACAACCAAGAGTCACGAAAGCACTCACACCTCACCCTAGAGAACATACAGCGATTAAAGAAATACAAACTAATCCCTTGGAATGAAGGAGAACGGAATGATAAGCATGTCTAAGGGAGATAGCTGAGAAAGACCATGACGAGTATACTATGGAAAAGAAAAAGAGGACCCAGAAAATGGAAGGTGAACAGAAATCACACCTGAATTATCCACAATGAAAGATGATGTCCGTCTTTAGACAGACTCTGCTGGAACGTTTGAAAGTCAGAGAAATTCAGAAGCCAAAAAACGGCAGCGAAGGTCAAGCATGGGCTAACTGGGAAGGGTGAGTTATGAGACTGCTCCAAGCAGGCTCTGAAACCTGTATCCAGGAAGCATGCTGGACCTCAGAGACACAATTATGACAAATCCTCTGACATCACAATGGACCCGAAAAACAACCTAGCCTCATCTACACAGTGCTAGAGTTGGGCTCACTAGTATATTTAACTCCCATTGCACTCAACTGCACGTTGCCACTGAACATGTAAGTGGCCGGCCGGTGGTGCAGTGGTGAGGTCCGCACCTTCTGGGTCTGTGGCCCAGTATGGGCTGGGTGGAATCCTCGGTTTGGGCCTCCTCACCACTGCTTCAGTTGTTCTGGTGCAGGCGTCCGAGGTAGAGTAGAGGCAGATGGGAAGGGACGTTGGACAGGGCCAGACTTCCACAGCAAATACAGGAGCATTGCCAGCAGATGTGAGCACAGCAATGCACTTGTGCCAAAACAAAACCAATTAAAAGTTGCAAAGAATAGAAAAACTGAAGCTAAGGAAAAAAAAAAAAAAAAAACAGGAGCTTGCCATTACGAAGAATAGGATCTCTGTGAATAACCTTAGCAAAACAGGTGAATTCTATGTTAATTCAAAAACTAGCAAACCTTTGGGGAAAGAAACTCAAGAAGACACAAGAAAAAAAAAGATATCGAGGGATCTAGGAATGGAAGGATTAACACACTTGAAAGGTTCATACCGCAGTAAGGAATCTCTGGATTCCATGCAATCCCAGTCAAAGTTGCAGCAGTATTTGCCACAGAGAAGAAGAGAGAATCCTAAAGTTTCTAGCCAGCAACACGAGACCCTGACTAGGCAAAGGAATCCTCAGGAAAACGAACAAAGCGGCACGTGTCACAATTTCTGATTTCAACATAGAGGACGAAGCGCGAGGTACCGAAACGGCACAGTCTGGGCCCCAAAACAGGCATGAAGACCCATGCAAAACAATTGAGAGCCCAGAGCCCAACTCAAACTTACATGGACAGCCCATTTTGGACCAGGGAGCCAAGTCTAGACAGCGGAGAAAGGAGAGTCTCTACAATAAACGGTGCTGGGAAGCCTGCACAGCCACATGGAACACAACGAGAGTACACCATGATGTTACACCTGGCACACACACCACCTGAAATGGATTAAAGCCTTGAATGGCAGACTTGAAACCGTGAACCTTGTAGGAGAAGACCTAGGCAGAGTGCTCTTTGCCATCTGTCTGAGCCGCCTATTTGGAAGAAGCATGTCTGACTGGGCAAGGGCAACAAAGGAAACAAGAAACAAACGGGACCACATCAAATGCACACACTTCTGCCCACTCAAGGAAACCATCAACTGAATACTAAGACACCACAACAATTGGGAGAGGATGTTTGCAAACCACACATCGGACAAGGGGTGAAAAGCCCAAAGATACAATCAACTCGCACGTCTCCACAAGAAAAAAAACAAGCCAATGAAAACCTGGTCAAAAGATGGAAGCAGAGATTTCTCCGAAGAAGACAGAAAGAGGGCCAGTAGGTGCATGAAAACTTGTTCACCATCATGAAGTCTCAGGAAAATGCAAATCCAAACTGCAAGGCCATGGCAGCTCACTGTGGTCAGCATGGCTAGAAGGAAGCAGACAGGAAATAACAAGTGTCAGAGAGGAGGTGGAGAGAAGGGAAGCCTCCTGCACTGCTGGTGGGAGTGTAACCCGGTGCAGCCACGATGCCAAAGGTGTGGAACTGCCTCAGAAGTTTAAGTATCCATGTCCCGTATGACCCAGCTATTAATCTGCCGCTTGCTTATCCAAAAAAGTCAGAAAGACTACCGCATAAAGACATGTGCATGGCTGTGTTCACCACAGTCTTACTCCTGATATCCAAGACTTGGAAAGCACCCTGGTGTCCAGCAAGGGATGATTGGAGAAGGAAGATGGGCTATAGCCACACAATGGTATACCACTCAGCCGGAACAAATGATGCAATCCAGCCATTTGTGACCACCAGAATGGCTGTGAGGGTTTTAGGGGAAGTGTAACAAGCCCCAGTGAGAAATTCAAATACCATAGAATCTCACTTACAAGGCGAAGAAAAAGCAAGCACTAACCAACAGGTGGCACTGAACATTTGTATGCGGGCTCCCAGAGGCAAAGAGGGGCGGTGACGGAGGGTGAAAGAGAAGATTAGGCACAAGTGTGTGGTGAGGGCCTGTGATTAGTCTTACACTGGTGAAGATGATGTAAGCTACACAGAAGTCTAAAGCAATGAGGATGTGAATCTGGAAGTTATAGTACGTTCTAATGCAGGGTCATGGCTATAAATTCACCTCAAATCAAAAATCCAAAACGGGGTCCAGAATGATGTCATAAAGCTTTGGGGGCGGAAAGAGTTTACGGAAGGTGAACTTCCAAGGATGGAAAATCACCTCCAAATGCTTACAGATGCTACAGAAAGGCAGACCATTCCAAATAGGTGAAGAGGAATACTACGAAGAGAACATGATCAGTCCTAAACCCATGAACGAACGGAAAATGTTACCGTCCATGATGTTATTACTAATCACCTTCACGAATAATCCAAACAGGCCCACGTCTTCCCAAGTTCAGGCAAAAGGTTGGTCCAAAAGTACAATTCAGGGCCGGCCCTGTGGTGGAGCAGGTAAGTGCCCACATTCCGCTTGGGCGGCCCGGGCCTCACTGTTTCACATTACGAGTGCATATCACATTAGTAGTGTTAGGAAATATAGATTTCATGGTATGGTGCGGGCAGAGATCATAAATAAGCAGCAATTGTGAGGATACGTTATCAATACGCACAAGAAAAGGAACCATAAGAATATTACAATCTATGGAAGTATCTGGTACACTTCCCAAAGGCAGAAGGAAGGAAATCTTGTGACCTGCCAAGGTGGAATTGGCAGAGTGCCACGAGATGACACCATCATTGTGCATCAGAACATTCCCTGGGCAACTTCAACTTGTGAGGGAGTCCAGGACTTTTTCTGGGTAAGGTCCACCCATTTTGCCATCTACCCAAGATATAAGAGATAAAACCCAGGATAATCTTACAGGAGTGACACCAGTGTCTAGAGAGAATGTAGGAGCCCTTTCGAAGTTCAAGGAGAAAGATAGAAACTGACAACAATTGCAGAAAAAGGAAAACTATCCTACCTAGACAGGGTGAGGAGTCAGACTGGTCTGAGATGGCTGTGAAACTCTGTGTGCACGGAGGTTGTCAGGACAACTTCGAATTTTGAGGTCGCTTATGACATCACTGTGAACATGTCCCCTAGGGTGGCCGCATGGTTACAGTCTGAGGATTGGCCTAGGCTAGGCTATTAAAGGGACAGATACCCAGAAACAGGTTTGGCAAACAGAAAGCAGGCACAGAAACTAGAAGAGATAAAACAGAGTCTGATGCAAGGGATAAGAAAGGAACCCTAGGCCACAAGTGAGAATAGAGGGACAGGCACGGAGAGGAGAACATTGTCATCTATTCAAGTCTATGGGGAGGTCATGCTGATTCAAGCTTGCAACTTCATTGGAAACAAGTGGCCGGACTTGGCGTTCATCACACCTACAGTGCCCTTGTGCCTTAAGCATAATGCAAAGTCAAGAAAGATGTCTTGAGGACATTGAAGAGAAGAATCGATGCCTCCTTTCCAAGGCCCATAGCATTCTTTGAAGGTCAGTCTCTTTTTCCGAAGCTCTGGTGTCACGTGGGCCCACTGGGCACATGGTAATGTGTCCCAAGAGATGTCTTGGAAGCCTTGAAGGAATGGAGCCCTGTCACGCTTGGGGTATGTCTCTTTGTTTGGAAGTGCTCTACAAGGGTGATGAAAAGCACCCTCTTCCACAGGGCTTCGTTCCTTCGTGAAGGCTGCCCTCCCAGGCTAGTGTGCTCTGTTTGCCTCCATCGAAATTCTCTCCCCCTACCTCTTGCCGTAGAAGGATTATTGATTATGTGTTTTGACACCATATGTAAGGAAGTTGCACGAAAATTAGAACTTTACAGTTGTGTTTCAAGAAAAATAAACAGGCCAGGGTAGAGGATGTAGGGCAAACAAATGGCACACCCTATAAAAATTAAGTAAGCCCGTATCTGGACGGAATCTAGGGGAACGTTCAAGGATCAGGGGTCAAGTTCGAAACTTCCCAAATCCGGAAAAGAGACAGAAAAATATCTTTCCTGGAGAGTGGAATTCATCCGATTTGTCTAAGTTGTCTTGGAAACATTGTGTCCGTGAAGAGGGTTGCCAGGACCACCTCGAATTTGGAGTTTCTGATCTCAGGATGTCAAACCAACCCACATGACCACGTGTTCTCAGTGCTTAGTTTGACCTAGGCTAGGATAGCCAAGAGTCCTACAAGTGACCGGTGCAAATTCAAGGACAACAACCAAGAGTCACGAAAGCACTCACACCTCACCCTAGAGAACATACAGCGATTAAATAAATACAAACTAATCCCTTGGAATGAAGGAGAACGGAATGATAAGCATGTCTAAGGGAGATAGCTGAGAAAGACCATGACGAGTATACTATGGAAAAGAAAAAGAGGACCCAGAAAATGGAAGGTGAACAGAAATCACACCTGAATTATCCACAATGAAAGATGATGTCCGTCTTTAGACAGACTCTGCTGGAACGTTTGAAAGTCAGAGAAATTCAGAAGCCAAAAAACGGCAGCGAAGGTCAAGCATGGGCTAACTGGGAAGGGTGAGTTATGAGACTGCTCCAAGCAGGCTCTGAAACCTGTATCCAGGAAGCATGCTGGACCTCAGAGACACAATTATGACAAATCCTCTGACATCACAATGGACCCGAAAAACAACCTAGCCTCATCTACACAGTGCTAGAGTTGGGCTCACTAGTATATTTAACTCCCATTGCACTCAACTGCACGTTGCCACTGAACATGTAAGTGGCCGGCCGGTGGTGCAGTGGTGAGGTCCGCACCTTCTGGGTCTGTGGCCCAGTATGGGCTGGGTGGAATCCTCGGTTTGGGCCTCCTCACCACTGCTTCAGTTGTTCTGGTGCAGGCGTCCGAGGTAGAGTAGAGGCAGATGGGAAGGGACGTTGGACAGGGCCAGACTTCCACAGCAAATACAGGAGCATTGCCAGCAGATGTGAGCACAGCAATGCACTTGTGCCAAAACAAAACCAATTAAAAGTTGCAAAGAATAGAAAAACTGAAGCTAAGGAAAAAAAAAAAAAAAAAACAGGAGCTTGCCATTACGAAGAATAGGATCTCTGTGAATAACCTTAGCAAAACAGGTGAATTCTATGTTAATTCAAAAACTAGCAAACCTTTGGGGAAAGAAACTCAAGAAGACACAAGAAAAAAAAAGATATCGAGGGATCTAGGAATGGAAGGATTAACACACTTGAAAGGTTCATACCGCAGTAAGGAATCTCTGGATTCCATGCAATCCCAGTCAAAGTTGCAGCAGTATTTGCCACAGAGAAGAAGAGAGAATCCTAAAGTTTCTAGCCAGCAACACGAGACCCTGACTAGGCAAAGGAATCCTCAGGAAAACGAACAAAGCGGCACGTGTCACAATTTCTGATTTCAACATAGAGGACGAAGCGCTAGGTACCGAAACGGCACAGTCTGGGCCCCAAAACAGGCATGAAGACCCATGCAAAACAATTGAGAGCCCAGAGCCCAACTCAAACTTACATGGACAGCCCATTTTGGACCAGGGAGCCAAGTCTAGACAGCGGAGAAAGGAGAGTCTCTACAATAAACGGTGCTGGGAAGCCTGCACAGCCACATGGAACACAACGAGAGTACACCATGATGTTACACCTGGCACACACACCACCTGAAGTGGATTAAAGCCTTGAATGGCAGACTTGAAACCGTGAACCTTGTAGGAGAAGACCTAGGCAGAGTGCTCTTTGCCATCTGTCTGAGCCGCCTATTTGGAAGAAGCATGTCTGACTGGGCAAGGGCAACAAAGGAAACAAGAAACAAACGGGACCACATCAAATGCACACACTTCTGCCCACTCAAGGAAACCATCAACTGAATACTAAGACACCACAACAATTGGGAGAGGATGTTTGCAAACCACACATCGGACAAGGGGTGAAAAGCCCAAAGATACAATCAACTCGCACGTCTCCACAAGAAAAAAAACAAGCCAATGAAAACCTGGTCAAAAGATGGAAGCAGAGATTTCTCCGAAGAAGACAGAAAGAGGGCCAGTAGGTGCATGAAAACTTGTTCACCATCATTAAGTCTCAGGAAAATGCAAATCCAAACTGCAAGGCCATGGCAGCTCACTGTGGTCAGCATGGCTAGAAGGAAGCAGACAGGAAATAACAAGTGTCAGAGAGGAGGTGGAGAGAAGGGAAGCCTCCTGCACTGCTGGTGGGAGTGTAACCCGGTGCAGCCACGATGCCAAAGGTGTGGAACTGCCTCAGAAGTTTAAGTATCCATGTCCCGTATGACCCAGCTATTAATCTGCCGCTTGTTTATCCAAAAAAGTCAGAAAGACTACCGCATAAAGACATGTGCATGGCTGTGTTCACCACAGTCTTACTCCTGATATCCAAGACTTGGAAAGCACCCTGGTGTCCAGCAAGGGATGATTGGAGAAGGAAGATGGGCTATAGCCACACAATGGTATACCACTCAGCCGGAACAAATGATGCAATCCAGACATTTGTGACCACCAGAATGGCTGTGAGGGTTTTAGGGGAAGTGTAACAAGCCCCAGTGAGAAATTCAAATACCATAGAATCTCACTTACAAGGCGAAGAAAAAGCAAGCACTAACCAACAGGTGGCACTGAACATTTGTATGCGGGCTCCCAGAGGCAAAGAGGGGCGGTGACGGAGGGTGAAAGAGAAGATTAGGCACAAGTGTGTGGTGAGGGCCTGTGATTAGTCTTACACTGGTGAAGATGATGTAAGCTACACAGAAGTCTAAAGCAATGAGGATGTGAATCTGGAAGTTATAGTACGTTCTAATGCAGGGTCATGGCTATAAATTCACCTCAAATCAAAAATCCAAAACGGGGTCCAGAATGATGTCATAAAGCTTTGGGGGCGGAAAGAGTTTACGGAAGGTGAACTTCCAAGGATGGAAAATCACCTCCAAATGCTTACAGATGCTACAGAAAGGCAGACCATTCCAAATAGGTGAAGAGGAATACTACGAAGAGAACATGATCAGTCCTAAACCCATGAACGAACGGAAAATGTTACCGTCCATGATGTTATTACTAATCACCTTCACGAATAATCCAAACAGGCCCACGTCTTCCCAAGTTCAGGCAAAAGGTTGGTCCAAAAGTACAATTCAGGGCCGGCCCTGTGGTGGAGCAGGTAAGTGCCCACATTCCGCTTGGGCGGCCCGGGCCTCACTGTTTCACATTACGAGTGCATATCACATTAGTAGTGTTAGGAAATATAGATTTCATGGTATGGTGCGGGCAGAGATCATAAATAAGCAGCAATTGTGAGGATACGTTATCAATACGCACAAGAAAAGGAACCATAAGAATATTACAATCTATGGAAGTATCTGGTACACTTCCCAAAGGCAGAAGGAAGGAAATCTTGTGACCTGCCAAGGTGGAATTGGCAGAGTGCCACGAGATGACACCATCATTGTGCATCAGAACATTCCCTGGGCAACTTCAACTTGTGAGGGAGTCCAGGACTTTTTCTGGGTAAGGTCCACCCATTTTGCCATCTACCCAAGATATAAGAGATAAAACCCAGGATAATCTTACAGGAGTGACACCAGTGTCTAGAGAGAATGTAGGAGCCCTTTCGAAGTTCAAGGAGAAAGATAGAAACTGACAACAATTGCAGAAAAAGGAAAACTATCCTACCTAGACAGGGTGAGGAGTCAGACTGGTCTGAGATGGCTGTGAAACTCTGTGTGCACGGAGGTTGTCAGGACAACTTCGAATTTTGAGGTCGCTTATGACATCACTGTGAACATGTCCCCTAGGGTGGCCGCATGGTTACAGTCTGAGGATTGGCCTAGGCTAGGCTATTAAAGGGACAGATACCCAGAAACAGGTTTGGCAAACAGAAAGCAGGCACAGAAACTAGAAGAGATAAAACAGAGTCTGATGCAAGGGATAAGAAAGGAACCCTAGGCCACAAGTGAGAATAGAGGGACAGGCACGGAGAGGAGAACATTGTCATCTATTCAAGTCTATGGGGAGGTCATGCTGATTCAAGCTTGCAACTTCATTGGAAACAAGTGGCCGGACTTGGCGTTCATCACACCTACAGTGCCCTTGTGCCTTAAGCATAATGCAAAGTCAAGAAAGATGTCTTGAGGACATTGAAGAGAAGAATCGATGCCTCCTTTCCAAGGCCCATAGAATTCTTTGAAGGTCAGTCTCTTTTTCCGAAGCTCTGGTGTCACGTGGGCCCACTGGGCACATGGTAATGTGTCCCAAGAGATGTCTTGGAAGCCTTGAAGGAATGGAGCCCTGTCACGCTTGGGGTATGTCTCTTTGTTTGGAAGTGCTCTACAAGGGTGATGAAAAGCACCCTCTTCCACAGGGCTTCGTTCCTTCGTGAAGGCTGCCCTCCCAGGCTAGTGTGCTCTGTTTGCCTCCATCGAAATTCTCTCCCCCTACCTCTTGCCGTAGAAGGATTATTGATTATGTGTTTTGACACCATATGTAAGGAAGTTGCACGAAAATTAGAACTTTACAGTTGTGTTTCAAGAAAAATAAACAGGCCAGGGTAGAGGATGTAGGGCAAACAAATGGCACACCCTATAAAAATTAAGTAAGCCCGTATCTGGACGGAATCTAGGGGAACGTTCAAGGATCAGGGGTCAAGTTCGAAACTTCCCAAATCCGGAAAAGAGACAGAAAAATATCTTTCCTGGAGAGTGGAATTCATCCGATTTGTCTAAGTTGTCTTGGAAACATTGTGTCCGTGAAGGGGGTTGCCAGGACCACCTCGAATTTGGAGTTTCTGATCTCAGGATGTCAAACCAACCCACATGACCACGTGTTCTCAGTGCTTAGTTTGACCTAGGCTAGGGTAGCCAAGAGTCCTACAAGTGACCGGTGCAAATTCAAGGACAACAACCAAGAGTCACGAAAGCACTCACACCTCACCCTAGAGAACATACAGCGATTAAAGAAATACAAACTAATCACTTGGAATGAAGGAGAACGGAATGATAAGCATGTCTAAGGGAGATAGCTGAGAAAGACCATGACGAGTATACTATGGAAAAGAAAAAGAGGACCCAGAAAATGGAAGGTGAACAGAAATCACACCTGAATTATCCACAATGAAAGATGATGTCCGTCTTTAGACAGACTCTGCTGGAACGTTTGAAAGTCAGAGAAATTCAGAAGCCAAAAAACGGCAGCGAAGGTCAAGCATGGGCTAACTGGGAAGGGTGAGTTATGAGACTGCTCCAAGCAGGCTCTGAAACCTGTATCCAGGAAGCATGCTGGACCTCAGAGACACAATTATGACAAATCCTCTGACATCACAATGGACCCGAAAAACAACCTAGCCTCATCTACACAGTGCTAGAGTTGGGCTCACTAGTATATTTAACTCCCATTGCACTCAACTGCACGTTGCCACTGAACATGTAAGTGGCCGGCCGGTGGTGCAGTGGTGAGGTCCGCACCTTCTGGGTCTGTGGCCCAGTATGGGCTGGGTGGAATCCTCGGTTTGGGCCTCCTCACCACTGCTTCAGTTGTTCTGGTGCAGGCGTCCGAGGTAGAGTAGAGGCAGATGGGAAGGGACGTTGGACAGGGCCAGACTTCCACAGCAAATACAGGAGCATTGCCAGCAGATGTGAGCACAGCAATGCACTTGTGCCAAAACAAAACCAATTAAAAGTTGCAAAGAATAGAAAAACTGAAGCTAAGGAAAAAAAAAAAAAAAAACAGGAGCTTGCCATTACGAAGAATAGGATCTCTGTGAATAACCTTAGCAAAACAGGTGAATTCTATGTTAATTCAAAAACTAGCAAACCTTTGGGGAAAGAAACTCAAGAAGACACAAGAAAAAAAAAGATATCGAGGGATCTAGGAATGGAAGGATTAACACACTTGAAAGGTTCATACCGCAGTAAGGAATCTCTGGATTCCATGCAATCCCAGTCAAAGTTGCAGCAGTATTTGCCACAGAGAAGAAGAGAGAATCCTAAAGTTTCTAGCCAGCAACACGAGACCCTGACTAGGCAAAGGAATCCTCAGGAAAACGAACAAAGTGGCACGTGTCACAATTTCTGATTTCAACATAGAGGACGAAGCGCGAGGTACCGAAACGGCACAGTCTGGGCCCCAAAACAGGCATGAAGACCCATGCAAAACAATTGAGAGCCCAGAGCCCAACTCAAACTTACATGGACAGCCCATTTTGGACCAGGGAGCCAAGTCTAGACAGCGGAGAAAGGAGAGTCTCTACAATAAACGGTGCTGGGAAGCCTGCACAGCCACATGGAACACAACGAGAGTACACCATGATGTTACACCTGGCACACACACCACCTGAAGTGGATTAAAGCCTTGAATGGCAGACTTGAAACCGTGAACCTTGTAGGAGAAGACCTAGGCAGAGTGCTCTTTGCCATCTGTCTGAGCCGCCTATTTGGAAGAAGCATGTCTGACTGGGCAAGGGCAACAAAGGAAACAAGAAACAAACGGGACCACATCAAATGCACACACTTCTGCCCACTCAAGGAAACCATCAACTGAATACTAAGACACCACAACAATTGGGAGAGGATGTTTGCAAACCACACATCGGACAAGGGGTGAAAAGCCCAAAGATACAATCAACTCGCACGTCTCCACAAGAAAAAAAACAAGCCAATGAAAACCTGGTCAAAAGATGGAAGCAGAGATTTCTCCGAAGAAGACAGAAAGAGGGCCAGTAGGTGCATGAAAACTTGTTCACCATCATTAAGTCTCAGGAAAATGCAAATCCAAACTGCAAGGCCATGGCAGCTCACTGTGGTCAGCATGGCTAGAAGGAAGCAGACAGGAAATAACAAGTGTCAGAGAGGAGGTGGAGAGAAGGGAAGCCTCCTGCACTGCTGGTGGGAGTGTAACCCGGTGCAGCCACGATGCCAAAGGTGTGGAACTGCCTCAGAAGTTTAAGTATCCATGTCCCGTATGACCCAGCTATTAATCTGCCGCTTGTTTATCCAAAAAAGTCAGAAAGACTACCGCATAAAGACATGTGCATGGCTGTGTTCACCACAGTCTTACTCCTGATATCCAAGACTTGGAAAGCACCCTGGTGTCCAGCAAGGGATGATTGGAGAAGGAAGATGGGCTATAGCCACACAATGGTATACCACTCAGCCGGAACAAATGATGCAATCCAGCCATTTGTGACCACCAGAATGGCTGTGAGGGTTTTAGGGGAAGTGTAACAAGCCCCAGTGAGAAATTCAAATACCATAGAATCTCACTTACAAGGAGAAGAAAAAGCAAGCACTAACCAACAGGTGGCACTGAACATTTGTATGCGGGCTCCCAGAGGCAAAGAGGGGCGGTGACGGAGGGTGAAAGAGAAGATTAGGCACAAGTGTGTGGTGAGGGCCTGTGATTAGTCTTACACTGGTGAAGATGATGTAAGCTACACAGAAGTCTAAAGCAATGAGGATGTGAATCTGGAAGTTATAGTACGTTCTAATGCAGGGTCATGGCTATAAATTCACCTCAAATCAAAAATCCAAAACGGGGTCCAGAATGATGTCATAAAGCTTTGGGGGCGGAAAGAGTTTACGGAAGGTGAACTTCCAAGGATGGAAAATCACCTCCAAATGCTTACAGATGCTACAGAAAGGCAGACCATTCCAAATAGGTGAAGAGGAATACTACGAAGAGAACATGATCAGTCCTAAACCCATGAACGAACGGAAAATGTTACCGTCCATGATGTTATTACTAATCACCTTCACGAATAATCCAAACAGGCCCACGTCTTCCCAAGTTCAGGCAAAAGGTTGGTCCAAAAGTACAATTCAGGGCCGGCCCTGTGGTGGAGCAGGTAAGTGCCCACATTCCGCTTGGGCGGCCCGGGCCTCACTGTTTCACATTACGAGTGCATATCACATTAGTAGTGTTAGGAAATATAGATTTCATGGTATGGTGCGGGCAGAGATCACAAATAAGCAGCAATTGTGAGGATACGTTATCAATACGCACAAGAAAAGGAACCATAAGAATATTACAATCTATGGAAGTATCTGGTACACTTCCCAAAGGCAGAAGGAAGGAAAACTTGTGACCTGCCAAGGTGGAATTGGCAGAGTGCCACGAGATGACACCATCATTGTGCATCAGAACATTCCCTGGGCAACTTCAACTTGTGAGGGAGTCCAGGACTTTTTCTGGGTAAGGTCCACCCATTTTGCCATCTACCCAAGATATAAGAGATAAAACCCAGGATAATCTTACAGGAGTGACACCAGTGTCTAGAGAGAATGTAGGAGCCCTTTCGAAGTTCAAGGAGAAAGATAGAAACTGACAACAATTGCAGAAAAAGGAAAACTATCCTACCTAGACAGGGTGAGGAGTCAGACTGGTCTGAGATGGCTGTGAAACTCTGTGTGCACGGAGGTTGTCAGGACAACTTCGAATTTTGAGGTCGCTTATGACATCACGGTGAACATGTCCCCCAGGGTGGCCGCATGGTTACAGTCTGAGGATTGGCCTAGGCTAGGCTATTAAAGGGACAGATACCCAGAAACAGGTTTGGCAAACAGAAAGCAGGCACAGAAACTAGAAGAGATAAAACAGAGTCTGATGCAAGGGATAAGAAAGGAACCCTAGGCCACAAGTGAGAATAGAGGGACAGGCACGGAGAGGAGAACATTGTCATCTATTCAAGTCTATGGGGAGGTCATGCTGATTCAAGCTTGCAACTTCATTGGAAACAAGTGGCCGGACTTGGCGTTCATCACACCTACAGTGCCCTTGTGCCTTAAGCATAATGCAAAGTCAAGAAAGATGTCTTGAGGACATTGAAGAGAAGAATCGATGCCTCCTTTCCAAGGCCCATAGCATTCTTTGCAGGTCAGTCTCTTTTTCCGAAGCTCTGGTGTCACGTGGGCCCACTGGGCACATGGTAATGTGTCCCAAGAGATGTCTTGGAAGCCTTGAAGGAATGGAGCCCTGTCACGCTTGGGGTATGTCTCTTTGTTTGGAAGTGCTCTACAAGGGTGCTGAAAAGCACCCTCTTCCACAGGGCTTCGTTCCTTCGTGAAGGCTGCCCTCCCAGGCTAGTGTGCTCTGTTTGCCTCCATCGAAATTCTCTCCCCCTACCTCTTGCCGTAGAAGGATTATTGATTATGTGTTTTGACACCATATGTAAGGAAGTTGCACGAAAATTAGAACTTTACAGTTGTGTTTCAAGAAAAATAAACAGGCCAGGGTAGAGGATGTAGGGCAAACAAATGGCACACCCTATAAAAATTAAGTAAGCCCGTATCTGGACGGAATCTAGGGGAACGTTCAAGGATCAGGGGTCAAGTTCGAAACTTCCCAAATCCGGAAAAGAGACAGAAAAATATCTTTCCTGGAGAGTGGAATTCATCCGATTTGTCTAAGTTGTCTTGGAAACATTGTGTCCGTGAAGGGGGTTGCCAGGACCACCTCGAATTTGGAGTTTCTGATCTCAGGATGTCAAACCAACCCACATGACCACGTGTTCTCAGTGCTTAGTTTGACCTTGGCTAGGGTAGCCAAGAGTCCTACAAGTGACCGGTGCAAATTCAAGGACAACAACCAAGAGTCACGAAAGCACTCACACCTCACCCTAGAGAACATACAGCGATTAAAGAAATACAAACTAATCCCTTGGAATGAAGGAGAACGGAATGATAAGCATGTCTAAGGGAGATAGCTGAGAAAGACCATGACGAGTATACTATGGAAAAGAAAAAGAGGACCCAGAAAATGGAAGGTGAACAGAAATCACACCTGAATTATCCACAATGAAAGATGATGTCCGTCTTTAGACAGACTCTGCTGGAACGTTTGAAAGTCAGAGAAATTCACAAGGCAAAAAACGGCAGCGAAGGTCAAGCATGGGCTAACTGGGAAGGGTGAGTTATGAGACTGCTCCAAGCAGGCTCTGAAACCTGTATCCAGGAAGCATGCTGGACCTCAGAGACACAATTATGACAAATCCTCTGACATCACAATGGACCCGAAAAACAACCTAGCCTCATCTACACAGTGCTAGAGTTGGGCTCACTAGTATATTTAACTCCCATTGCACTCAACTGCACGTTGCCACTGAACATGTAAGTGGCCGGCCGGTGGTGCAGTGGTGAGGTCCGCACCTTCTGGGTCTGTGGCCCAGTATGGGCTGGGTGGAATCCTCGGTTTGGGCCTCCTCACCACTGCTTCAGTTGTTCTGGTGCAGGCGTCCGAGGTAGAGTAGAGGCAGATGGGAAGGGACGTTGGACAGGGCCAGACTTCCACAGCAAATACAGGAGCATTGCCAGCAGATGTGAGCACAGCAATGCACTTGTGCCAAAACAAAACCAATTAAAAGTGGCAAAGAACAGAAAAACTGAAGCTAAGGAAAAAAAAAACAAAAAAACAGGAGCTTGCCATTACGAAGAATAGGATCTCTGTGAATAACCTTAGCAAAACAGGTGAATTCTATGTTAATTCAAAAACTAGCAAACCTTTGGGGAAAGAAACTCAAGACGACACAAGAAAAAAAAAGATATCGACGGATCTAGGAATGGAAGGATTAACACACTTGAAAGGTTCATACCGCAGTAAGGAATCTCTGGATTCCATGCAATCCCAGTCAAAGTTGCAGCAGTATTTGCCACAGAGAAGAAGAGAGAATCCTAAAGTTTCTGGCCAGCAACACGAGACCCTGACTAGGCAAAGGAATCCTCAGGAAAACGAACAAAGCAGCACGTGTCACAATTTCTGATTTCAACATAGAGGACGAAGCGCGAGGTACCGAAACGGCACAGTCTGGGCCCCAAAACAGGCATGAAGACCCATGCAAAACAATTGAGAGCCCAGAGCCCAACTCAAACTTACATGGACAGCCCATTTTGGACCAGGGAGCCAAGTGGAGACAGCGGAGAAAGGAGAGTCTCTACAATAAACGGTGCTGGGAAGCCTGCACAGCCACATGGAACACAACGAGAGTACACCATGATGTTACACCTGGCACACACACCACCTGAAGTGGATTAAAGCCTTGAATGGCAGACTTGAAACCGTGAACCTTGTAGGAGAAGACCTAGGCAGAGTGCTCTTTGCCATCTGTCTGAGCCGCCTATTTGGAAGAAGCATGTCTGACTGGGCAAGGGCAACAAAGGAAACAAGAAACAAACGGGACCACATCAAATGCACACACTTCTGCCCACTCAAGGAAACCATCAACTGAATACTAAGACACCACAACAATTGGGAGAGGATGTTTGCAAACCACACATCGGACAAGGGGTGAAAAGCCCAAAGATACAATCAACTCGCACGTCTCCACAAGAAAAAAAACAAGCCAATGAAAACCTGGTCAAAAGATGGAAGCAGAGATTTCTCCGAAGAAGACAGAAAGAGGGCCAGTAGGTGCATGAAAACTTGTTCACCATCATGAAGTCTCAGGAAAATGCAAATCCAAACTGCAAGGCCATGGCAGCTCACTGTGGTCAGCATGGCTAGAAGGAAGCAGACAGGAAATAACAAGTGTCAGAGAGGAGGTGGAGAGAAGGGAAGCCTCCTGCACTGCTGGTGGGAGTGTAACCCGGTGCAGCCACGATGCCAAAGGTGTGGAACTGCCTCAGAAATTTAAGTATCCATGTCCCGTATGACCCAGCTATTAATCTGCCGCTTGCTTATCCACAAAAGTCAGAAAGACTACCGCATAAAGACATGTGCATGGCTGTGTTCACCACAGTCTTACTCCTGATATCCAAGACTTGGAAAGCACCCTGGTGTCCAGCAAGGGATGATTGGAGAAGGAAGATGGGCTATAGCCACACAATGGTATACCACTCAGCCGGAACAAATGATGCAATCCAGCCATTTGTGACCACCAGAATGGCTGTGAGCGTTTTAGGGGAAGTGTAACAAGCCCCAGTGAGAAATTCAAATACCATAGAATCTCACTTACAAGGCGAAGAAAAAGCAAGCACTAACCAACAGGTGGCACTGAACATTTGTATGCGGGCTCCCAGAGGCAAAGAGGGGCGGTGACGGAGGGTGAAAGAGAAGATTAGGCACAAGTGTGTGGTGAGGGCCTGTGATTAGTCTTACACTGGTGAAGATGATGTAAGCTACACAGAAGTCTAAAGCAATGAGGATGTGAATCTGGAAGTTATAGTACGTTCTAATGCAGGGTCATGGCTATAAATTCACCTCAAATCAAAAATCCAAAAAGGGGTCCAGAATGATGTCATAAAGCTTTGGGGGCGGAAAGAGTTTACAGAAGGTGAACTTCCAAGGATGGAAAATCACCTCCAAATGCTTACAGATGCTACAGAAAGGCAGACCATTCCAAATAGGTGAAGAGGAATACTACGAAGAGAACATGATCAGTCCTAAACCCATGAACGAACGGAAAATGTTACCGTCCATGATGTTATTACTAATCACCTTCACGAATAATCCAAACAGGCCCACGTCTTCCCAAGTTCAGGCAAAAGGTTGGTCCAAAAGTACAATTCAGGGCCGGCCCTGTGGTGGAGCAGGTAAGTGCCCACATTCCGCTTGGGCGGCCCGGGCCTCACTGTTTCACATTACGAGTGCATATCACATTAGTAGTGTTAGGAAATATAGATTTCATGGTATGGTGCGGGCAGAGATCACAAATAAGCAGCAATTGTGAGGATACGTTATCAATACGCACAAGAAAAGGAACCATAAGAATATTACAATCTATGGAAGTATCTGGTACACTTCCCAAAGGCAGAAGGAAGGAAAACTTGTGACCTGCCAAGGTGGAATTGGCAGAGTGCCACGAGATGACACCATCATTGTGCATCAGAACATTCCCTGGGCAACTTCAACTTGTGAGGGAGTCCAGGACTTTTTCTGGGTAAGGTCCACCCATTTTGCCATCTACCCAAGATATAAGAGATAAAACCCAGGATAATCTTACAGGAGTGACACCAGTGTCTAGAGAGAATGTAGGAGCCCTTTCGAAGTTCAAGGAGAAAGATAGAAACTGACAACAATTGCAGAAAAAGGAAAACTATCCTACCTAGACAGGGTGAGGAGTCAGACTGGTCTGAGATGGCTGTGAAACTCTGTGTGCACGGAGGTTGTCAGGACAACTTCGAATTTTGAGGTCGCTTATGACATCACGGTGAACATGTCCCCCAGGGTGGCCGCATGGTTACAGTCTGAGGATTGGCCTAGGCTAGGCTATTAAAGGGACAGATACCCAGAAACAGGTTTGGCAAACAGAAAGCAGGCACAGAAACTAGAAGAGATAAAACAGAGTCTGATGCAAGGGATAAGAAAGGAACCCTAGGCCACAAGTGAGAATAGAGGGACAGGCACGGAGAGGAGAACATTGTCATCTATTCAAGTCTATGGGGAGGTCATGCTGATTCAAGCTTGCAACTTCATTGGAAACAAGTGGCCGGACTTGGCGTTCATCACACCTACAGTGCCCTTGTGCCTTAAGCATAATGCAAAGTCAAGAAAGATGTCTTGAGGACATTGAAGAGAAGAATCGATGCCTCCTTTCCAAGGCCCATAGCATTCTTTGCAGGTCAGTCTCTTTTTCCGAAGCTCTGGTGTCACGTGGGCCCACTGGGCACATGGTAATGTGTCCCAAGAGATGTCTTGGAAGCCTTGAAGGAATGGAGCCCTGTCACGCTTGGGGTATGTCTCTTTGTTTGGAAGTGCTCTACAAGGGTGCTGAAAAGCACCCTCTTCCACAGGGCTTCGTTCCTTCGTGAAGGCTGCCCTCCCAGGCTAGTGTGCTCTGTTTGCCTCCATCGAAATTCTCTCCCCCTACCTCTTGCCGTAGAAGGATTATTGATTATGTGTTTTGACACCATATCTAAGGAAGTTGCACGAAAATTAGAACTTTACAGTTGTGTTTCAAGAAAAATAAACAGGCCAGGGTAGAGGATGTAGGGCAAACAAATGGCACACCCTATAAAAATTAAGTAAGCCCGTATCTGGACGGAATCTAGGGGAACGTTCAAGGATCAGGGGTCAAGTTCGAAACTTCCCAAATCCGGAAAAGAGACAGAAAAATATCTTTCCTGGAGAGTGGAATTCATCCGATTTGTCTAAGTTGTCTTGGAAACATTGTGTCCGTGAAGGGGGTTGCCAGGACCACCTCGAATTTGGAGTTTCTGATCTCAGGATGTCAAACCAACCCACATGACCACGTGTTCTCAGTGCTTAGTTTGACCTTGGCTAGGGTAGCCAAGAGTCCTACAAGTGACCGGTGCAAATTCAAGGACAACAACCAAGAGTCACGAAAGCACTCACACCTCACCCTAGAGAACATACAGCGATTAAAGAAATACAAACTAATCCCTTGGAATGAAGGAGAACGGACTGATAAGCATGTCTAAGGGAGATAGCTGAGAAAGACCATGACGAGTATACTATGGAAAAGAAAAAGAGGACCCAGAAAATGGAAGGTGAACAGAAATCACACCTGAATTATCCACAATGAAAGATGATGTCCGTCTTTAGACAGACTCTGCTGGAACGTTTGAAAGTCAGAGAAATTCACAAGGCAAAAAACGGCAGCGAAGGTCAAGCATGGGCTAACTGGGAAGGGTGAGTTATGAGACTGCTCCAAGCAGGCTCTGAAACCTGTATCCAGGAAGCATGCTGGACCTCAGAGACACAATTATGACAAATCCTCTGACATCACAATGGACCCGAAAAACAACCTAGCCTCATCTACACAGTGCTAGAGTTGGGCTCACTAGTATATTTAACTCCCGTTGCACTCAACTGCACGTTGCCACTGAACATGTAAGTGGCCGGCCGGTGGTGCAGTGGTGAGGTCCGCACCTTCTGGGTCTGTGGCCCAGTATGGGCTGGGTGGAATCCTCGGTTTGGGCCTCCTCACCACTGCTTCAGTTGTTCTGGTGCAGGCGTCCGAGGTAGAGTAGAGGCAGATGGGAAGGGACGTTGGACAGGGCCAGACTTCCACAGCAAATACAGGAGCATTGCCAGCAGATGTGAGCACAGCAATGCACTTGTGCCAAAACAAAACCAATTAAAAGTTGCAAAGAACAGAAAAACTGAAGCTAAGGGAAAAAAAAAAAAAAAAAAAAAAACAGGAGCTTGCCATTACGAAGAATAGGATCTCTGTGAATAACCTTAGCAAAACAGGTGAATTCTATGTTAATTCAAAAACTAGCAAACCTTTGGGGAAAGAAACTCAAGAAGACACAAGAAAAAAAAAGATATCGACGGATCTAGGAATGGAAGGATTAACACACTTGAAAGGTTCATACCGCAGTAAGGAATCTCTGGATTCCATGCAATCCCAGTCAAAGTTGCAGCAGTATTTGCCACAGAGAAGAAGAGAGAATCCTAAAGTTTCTGGCCAGCAACACGAGACCCTGACTAGGCAAAGGAATCCTCAGGAAAACGAACAAAGCAGCACGTGTCACAATTTCTGATTTCAACATAGAGGACGAAGCGCGAGGTACCGAAACGGCACAGTCTGGGCCCCAAAACAGGCATGAAGACCCATGCAAAACAATTGAGAGCCCAGAGCCCAACTCAAACTTACATGGACAGCCCATTTTGGACCAGGGAGCCAAGTGGAGACAGCGGAGAAAGGAGAGTCTCTACAATAAACGGTGCTGGGAAGCCTGCACAGCCACATGGAACACAACGAGAGTACACCATGATGTTACACCTGGCACACACACCACCTGAAGTGGATTAAAGCCTTGAATGGCAGACTTGAAACCGTGAACCTTGTAGGAGAAGACCTAGGCAGAGTGCTCTTTGCCATCTGTCTGAGCCGCCTATTTGGAAGAAGCATGTCTGACTGGGCAAGGGCAACAAAGGAAACAAGAAACAAACGGGACCACATCAAATGCACACACTTCTGCCCACTCAAGGAAACCATCAACTGAATACTAAGACACCACAACAATTGGGAGAGGATGTTTGCAAACCACACATCGGACAAGGGGTGAAAAGCCCAAAGATACAATCAACTCGCACGTCTCCACAAGAAAAAAAACAAGCCAATGAAAACCTGGTCAAAAGATGGAAGCAGAGATTTCTCCGAAGAAGACAGAAAGAGGGCCAGTAGGTGCATGAAAACTTGTTCACCATCATGAAGTCTCAGGAAAATGCAAATCCAAACTGCAAGGCCATGGCAGCTCACTGTGGTCAGCATGGCTAGAAGGAAGCAGACAGGAAATAACAAGTGTCAGAGAGGAGGTGGAGAGAAGGGAAGCCTCCTGCACTGCTGGTGGGAGTGTAACCCGGTGCAGCCACGATGCCAAAGGTGTGGAACTGCCTCAGAAATTTAAGTATCCATGTCCCGTATGACCCAGCTATTAATCTGCCGCTTGCTTATCCAAAAAAGTCAGAAAGACTACCGCATAAAGACATGTGCATGGCTGTGTTCACCACAGTCTTACTCCTGATATCCAAGACTTGGAAAGCACCCTGGTGTCCAGCAAGGGATGATTGGAGAAGGAAGATGGGCTATAGCCACACAATGGTATACCACTCAGCCGGAACAAATGATGCAATCCAGCCATTTGTGACCACCAGAATGGCTGTGAGGGTTTTAGGGGAAGTGTAACAAGCCCCAGTGAGAAATTCAAATACCATAGAATCTCACTTACAAGGCGAAGAAAAAGCAAGCACTAACCAACAGGTGGCACTGAACATTTGTATGCGGGCTCCCAGAGGCAAAGAGGGGCGGTGACGGAGGGTGAAAGAGAAGATTAGGCACAAGTGTGTGGTGAGGGCCTGTGATTAGTCTTACACTGGTGAAGATGATGTAAGCTACACAGAAGTCTAAAGCAATGAGGATGTGAATCTGGAAGTTATAGTACGTTCTAATGCAGGGTCATGGCTATAAATTCACCTCAAATCAAAAATCCAAAAAGGGGTCCAGAATGATGTCATAAAGCTTTGGGGGCGGAAAGAGTTTACAGAAGGTGAACTTCCAAGGATGGAAAATCACCTCCAAATGCTTACAGATGCTACAGAAAGGCAGACCATTCCAAATAGGTGAAGAGGAATACTACGAAGAGAACATGATCAGTCCTAAACCCATGAACGAACGGAAAATGTTACCGTCCATGATGTTATTACTAATCACCTTCACGAATAATCCAAACAGGCCCACGTCTTCCCAAGTTCAGGCAAAAGGTTGGTCCAAAAGTACAATTCAGGGCCGGCCCTGTGGTGGAGCAGGTAAGTGCCCACATTCCGCTTGGGCGGCCCGGGCCTCACTGTTTCACATTACGAGTGCATATCACATTAGTAGTGTTAGGAAATATAGATTTCATGGTATGGTGCGGGCAGAGATCACAAATAAGCAGCAATTGTGAGGATACGTTATCAATACGCACAAGAAAAGGAACCATAAGAATATTACAATCTATGGAAGTATCTGGTACACTTCCCAAAGGCAGAAGGAAGGAAAACTTGTGACCTGCCAAGGTGGAATTGGCAGAGTGCCACGAGATGACACCATCATTGTGCATCAGAACATTCCCTGGGCAACTTCAACTTGTGAGGGAGTCCAGGACTTTTTCTGGGTAAGGTCCACCCATTTTGCCATCTACCCAAGATATAAGAGATAAAACCCAGGATAATCTTACAGGAGTGACACCAGTGTCTAGAGAGAATGTAGGAGCCCTTTCGAAGTTCAAGGAGAAAGATAGAAACTGACAACAATTGCAGAAAAAGGAAAACTATCCTACCTAGACAGGGTGAGGAGTCAGACTGGTCTGAGATGGCTGTGAAACTCTGTGTGCACGGAGGTTGTCAGGACAACTTCGAATTTTGAGGTCGCTTATGACATCACGGTGAACATGTCCCCCAGGGTGGCCGCATGGTTACAGTCTGAGGATTGGCCTAGGCTAGGCTATTAAAGGGACAGATACCCAGAAACAGGTTTGGCAAACAGAAAGCAGGCACAGAAACTAGAAGAGATAAAACAGAGTCTGATGCAAGGGATAAGAAAGGAACCCTAGGCCACAAGTGAGAATAGAGGGACAGGCACGGAGAGGAGAACATTGTCATCTATTCAAGTCTATGGGGAGGTCATGCTGATTCAAGCTTGCAACTTCATTGGAAACAAGTGGCCGGACTTGGCGTTCATCACACCTACAGTGCCCTTGTGCCTTAAGCATAATGCAAAGTCAAGAAAGATGTCTTGAGGACATTGAAGAGAAGAATCGATGCCTCCTTTCCAAGGCCCATAGCATTCTTTGCAGGTCAGTCTCTTTTTCCGAAGCTCTGGTGTCACGTGGGCCCACTGGGCACATGGTAATGTGTCCCAAGAGATGTCTTGGAAGCCTTGAAGGAATGGAGCCCTGTCACGCTTGGGGTATGTCTCTTTGTTTGGAAGTGCTCTACAAGGGTGCTGAAAAGCACCCTCTTCCACAGGGCTTCGTTCCTTCGTGAAGGCTGCCCTCCCAGGCTAGTGTGCTCTGTTTGCCTCCATCGAAATTCTCTCCCCCTACCTCTTGCCGTAGAAGGATTATTGATTATGTGTTTTGACACCATATGTAAGGAAGTTGCACGAAAATTAGAACTTTACAGTTGTGTTTCAAGAAAAATAAACAGGCCAGGGTAGAGGATGTAGGGCAAACAAATGGCACACCCTATAAAAATTAAGTAAGCCCGTATCTGGACGGAATCTAGGGGAACGTTCAAGGATCAGGGGTCAAGTTCGAAACTTCCCAAATCCGGAAAAGAGACAGAAAAATATCTTTCCTGGAGAGTGGAATTCATCCGATTTGTCTAAGTTGTCTTGGAAACATTGTGTCCGTGAAGGGGGTTGCCAGGACCACCTCGAATTTGGAGTTTCTGATCTCAGGATGTCAAACCAACCCACATGACCACGTGTTCTCAGTGCTTAGTTTGACCTTGGCTAGGGTAGCCAAGAGTCCTACAAGTGACCGGTGCAAATTCAAGGACAACAACCAAGAGTCACGAAAGCACTCACACCTCACCCTAGAGAACATACAGCGATTAAAGAAATACAAACTAATCCCTTGGAATGAAGGAGAACGGACTGATAAGCATGTCTAAGGGAGATAGCTGAGAAAGACCATGACGAGTATACTATGGAAAAGAAAAAGAGGACCCAGAAAATGGAAGGTGAACAGAAATCACACCTGAATTATCCACAATGAAAGATGATGTCCGTCTTTAGACAGACTCTGCTGGAACGTTTGAAAGTCAGAGAAATTCACAAGCCAAAAAACGGCAGCGAAGGTCAAGCATGGGCTAACTGGGAAGGGTGAGTTATGAGACTGCTCCAAGCAGGCTCTGAAACCTGTATCCAGGAAGCATGCTGGACCTCAGAGACACAATTATGACAAATCCTCTGACATCACAATGGACCCGAAAAACAACCTAGCCTCATCTACACAGTGCTAGAGTTGGGCTCACTAGTATATTTAACTCCCGTTGCACTCAACTGCACGTTGCCACTGAACATGTAAGTGGCCGGCCGGTGGTGCAGTGGTGAGGTCCGCACCTTCTGGGTCTGTGGCCCAGTATGGGCTGGGTGGAATCCTCGGTTTGGGCCTCCTCACCACTGCTTCAGTTGTTCTGGTGCAGGCGTCCGAGGTAGAGTAGAGGCAGATGGGAAGGGACGTTGGACAGGGCCAGACTTCCACAGCAAATACAGGAGCATTGCCAGCAGATGTGAGCACAGCAATGCACTTGTGCCAAAACAAAACCAATTAAAAGTTGCAAAGAACAGAAAAACTGAAGCTAAGGAAAAAAAAAACAAAAAAACAGGAGCTTGCCATTACGAAGAATAGGATCTCTGTGAATAACCTTAGCAAAACAGGTGAATTCTATGTTAATTCAAAAACTAGCAAACCTTTGGGGAAAGAAACTCAAGAAGACACAAGAAAAAAAAAGATATCGACGGATCTAGGAATGGAAGGATTAACACACTTGAAAGGTTCATACCGCAGTAAGGAATCTCTGGATTCCATGCAATCCCAGTCAAAGTTGCAGCAGTATTTGCCACAGAGAAGAAGAGAGAATCCTAAAGTTTCTAGCCAGCAACGCGAGACCCTGACTAGGCAAAGGAATCCTCAGGAAAACGAACAAAGCAGCACGTGTCACAATTTCTGATTTCAACATAGAGGACGAAGCGCGAGGTACCGAAACGGCACAGTCTGGGCCCCAAAACAGGCATGAAGACCCATGCAAAACAATTGAGAGCCCAGAGCCCAACTCAAACTTACATGGACAGCCCATTTTGGACCAGGGAGCCAAGTGGAGACAGCGGAGAAAGGAGAGTCTCTACAATAAACGGTGCTGGGAAGCCTGCACAGCCACATGGAACACAACGAGAGTACACCATGATGTTACACCTGGCACACACACCACCTGAAATGGATTAAAGCCTTGAATGGCAGACTTGAAACCGTGAACCTTGTAGGAGAAGACCTAGGCAGAGTGCTCTTTGCCATCTGTCTGAGCCGCCTATTTGGAAGAAGCATGTCTGACTGGGCAAGGGCAACAAAGGAAACAAGAAACAAACGGGACCACATCAAATGCACACACTTCTGCCCACTCAAGGAAACCATCAACTGAATACTAAGACACCACAACAATTGGGAGAGGATGTTTGCAAACCACACATCGGACAAGGGGTGAAAAGCCCAAAGATACAATCAACTCGCACGTCTCCACAAGAAAAAAAACAAGCCAATGAAAACCTGGTCAAAAGATGGAAGCAGAGATTTCTCCGAAGAAGACAGAAAGAGGGCCAGTAGGTGCATGAAAACTTGTTCACCATCATGAAGTCTCAGGAAAATGCAAATCCAAACTGCAAGGCCATGGCAGCTCACTGTGGTCAGCATGGCTAGAAGGAAGCAGACAGGAAATAACAAGTGTCAGAGAGGAGGTGGAGAGAAGGGAAGCCTCCTGCACTGCTGGTGGGAGTGTAACCCGGTGCAGCCACGATGCCAAAGGTGTGGAACTGCCTCAGAAATTTAAGTATCCATGTCCCGTATGACCCAGCTATTAATCTGCCGCTTGTTTATCCAAAAAAGTCAGAAAGACTACCGCATAAAGACATGTGCATGGCTGTGTTCACCACAGTCTTACTCCTGATATCCAAGACTTGGAAAGCACCCTGGTGTCCAGCAAGGGATGATTGGAGAAGGAAGATGGGCTATAGCCACACAATGGTATACCACTCAGCCGGAACAAATGATGCAATCCAGCCATTTGTGACCACCAGAATGGCTGTGAGCGTTTTAGGGGAAGTGTAACAAGCCCCAGTGAGAAATTCAAATACCATAGAATCTCACTTACAAGGCGAAGAAAAAGCAAGCACTAACCAACAGGTGGCACTGAACATTTGTATGCGGGCTCCCAGAGGCAAAGAGGGGCGGTGACGGAGGGTGAAAGAGAAGATTAGGCACAAGTGTGTGGTGAGGGCCTGTGATTAGTCTTACACTGGTGAAGATGATGTAAGCTACACAGAAGTCTAAAGCAATGAGGATGTGAATCTGGAAGTTATAGTACGTTCTAATGCAGGGTCATGGCTATAAATTCACCTCAAATCAAAAATCCAAAAAGGGGTCCAGAATGATGTCATAAAGCTTTGGGGGCGGAAAGAGTTTACAGAAGGTGAACTTCCAAGGATGGAAAATCACCTCCAAATGCTTACAGATGCTACAGAAAGGCAGACCATTCCAAATAGGTGAAGAGGAATACTACGAAGAGAACATGATCAGTCCTAAACCCATGAACGAACGGAAAATGTTACCGTCCATGATGTTATTACTAATCACCTTCACGAATAATCCAAACAGGCCCACGTCTTCCCAAGTTCAGGCAAAAGGTTGGTCCAAAAGTACAATTCAGGGCCGGCCCTGTGGTGGAGCAGGTAAGTGCCCACATTCCGCTTGGGCGGCCCGGGCCTCACTGTTTCACATTACGAGTGCATATCACATTAGTAGTGTTAGGAAATATAGATTTCATGGTATGGTGCGGGCAGAGATGACAAATAAGCAGCAATTGTGAGGATACGTTATCAATACGCACAAGAAAAGGAACCATAAGAATATTACAATCTATGGAAGTATCTGGTACACTTCCCAAAGGCAGAAGGAAGGAAAACTTGTGACCTGCCAAGGTGGAATTGGCAGAGTGCCACGAGATGACACCATCATTGTGCATCAGAACATTCCCTGGGCAACTTCAACTTGTGAGGGAGTCCAGGACTTTTTCTGGGTAAGGTCCACCCATTTTGCCATCTACCCAAGATATAAGAGATAAAACCCAGGATAATCTTACAGGAGTGAAACCAGTGTCTAGAGAGAATGTAGGAGCCCTTTCGAAGTTCAAGGAGAAAGATAGAAACTGACAACAATTGCAGAAAAAGGAAAACTATCCTACCTAGACAGGGTGAGGAGTCAGACTGGTCTGAGATGGCTGTGAAACTCTGTGTGCACGGAGGTTGTCAGGACAACTTCGAATTTTGAGGTCGCTTATGACATCACGGTGAACATGTCCCCCAGGGTGGCCGCATGGTTACAGTCTGAGGATTGGCCTAGGCTAGGCTATTAAAGGGACAGATACCCAGAAACAGGTTTGGCAAACAGAAAGCAGGCACAGAAACTAGAAGAGATAAAACAGAGTCTGATGCAAGGGATAAGAAAGGAACCCTAGGCCACAAGTGAGAATAGAGGGACAGGCACGGAGAGGAGAACATTGTCATCTATTCAAGTCTATGGGGAGGTCATGCTGATTCAAGCTTGCAACTTCATTGGAAACAAGTGGCCGGACTTGGCGTTCATCACACCTACAGTGCCCTTGTGCCTTAAGCATAATGCAAAGTCAAGAAAGATGTCTTGAGGACATTGAAGAGAAGAATCGATGCCTCCTTTCCAAGGCCCATAGCATTCTTTGCAGGTCAGTCTCTTTTTCCGAAGCTCTGGTGTCACGTGGGCCCACTGGGCACATGGTAATGTGTCCCAAGAGATGTCTTGGAAGCCTTGAAGGAATGGAGCCCTGTCACGCTTGGGGTATGTCTCTTTGTTTGGAAGTGCTCTACAAGGGTGCTGAAAAGCACCCTCTTCCACAGGGCTTCGTTCCTTCGTGAAGGCTGCCCTCCCAGGCTAGTGTGCTCTGTTTGCCTCCATCGAAATTCTCTCCCCCTACCTCTTGCCGTAGAAGGATTATTGATTATGTGTTTTGACACCATATGTAAGGAAGTTGCACGAAAATTAGAACTTTACAGTTGTGTTTCAAGAAAAATAAACAGGCCAGGGTAGAGGATGTAGGGCAAACAAATGGCACACCCTATAAAAATTAAGTAAGCCCGTATCTGGACGGAATCTAGGGGAACGTTCAAGGATCAGGGGTCAAGTTCGAAACTTCCCAAATCCGGAAAAGAGACAGAAAAATATCTTTCCTGGAGAGTGGAATTCATCCGATTTGTCTAAGTTGTCTTGGAAACATTGTGTCCGTGAAGGGGGTTGCCAGGACCACCTCGAATTTGGAGTTTCTGATCTCAGGATGTCAAACCAACCCACATGACCACGTGTTCTCAGTGCTTAGTTTGACCTTGGCTAGGGTAGCCAAGAGTCCTACAAGTGACCGGTGCAAATTCAAGGACAACAACCAAGAGTCACGAAAGCACTCACACCTCACCCTAGAGAACATACAGCGATTAAAGAAATACAAACTAATCCCTTGGAATGAAGGAGAACGGACTGATAAGCATGTCTAAGGGAGATAGCTGAGAAAGACCATGACGAGTATACTATGGAAAAGAAAAAGAGGACCCAGAAAATGGAAGGTGAACAGAAATCACACCTGAATTATCCACAATGAAAGATGATGTCCGTCTTTAGACAGACTCTGCTGGAACGTTTGAAAGTCAGAGAAATTCACAAGGCAAAAAACGGCAGCGAAGGTCAAGCATGGGCTAACTGGGAAGGGTGAGTTATGAGACTGCTCCAAGCAGGCTCTGAAACCTGTATCCAGGAAGCATGCTGGACCTCAGAGACACAATTATGACAAATCCTCTGACATCACAATGGACCCGAAAAACAACCTAGCCTCATCTACACAGTGCTAGAGTTGGGCTCACTAGTATATTTAACTCCCGTTGCACTCAACTGCACGTTGCCACTGAACATGTAAGTGGCCGGCCGGTGGTGCAGTGGTGAGGTCCGCACCTTCTGGGTCTGTGGCCCAGTATGGGCTGGGTGGAATCCTCGGTTTGGGCCTCCTCACCACTGCTTCAGTTGTTCTGGTGCAGGCGTCCGAGGTAGAGTAGAGGCAGATGGGAAGGGACGTTGGACAGGGCCAGACTTCCACAGCAAATACAGGAGCATTGCCAGCAGATGTGAGCACAGCAATGCACTTGTGCCAAAACAAAACCAATTAAAAGTTGCAAAGAACAGAAAAACTGAAGCTAAGGGAAAAAAAAAAAAAAAAAAAAACAGGAGCTTGCCATTATGAAGAATAGGATCTCTGTGAATAACCTTAGCAAAACAGGTGAATTCTATGTTAATTCAAAAACTAGCAAACCTTTGGGGAAAGAAACTCAAGAAGACACAAGAAAAAAAAAGATATCGACGGATCTAGGAATGGAAGGATTAACACACTTGAAAGGTTCATACCGCAGTAAGGAATCTCTGGATTCCATGCAATCCCAGTCAAAGTTGCAGCAGTATTTGCCACAGAGAAGAAGAGAGAATCCTAAAGTTTCTAGCCAGCAACGCGAGACCCTGACTAGGCAAAGGAATCCTCAGGAAAACGAACAAAGCAGCACGTGTCACAATTTCTGATTTCAACATAGAGGACGAAGCGCGAGGTACCGAAACGGCACAGTCTGGGCCCCAAAACAGGCATGAAGACCCATGCAAAACAATTGAGAGCCCAGAGCCCAACTCAAACTTACATGGACAGCCCATTTTGGACCAGGGAGCCAAGTGGAGACAGCGGAGAAAGGAGAGTCTCTACAATAAACGGTGCTGGGAAGCCTGCACAGCCACATGGAACACAACGAGAGTACACCATGATGTTACACCTGGCACACACACCACCTGAAGTGGATTAAAGCCTTGAATGGCAGACTTGAAACCGTGAACCTTGTAGGAGAAGACCTAGGCAGAGTGCTCTTTGCCATCTGTCTGAGCCGCCTATTTGGAAGAAGCATGTCTGACTGGGCAAGGGCAACAAAGGAAACAAGAAACAAACGGGACCACATCAAATGCACACACTTCTGCCCACTCAAGGAAACCATCAACTGAATACTAAGACACCACAACAATTGGGAGAGGATGTTTGCAAACCACACATCGGACAAGGGGTGAAAAGCCCAAAGATACAATCAACTCGCACGTCTCCACAAGAAAAAAAACAAGCCAATGAAAACCTGGTCAAAAGATGGAAGCAGAGATTTCTCCGAAGAAGACAGAAAGAGGGCCAGTAGGTGCATGAAAACTTGTTCACCATCATGAAGTCTCAGGAAAATGCAAATCCAAACTGCAAGGCCATGGCAGCTCACTGTGGTCAGCATGGCTAGAAGGAAGCAGACAGGAAATAACAAGTGTCAGAGAGGAGGTGGAGAGAAGGGAAGCCTCCTGCACTGCTGGTGGGAGTGTAACCCGGTGCAGCCACGATGCCAAAGGTGTGGAACTGCCTCAGAAATTTAAGTATCCATGTCCCGTATGACCCAGCTATTAATCTGCCGCTTGCTTATCCAAAAAAGTCAGAAAGACTACCGCATAAAGACATGTGCATGGCTGTGTTCACCACAGTCTTACTCCTGATATCCAAGACTTGGAAAGCACCCTGGTGTCCAGCAAGGGATGATTGGAGAAGGAAGATGGGCTATAGCCACACAATGGTATACCACTCAGCCGGAACAAATGATGCAATCCAGCCATTTGTGACCACCAGAATGGCTGTGAGCGTTTTAGGGGAAGTGTAACAAGCCCCAGTGAGAAATTCAAATACCATAGAATCTCACTTACAAGGCGAAGAAAAAGCAAGCACTAACCAACAGGTGGCACTGAACATTTGTATGCGGGCTCCCAGAGGCAAAGAGGGGCGGTGACGGAGGGTGAAAGAGAAGATTAGGCACAAGTGTGTGGTGAGGGCCTGTGATTAGTCTTACACTGGTGAAGATGATGTAAGCTACACAGAAGTCTAAAGCAATGAGGATGTGAATCTGGAAGTTATAGTACGTTCTAATGCAGGGTCATGGCTATAAATTCACCTCAAATCAAAAATCCAAAAAGGGGTCCAGAATGATGTCATAAAGCTTTGGGGGCGGAAAGAGTTTACAGAAGGTGAACTTCCAAGGATGGAAAATCACCTCCAAATGCTTACAGATGCTACAGAAAGGCAGACCATTCCAAATAGGTGAAGAGGAATACTACGAAGAGAACATGATCAGTCCTAAACCCATGAACGAACGGAAAATGTTACCGTCCATGATGTTATTACTAATCACCTTCACGAATAATCCAAACAGGCCCACGTCTTCCCAAGTTCAGGCAAAAGGTTGGTCCAAAAGTACAATTCAGGGCCGGCCCTGTGGTGGAGCAGGTAAGTGCCCACATTCCGCTTGGGCGGCCCGGGCCTCACTGTTTCACATTACGAGTGCATATCACATTAGTAGTGTTAGGAAATATAGATTTCATGGTATGGTGCGGGCAGAGATCATAAATAAGCAGCAATTGTGAGGATACGTTATCAATACGCACAAGAAAAGGAACCATAAGAATATTACAATCTATGGAAGTATCTGGTACACTTCCCAAAGGCAGAAGGAAGGAAAACTTGTGACCTGCCAAGGTGGAATTGGCAGAGTGCCACGAGATGACACCATCATTGTGCATCAGAACATTCCCTGGGCAACTTCAACTTGTGAGGGAGTCCAGGACTTTTTCTGGGTAAGGTCCACCCATTTTGCCATCTACCCAAGATATAAGAGATAAAACCCAGGATAATCTTACAGGAGTGACACCAGTGTCTAGAGAGAATGTAGGAGCCCTTTCGAAGTTCAAGGAGAAAGATAGAAACTGACAACAATTGCAGAAAAAGGAAAACTATCCTACCTAGACAGGGTGAGGAGTCAGACTGGTCTGAGATGGCTGTGAAACTCTGTGTGCACGGAGGTTGTCAGGACAACTTCGAATTTTGAGGTCGCTTATGACATCACGGTGAACATGTCCCCCAGGGTGGCCGCATGGTTACAGTCTGAGGATTGGCCTAGGCTAGGCTATTAAAGGGACAGATACCCAGAAACAGGTTTGGCAAACAGAAAGCAGGCACAGAAACTAGAAGAGATAAAACAGAGTCTGATGCAAGGGATAAGAAAGGAACCCTAGGCCACAAGTGAGAATAGAGGGACAGGCACGGAGAGGAGAACATTGTCATCTATTCAAGTCTATGGGGAGGTCATGCTGATTCAAGCTTGCAACTTCATTGGAAACAAGTGGCCGGACTTGGCGTTCATCACACCTACAGTGCCCTTGTGCCTTAAGCATAATGCAAAGTCAAGAAAGATGTCTTGAGGACATTGAAGAGAAGAATCGATGCCTCCTTTCCAAGGCCCATAGCATTCTTTGCAGGTCAGTCTCTTTTTCCGAAGCTCTGGTGTCACGTGGGCCCACTGGGCACATGGTAATGTGTCCCAAGAGATGTCTTGGAAGCCTTGAAGGAATGGAGCCCTGTCACGCTTGGGGTATGTCTCTTTGTTTGGAAGTGCTCTACAAGGGTGCTGAAAAGCACCCTCTTCCACAGGGCTTCGTTCCTTCATGAAGGCTGCCCTCCCAGGCTAGTGTGCTCTGTTTGCCTCCATCGAAATTCTCTCCCCCTACCTCTTGCCGTAGAAGGATTATTGATTATGTGTTTTGACACCATATGTAAGGAAGTTGCACGAAAATTAGAACTTTACAGTTGTGTTTCAAGAAAAATAAACAGGCCAGGGTAGAGGATGTAGGGCAAACAAATGGCACACCCTATAAAAATTAAGTAAGCCCGTATCTGGACGGAATCTAGGGGAACGTTCAAGGATCAGGGGTCAAGTTCGAAACTTCCCAAATCCGGAAAAGAGACAGAAAAATATCTTTCCTGGAGAGTGGAATTCATCCGATTTGTCTAAGTTGTCTTGGAAACATTGTGTCCGTGAAGGGGGTTGCCAGGACCACCTCGAATTTGGAGTTTCTGATCTCAGGATGTCAAACCAACCCACATGACCACGTGTTCTCAGTGCTTAGTTTGACCTTGGCTAGGGTAGCCAAGAGTCCTACAAGTGACCAGTGCAAATTCAAGGACAACAACCAAGAGTCACGAAAGCACTCACACCTCACCCTAGAGAACATACAGCGATTAAAGAAATACAAACTAATCCCTTGGAATGAAGGAGAACGGACTGATAAGCATGTCTAAGGGAGATAGCTGAGAAAGACCATGACGAGTATACTATGGAAAAGAAAAAGAGGACCCAGAAAATGGAAGGTGAACAGAAATCACACCTGAATTATCCACAATGAAAGATGATGTCCGTCTTTAGACAGACTCTGCTGGAACGTTTGAAAGTCAGAGAAATTCACAAGGCAAAAAACGGCAGCGAAGGTCAAGCATGGGCTAACTGGGAAGGGTGAGTTATGAGACTGCTCCAAGCAGGCTCTGAAACCTGTATCCAGGAAGCATGCTGGACCTCAGAGACACAATTATGACAAATCCTCTGACATCACAATGGACCCGAAAAACAACCTAGCCTCATCTACACAGTGCTAGAGTTGGGCTCACTAGTATATTTAACTCCCGTTGCACTCAACTGCACGTTGCCACTGAACATGTAAGTGGCCGGCCGGTGGTGCAGTGGTGAGGTCCGCACCTTCTGGGTCTGTGGCCCAGTATGGGCTGGGTGGAATCCTCGGTTTGGGCCTCCTCACCACTGCTTCAGTTGTTCTGGTGCAGGCGTCCGAGGTAGAGTAGAGGCAGATGGGAAGGGACGTTGGACAGGGCCAGACTTCCACAGCAAATACAGGAGCATTGCCAGCAGATGTGAGCACAGCAATGCACTTGTGCCAAAACAAAACCAATTAAAAGTTGCAAAGAACAGAAAAACTGAAGCTAAGGGAAAAAAAAAAAAACAAAAAAACAGGAGCTTGCCATTACGAAGAATAGGATCTCTGTGAATAACCTTAGCAAAACAGGTGAATTCTATGTTAATTCAAAAACTAGCAAACCTTTGGGGAAAGAAACTCAAGAAGACACAAGAAAAAAAAAGATATCGACGGATCTAGGAATGGAAGGATTAACACACTTGAAAGGTTCATACCGCAGTAAGGAATCTCTGGATTCCATGCAATCCCAGTCAAAGTTGCAGCAGTATTTGCCACAGAGAAGAAGAGAGAATCCTAAAGTTTCTAGCCAGCAACGCGAGACCCTGACTAGGCAAAGGAATCCTCAGGAAAACGAACAAAGCAGCACGTGTCACAATTTCTGATTTCAACATAGAGGACGAAGCGCGAGGTACCGAAACGGCACAGTCTGGGCCCCAAAACAGGCATGAAGACCCATGCAAAACAATTGAGAGCCCAGAGCCCAACTCAAACTTACATGGACAGCCCATTTTGGACCAGGGAGCCAAGTGGAGACAGCGGAGAAAGGAGAGTCTCTACAATAAACGGTGCTGGGAAGCCTGCACAGCCACATGGAACACAACGAGAGTACACCATGATGTTACACCTGGCACACACACCACCTGAAGTGGATTAAAGCCTTGAATGGCAGACTTGAAACCGTGAACCTTGTAGGAGAAGACCTAGGCAGAGTGCTCTTTGCCATCTGTCTGAGCCGCCTATTTGGAAGAAGCATGTCTGACTGGGCAAGGGCAACAAAGGAAACAAGAAACAAACGGGACCACATCAAATGCACACACTTCTGCCCACTCAAGGAAACCATCAACTGAATACTAAGACACCACAACAATTGGGAGAGGATGTTTGCAAACCACACATCGGACAAGGGGTGAAAAGCCCAAAGATACAATCAACTCGCACGTCTCCACAAGAAAAAAAACAAGCCAATGAAAACCTGGTCAAAAGATGGAAGCAGAGATTTCTCCGAAGAAGACAGAAAGAGGGCCAGTAGGTGCATGAAAACTTGTTCACCATCATGAAGTCTCAGGAAAATGCAAATCCAAACTGCAAGGCCATGGCAGCTCACTGTGGTCAGCATGGCTAGAAGGAAGCAGACAGGAAATAACAAGTGTCAGAGAGGAGGTGCAGAGAAGGGAAGCCTCCTGCACTGCTGGTGGGAGTGTAACCCGGTGCAGCCACGATGCCAAAGGTGTGGAACTGCCTCAGAAATTTAAGTATCCATGTCCCGTATGACCCAGCTATTAATCTGCCGCTTGCTTATCCAAAAAAGTCAGAAAGACTACCGCATAAAGACATGTGCATGGCTGTGTTCACCACAGTCTTACTCCTGATATCCAAGACTTGGAAAGCACCCTGGTGTCCAGCAAGGGATGATTGGAGAAGGAAGATGGGCTATAGCCACACAATGGTATACCACTCAGCCGGAACAAATGATGCAATCCAGCCATTTGTGACCACCAGAATGGCTGTGAGCGTTTTAGGGGAAGTGTAACAAGCCCCAGTGAGAAATTCAAATACCATAGAATCTCACTTACAAGGCGAAGAAAAAGCAAGCACTAACCAACAGGTGGCACTGAACATTTGTATGCGGGCTCCCAGAGGCAAAGAGGGGCGGTGACGGAGGGTGAAAGAGAAGATTAGGCACAAGTGTGTGGTGAGGGCCTGTGATTAGTCTTACACTGGTGAAGATGATGTAAGCTACACAGAAGTCTAAAGCAATGAGGATGTGAATCTGGAAGTTATAGTACGTTCTAATGCAGGGTCATGGCTATAAATTCACCTCAAATCAAAAATCCAAAAAGGGGTCCAGAATGATGTCATAAAGCTTTGGGGGTGGAAAGAGTTTACAGAAGGTGAACTTCCAAGGATGGAAAATCACCTCCAAATGCTTACAGATGCTACAGAAAGGCAGACCATTCCAAATAGGTGAAGAGGAATACTACGAAGAGAACATGATCAGTCCTAAACCCATGAACGAACGGAAAATGTTACCGTCCATGATGTTATTACTAATCACCTTCACGAATAATCCAAACAGGCCCACGTCTTCCCAAGTTCAGGCAAAAGCTTGGTCCAAAAGTACAATTCAGGGCCGGCCCTGTGGTGGAGCAGGTAAGTGCCCACATTCCGCTTGGGCGGCCCGGGCCTCACTGTTTCACATTACGAGTGCATATCACATTAGTAGTGTTAGGAAATATAGATTTCATGGTATGGTGCGGGCAGAGATCACAAATAAGCAGCAATTGTGAGGATACGTTATCAATACGCACAAGAAAAGGAACCATAAGAATATTACAATCTATGGAAGTATCTGGTACACTTCCCAAAGGCAGAAGGAAGGAAAACTTGTGACCTGCCAAGGTGGAATTGGCAGAGTGCCACGAGATGACACCATCATTGTGCATCAGAACATTCCCTGGGCAACTTCAACTTGTGAGGGAGTCCAGGACTTTTTCTGGGTAAGGTCCACCCATTTTGCCATCTACCCAAGATATAAGAGATAAAACCCAGGATAATCTTACAGGAGTGACACCAGTGTCTAGAGAGAATGTAGGAGCCCTTTCGAAGTTCAAGGAGAAAGATAGAAACTGACAACAATTGCAGAAAAAGGAAAACTATCCTACCTAGACAGGGTGAGGAGTCAGACTGGTCTGAGATGGCTGTGAAACTCTGTGTGCACGGAGGTTGTCAGGACAACTTCGAATTTTGAGGTCGCTTATGACATCACGGTGAACATGTCCCCCAGGGTGGCCGCATGGTTACAGTCTGAGGATTGGCCTAGGCTAGGCTATTAAAGGGACAGATACCCAGAAACAGGTTTGGCAAACAGAAAGCAGGCACAGAAACTAGAAGAGATAAAACAGAGTCTGATGCAAGGGATAAGAAAGGAACCCTAGGCCACAAGTGAGAATAGAGGGACAGGCACGGAGAGGAGAACATTGTCATCTATTCAAGTCTATGGGGAGGTCATGCTGATTCAAGCTTGCAACTTCATTGGAAACAAGTGGCCGGACTTGGCGTTCATCACACCTACAGTGCCCTTGTGCCTTAAGCATAATGCAAAGTCAAGAAAGATGTCTTGAGGACATTGAAGAGAAGAATCGATGCCTCCTTTCCAAGGCCCATAGCATTCTTTGAAGGTCAGTCTCTTTTTCCGAAGCTCTGGTGTCACGTGGGCCCACTGGGCACATGGTAATGTGTCCCAAGAGATGTCTTGGAAGCCTTGAAGGAATGGAGCCCTGTCACGCTTGGGGTATGTCTCTTTGTTTGGAAGTGCTCTACAAGGGTGCTGAAAAGCACCCTCTTCCACAGGGCTTCGTTCCTTCATGAAGGCTGCCCTCCCAGGCTAGTGTGCTCTGTTTGCCTCCATCGAAATTCTCTCCCCCTACCTCTTGCCGTAGAAGGATTATTGATTATGTGTTTTGACACCATATGTAAGGAAGTTGCACGAAAATTAGAACTTTACAGTTGTGTTTCAAGAAAAATAAACAGGCCAGGGTAGAGGATGTAGGGCAAACAAATGGCACACCCTATAAAAATTAAGTAAGCCCGTATCTGGACGGAATCTAGGGGAACGTTCAAGGATCAGGGGTCAAGTTCGAAACTTCCCAAATCCGGAAAAGAGACAGAAAAATATCTTTCCTGGAGAGTGGAATTCATCCGATTTGTCTAAGTTGTCTTGGAAACATTGTGTCCGTGAAGGGGGTTGCCAGGACCACCTCGAATTTGGAGTTTCTGATCTCAGGATGTCAAACCAACCCACATGACCACGTGTTCTCAGTGCTTAGTTTGACCTTGGCTAGGGTAGCCAAGAGTCCTACAAGTGACCAGTGCAAATTCAAGGACAACAACCAAGAGTCACGAAAGCACTCACACCTCACCCTAGAGAACATACAGCGATTAAAGAAATACAAACTAATCCCTTGGAATGAAGGAGAACGGACTGATAAGCATGTCTAAGGGAGATAGCTGAGAAAGACCATGACGAGTATACTATGGAAAAGAAAAAGAGGACCCAGAAAATGGAAGGTGAACAGAAATCACACCTGAATTATCCACAATGAAAGATGATGTCCGTCTTTAGACAGACTCTGCTGGAACGTTTGAAAGTCAGAGAAATTCACAAGCCAAAAAACGGCAGCGAAGGTCAAGCATGGGCTAACTGGGAAGGGTGAGTTATGAGACTGCTCCAAGCAGGCTCTGAAACCTGTATCCAGGAAGCATGCTGGACCTCAGAGACACAATTATGACAAATCCTCTGACATCACAATGGACCCGAAAAACAACCTAGCCTCATCTACACAGTGCTAGAGTTGGGCTCACTAGTATATTTAACTCCCGTTGCACTCAACTGCACGTTGCCACTGAACATGTAAGTGGCCGGCCGGTGGTGCAGTGGTGAGGTCCGCACCTTCTGGGTCTGTGGCCCAGTATGGGCTGGGTGGAATCCTCGGTTTGGGCCTCCTCACCACTGCTTCAGTTGTTCTGGTGCAGGCGTCCGAGGTAGAGTAGAGGCAGATGGGAAGGGACGTTGGACAGGGCCAGACTTCCACAGCAAATACAGGAGCATTGCCAGCAGATGTGAGCACAGCAATGCACTTGTGCCAAAACAAAACCAATTAAAAGTTGCAAAGAATAGAAAAACTGAAGCTAAGGAAAAAAAAAACAAAAAAACAGGAGCTTGCCATTACGAAGAATAGGATCTCTGTGAATAACCTTAGCAAAACAGGTGAATTCTATGTTAATTCAAAAACTAGCAAACCTTTGGGGAAAGAAACTCAAGAAGACACAAGAAAAAAAAAGATAGCGAGGGATCTAGGAATGGAAGGATTAACACACTTGAAAGGTTCATACCGCAGTAAGGAATCTCTGGATTCCATGCAATCCCAGTCAAAGTTGCAGCAGTATTTGCCACAGAGAAGAAGAGAGAATCCTAAAGTTTCTAGCCAGCAACGCGAGACCCTGACTAGGCAAAGGAATCCTCTGGAAAACGAACAAAGCAGCACGTGTCACAATTTCTGATTTCAACATAGAGGACGAAGCGCAAGGTACCGAAACGGCACAGTCTGGGCCCCAAAACAGGCATGAAGACCCATGCAAAACAATTGAGAGCCCAGAGCCCAACTCAAACTTACATGGACAGCCCATTTTGGACCAGGGAGCCAAGTGGAGACAGCGGAGAAAGGAGAGTCTCTACAATAAACGGTGCTGGGAAGCCTGCACAGCCACATGGAACACAACGAGAGTACACCATGATGTTACACCTGGCACACACACCACCTGAAGTGGATTAAAGCCTTGAATGGCAGACTTGAAACCGTGAACCTTGTAGGAGAAGACCTAGGCAGAGTGCTCTTTGCCATCTGTCTGAGCCGCCTATTTGGAAGAAGCATGTCTGACTGGGCAAGGGCAACAAAGGAAACAAGAAACAAACGGGACCACATCAAATGCACACACTTCTGCCCACTCAAGGAAACCATCAACTGAATACTAAGACACCACAACAATTGGGAGAGGATGTTTGCAAACCACACATCGGACAAGGGGTGAAAAGCCCAAAGATACAATCAACTCGCACGTCTCCACAAGAAAAAAAACAAGCCAATGAAAACCTGGTCAAAAGATGGAAGCAGAGATTTCTCCGAAGAAGACAGAAAGAGGGCCAGTAGGTGCATGAAAACTTGTTCACCATCATGAAGTCTCAGGAAAATGCAAATCCAAACTGCAAGGCCATGGCAGCTCACTGTGGTCAGCATGGCTAGAAGGAAGCAGACAGGAAATAACAAGTGTCAGAGAGGAGGTGCAGAGAAGGGAAGCCTCCTGCACTGCTGGTGGGAGTGTAACCCGGTGCAGCCACGATGCCAAAGGTGTGGAACTGCCTCAGAAATTTAAGTATCCATGTCCCGTATGACCCAGCTATTAATCTGCCGCTTGCTTATCCAAAAAAGTCAGAAAGACTACCGCATAAAGACATGTGCATGGCTGTGTTCACCACAGTCTTACTCCTGATATCCAAGACTTGGAAAGCACCCTGGTGTCCAGCAAGGGATGATTGGAGAAGGAAGATGGGCTATAGCCACACAATGGTATACCACTCAGCCGGAACAAATGATGCAATCCAGCCATTTGTGACCACCAGAATGGCTGTGAGCGTTTTAGGGGAAGTGTAACAAGCCCCAGTGAGAAATTCAAATACCATAGAATCTCACTTACAAGGCGAAGAAAAAGCAAGCACTAACCAACAGGTGGCACTGAACATTTGTATGCGGGCTCCCAGAGGCAAAGAGGGGCGGTGACGGAGGGTGAAAGAGAAGATTAGGCACAAGTGTGTGGTGAGGGCCTGTGATTAGTCTTACACTGGTGAAGATGATGTAAGCTACACAGAAGTCTAAAGCAATGAGGATGTGAATCTGGAAGTTATAGTACGTTCTAATGCAGGGTCATGGCTATAAATTCACCTCAAATCAAAAATCCAAAAAGGGGTCCAGAATGATGTCATAAAGCTTTGGGGGCGGAAAGAGTTTACAGAAGGTGAACTTCCAAGGATGGAAAATCACCTCCAAATGCTTACAGATGCTACAGAAAGGCAGACCATTCCAAATAGGTGAAGAGGAATACTACGAAGAGAACATGATCAGTCCTAAACCCATGAACGAACGGAAAATGTTACCGTCCATGATGTTATTACTAATCACCTTCACGAATAATCCAAACAGGCCCACGTCTTCCCAAGTTCAGGCAAAAGGTTGGTCCAAAAGTACAATTCAGGGCCGGCCCTGTGGTGGAGCAGGTAAGTGCCCACATTCCGCTTGGGCGGCCCGGGCCTCACTGTTTCACATTACGAGTGCATATCACATTAGTAGTGTTAGGAAATATAGATTTCATGGTATGGTGCGGGCAGAGATCATAAATAAGCAGCAATTGTGAGGATACGTTATCAATACGCACAAGAAAAGGAACCATAAGAATATTACAATCTATGGAAGTATCTGGTACACTTCCCAAAGGCAGAAGGAAGGAAAACTTGTGACCTGCCAAGGTGGAATTGGCAGAGTGCCACGAGATGACACCATCATTGTGCATCAGAACATTCCCTGGGCAACTTCAACTTGTGAGGGAGTCCAGGACTTTTTCTGGGTAAGGTCCACCCATTTTGCCATCTACCCAAGATATAAGAGATAAAACCCAGGATAATCTTACAGGAGTGACACCAGTGTCTAGAGAGAATGTAGGAGCCCTTTCGAAGTTCAAGGAGAAAGATAGAAACTGACAACAATTGCAGAAAAAGGAAAACTATCCTACCTAGACAGGGTGAGGAGTCAGACTGGTCTGAGATGGCTGTGAAACTCTGTGTGCACGGAGGTTGTCAGGACAACTTCGAATTTTGAGGTCGCTTATGACATCACGGTGAACATGTCCCCCAGGGTGGCCGCATGGTTACAGTCTGAGGATTGGCCTAGGCTAGGCTATTAAAGGGACAGATACCCAGAAACAGGTTTGGCAAACAGAAAGCAGGCACAGAAACTAGAAGAGATAAAACAGAGTCTGATGCAAGGGATAAGAAAGGAACCCTAGGCCACAAGTGAGAATAGAGGGACAGGCACGGAGAGGAGAACATTGTCATCTATTCAAGTCTATGGGGAGGTCATGCTGATTCAAGCTTGCAACTTCATTGGAAACAAGTGGCCGGACTTGGCGTTCATCACACCTACAGTGCCCTTGTGCCTTAAGCATAATGCAAAGTCAAGAAAGATGTCTTGAGGACATTGAAGAGAAGAATCGATGCCTCCTTTCCAAGGCCCATAGCATTCTTTGCAGGTCAGTCTCTTTTTCCGAAGCTCTGGTGTCACGTGGGCCCACTGGGCACATGGTAATGTGTCCCAAGAGATGTCTTGGAAGCCTTGAAGGAATGGAGCCCTGTCACGCTTGGGGTATGTCTCTTTGTTTGGAAGTGCTCTACAAGGGTGCTGAAAAGCACCCTCTTCCACAGGGCTTCGTTCCTTCGTGAAGGCTGCCCTCCCAGGCTAGTGTGCTCTGTTTGCCTCCATCGAAATTCTCTCCCCCTACCTCTTGCCGTAGAAGGATTATTGATTATGTGTTTTGACACCATATGTAAGGAAGTTGCACGAAAATTAGAACTTTACAGTTGTGTTTCAAGAAAAATAAACAGGCCAGGGTAGAGGATGTAGGGCAAACAAATGGCACACCCTATAAAAATTAAGTAAGCCCGTATCTGGACGGAATCTAGGGGAACGTTCAAGGATCAGGGGTCAAGTTCGAAACTTCCCAAATCCAGAAAAGACACAGAAAAATATCTTTCCTGGAGAGTGGAATTCATCCGATTTGTCTAAGTTGTCTTGGAAACATTGTGTCCGTGAAGGGGGTTGCCAGGACCACCTCGAATTTGGAGTTTCTGATCTCAGGATGTCAAACCAACCCACATGACCACGTGTTCTCAGTGCTTAGTTTGACCTTGGCTAGGGTAGCCAAGAGTCCTACAAGTGACCGGTGCAAATTCAAGGACAACAACCAAGAGTCACGAAAGCACTCACACCTCACCCTAGAGAACATACAGCGATTAAAGAAATACAAACTAATCCCTTGGAATGAAGGAGAACGGACTGATAAGCATGTCTAAGGGAGATAGCTGAGAAAGACCATGACGAGTATACTATGGAAAAGAAAAAGAGGACCCAGAAAATGGAAGGTGAACAGAAATCACACCTGAATTATCCACAATGAAAGATGATGTCCGTCTTTAGACAGACTCTGCTGGAACGTTTGAAAGTCAGAGAAATTCACAAGGCAAAAAACGGCAGCGAAGGTCAAGCATGGGCTAACTGGGAAGGGTGAGTTATGAGACTGCTCCAAGCAGGCTCTGAAACCTGTATCCAGGAAGCATGCTGGACCTCAGAGACACAATTATGACAAATCCTCTGACATCACAATGGACCCGAAAAACAACCTAGCCTCATCTACACAGTGCTAGAGTTGGGCTCACTAGTATATTTAACTCCCGTTGCACTCAACTGCACGTTGCCACTGAACATGTAAGTGGCCGGCCGGTGGTGCAGTGGTGAGGTCCGCACCTTCTGGGTCTGTGGCCCAGTATGGGCTGGGTGGAATCCTCGGTTTGGGCCTCCTCACCACTGCTTCAGTTGTTCTGGTGCAGGCGTCCGAGGTAGAGTAGAGGCAGATGGGAAGGGACGTTGGACAGGGCCAGACTTCCACAGCAAATACAGGAGCATTGCCAGCAGATGTGAGCACAGCAATGCACTTGTGCCAAAACAAAACCAATTAAAAGTTGCAAAGAACAGAAAAACTGAAGCTAAGGGAAAAAAAAAAAACAAAAAAACAGGAGCTTGCCATTACGAAGAATAGGATCTCTGTGAATAACCTTAGCAAAACAGGTGAATTCTATGTTAATTCAAAAACTAGCAAACCTTTGGGGAAAGAAACTCAAGAAGACACAAGAAAAAAAAAGATATCGACGGATCTAGGAATGGAAGGATTAACACACTTGAAAGGTTCATACCGCAGTAAGGAATCTCTGGATTCCATGCAATCCCAGTCAAAGTTGCAGCAGTATTTGCCACAGAGAAGAAGAGAGAATCCTAAAGTTTCTAGCCAGCAACGCGAGACCCTGACTAGGCAAAGGAATCCTCAGGAAAACGAACAAAGCAGCACGTGTCACAATTTCTGATTTCAACATAGAGGACGAAGCGCGAGGTACCGAAACGGCACAGTCTGGGCCCCAAAACAGGCATGAAGACCCATGCAAAACAATTGAGAGCCCAGAGCCCAACTCAAACTTACATGGACAGCCCATTTTGGACCAGGGAGCCAAGTGGAGACAGCGGAGAAAGGAGAGTCTCTACAATAAACGGTGCTGGGAAGCCTGCACAGCCACATGGAACACAACGAGAGTACACCATGATGTTACACCTGGCACACACACCACCTGAAGTGGATTAAAGCCTTGAATGGCAGACTTGAAACCGTGAACCTTGTAGGAGAAGACCTAGGCAGAGTGCTCTTTGCCATCTGTCTGAGCCGCCTATTTGGAAGAAGCATGTCTGACTGGGCAAGGGCAACAAAGGAAACAAGAAACAAACGGGACCACATCAAATGCACACACTTCTGCCCACTCAAGGAAACCATCAACTGAATACTAAGACACCACAACAATTGGGAGAGGATGTTTGCAAACCACACATCGGACAAGGGGTGAAAAGCCCAAAGATACAATCAACTCGCACGTCTCCACAAGAAAAAAAACAAGCCAATGAAAACCTGGTCAAAAGATGGAAGCAGAGATTTCTCCGAAGAAGACAGAAAGAGGGCCAGTAGGTGCATGAAAACTTGTTCACCATCATGAAGTCTCAGGAAAATGCAAATCCAAACTGCAAGGCCATGGCAGCTCACTGTGGTCAGCATGGCTAGAAGGAAGCAGACAGGAAATAACAAGTGTCAGAGAGGAGGTGCAGAGAAGGGAAGCCTCCTGCACTGCTGGTGGGAGTGTAACCCGGTGCAGCCACGATGCCAAAGGTGTGGAACTGCCTCAGAAATTTAAGTATCCATGTCCCGTATGACCCAGCTATTAATCTGCCGCTTGCTTATCCAAAAAAGTCAGAAAGACTACCGCATAAAGACATGTGCATGGCTGTGTTCACCACAGTCTTACTCCTGATATCCAAGACTTGGAAAGCACCCTGGTGTCCAGCAAGGGATGATTGGAGAAGGAAGATGGGCTATAGCCACACAATGGTATACCACTCAGCCGGAACAAATGATGCAATCCAGCCATTTGTGACCACCAGAATGGCTGTGAGCGTTTTAGGGGAAGTGTAACAAGCCCCAGTGAGAAATTCAAATACCATAGAATCTCACTTACAAGGCGAAGAAAAAGCAAGCACTAACCAACAGGTGGCACTGAACATTTGTATGCGGGCTCCCAGAGGCAAAGAGGGGCGGTGACGGAGGGTGAAAGAGAAGATTAGGCACAAGTGTGTGGTGAGGGCCTGTGATTAGTCTTACACTGGTGAAGATGATGTAAGCTACACAGAAGTCTAAAGCAATGAGGATGTGAATCTGGAAGTTATAGTACGTTCTAATGCAGGGTCATGGCTATAAATTCACCTCAAATCAAAAATCCAAAAAGGGGTCCAGAATGATGTCATAAAGCTTTGGGGGCGGAAAGAGTTTACAGAAGGTGAACTTCCAAGGATGGAAAATCACCTCCAAATGCTTACAGATGCTACAGAAGGGCAGACCATTCCAAATAGGTGAAGAGGAATACTACGAAGAGAACATGATCAGTCCTAAACCCATGAACGAACGGAAAATGTTACCGTCCATGATGTTATTACTAATCACCTTCACGAATAATCCAAACAGGCCCACGTCTTCCCAAGTTCAGGCAAAAGGTTGGTCCAAAAGTACAATTCAGGGCCGGCCCTGTGGTGGAGCAGGTAAGTGCCCACATTCCGCTTGGGCGGCCCGGGCCTCACTGTTTCACATTACGAGTGCATATCACATTAGTAGTGTTAGGAAATATAGATTTCATGGTATGGTGCGGGCAGAGATCATAAATAAGCAGCAATTGTGAGGATACGTTATCAATACGCACAAGAAAAGGAACCATAAGAATATTACAATCTATGGAAGTATCTGGTACACTTCCCAAAGGCAGAAGGAAGGAAAACTTGTGACCTGCCAAGGTGGAATTGGCAGAGTGCCACGAGATGACACCATCATTGTGCATCAGAACATTCCCTGGGCAACTTCAACTTGTGAGGGAGTCCAGGACTTTTTCTGGGTAAGGTCCACCCATTTTGCCATCTACCCAAGATATAAGAGATAAAACCCAGGATAATCTTACAGGAGTGACACCAGTGTCTAGAGAGAATGTAGGAGCCCTTTCGAAGTTCAAGGAGAAAGATAGAAACTGACAACAATTGCAGAAAAAGGAAAACTATCCTACCTAGACAGGGTGAGGAGTCAGACTGGTCTGAGATGGCTGTGAAACTCTGTGTGCACGGAGGTTGTCAGGACAACTTCGAATTTTGAGGTCGCTTATGACATCACGGTGAACATGTCCCCCAGGGTGGCCGCATGGTTACAGTCTGAGGATTGGCCTAGGCTAGGCTATTAAAGGGACAGATACCCAGAAACAGGTTTGGCAAACAGAAAGCAGGCACAGAAACTAGAAGAGATAAAACAGAGTCTGATGCAAGGGATAAGAAAGGAACCCTAGGCCACAAGTGAGAATAGAGGGACAGGCACGGAGAGGAGAACATTGTCATCTATTCAAGTCTATGGGGAGGTCATGCTGATTCAAGCTTGCAACTTCATTGGAAACAAGTGGCCGGACTTGGCGTTCATCACACCTACAGTGCCCTTGTGCCTTAAGCATAATGCAAAGTCAAGAAAGATGTCTTGAGGACATTGAAGAGAAGAATCGATGCCTCCTTTCCAAGGCCCATAGCATTCTTTGCAGGTCAGTCTCTTTTTCCGAAGCTCTGGTGTCACGTGGGCCCACTGGGCACATGGTAATGTGTCCCAAGAGATGTCTTGGAAGCCTTGAAGGAATGGAGCCCTGTCACGCTTGGGGTATGTCTCTTTGTTTGGAAGTGCTCTACAAGGGTGCTGAAAAGCACCCTCTTCCACAGGGCTTCGTTCCTTCGTGAAGGCTGCCCTCCCAGGCTAGTGTGCTCTGTTTGCCTCCATCGAAATTCTCTCCCCCTACCTCTTGCCGTAGAAGGATTATTGATTATGTGTTTTGACACCATATGTAAGGAAGTTGCACGAAAATTAGAACTTTACAGTTGTGTTTCAAGAAAAATAAACAGGCCAGGGTAGAGGATGTAGGGCAAACAAATGGCACACCCTATAAAAATTAAGTAAGCCCGTATCTGGACGGAATCTAGGGGAACGTTCAAGGATCAGGGGTCAAGTTCGAAACTTCCCAAATCCGGAAAAGACACAGAAAAATATCTTTCCTGGAGAGTGGAATTCATCCGATTTGTCTAAGTTGTCTTGGAAACATTGTGTCCGTGAAGGGGGTTGCCAGGACCACCTCGAATTTGGAGTTTCTGATCTCAGGATGTCAAACCAACCCACATGACCACGTGTTCTCAGTGCTTAGTTTGACCTTGGCTAGGGTAGCCAAGAGTCCTACAAGTGACCGGTGCAAATTCAAGGACAACAACCAAGAGTCACGAAAGCACTCACACCTCACCCTAGAGAACATACAGCGATTAAAGAAATACAAACTAATCCCTTGGAATGAAGGAGAACGGACTGATAAGCATGTCTAAGGGAGATAGCTGAGAAAGACCATGACGAGTATACTATGGAAAAGAAAAAGAGGACCCAGAAAATGGAAGGTGAACAGAAATCACACCTGAATTATCCACAATGAAAGATGATGTCCGTCTTTAGACAGACTCTGCTGGAACGTTTGAAAGTCAGAGAAATTCACAAGGCAAAAAACGGCAGCGTAGGTCAAGCATGGGCTAACTGGGAAGGGTGAGTTATGAGACTGCTCCAAGCAGGCTCTGAAACCTGTATCCAGGAAGCATGCTGGACCTCAGAGACACAATTATGACAAATCCTCTGACATCACAATGGACCCGAAAAACAACCTAGCCTCATCTACACAGTGCTAGAGTTGGGCTCACTAGTATATTTAACTCCCGTTGCACTCAACTGCACGTTGCCACTGAACATGTAAGTGGCCGGCCGGTGGTGCAGTGGTGAGGTCCGCACCTTCTGGGTCTGTGGCCCAGTATGGGCTGGGTGGAATCCTCGGTTTGGGCCTCCTCACCACTGCTTCAGTTGTTCTGGTGCAGGCGTCCGAGGTAGAGTAGAGGCAGATGGGAAGGGACGTTGGACAGGGCCAGACTTCCACAGCAAATACAGGAGCATTGCCAGCAGATGTGAGCACAGCAATGCACTTGTGCCAAAACAAAACCAATTAAAAGTTGCAAAGAACAGAAAAACTGAAGCTAAGGGAAAAAAAAAAAAAAAAAAAACAGGAGCTTGCCATTACGAAGAATAGGATCTCTGTGAATAACCTTAGCAAAACAGGTGAATTCTATGTTAATTCAAAAACTAGCAAACCTTTGGGGAAAGAAACTCAAGAAGACACAAGAAAAAAAAAGATATCGAGGGATCTAGGAATGGAAGGATTAACACACTTGAAAGGTTCATACCGCAGTAAGGAATCTCTGGATTCCATGCAATCCCAGTCAAAGTTGCAGCAGTATTTGCCACAGAGAAGAAGAGAGAATCCTAAAGTTTCTAGCCAGCAACGCGAGACCCTGACTAGGCAAAGGAATCCTCAGGAAAACGAACAAAGCAGCACGTGTCACAATTTCTGATTTCAACATAGAGGACGAAGCGCGAGGTACCGAAACGGCACAGTCTGGGCCCCAAAACAGGCATGAAGACCCATGCAAAACAATTGAGAGCCCAGAGCCCAACTCAAACTTACATGGACAGCCCATTTTGGACCAGGGAGCCAAGTGGAGACAGCGGAGAAAGGAGAGTCTCTACAATAAACGGTGCTGGGAAGCCTGCACAGCCACATGGAACACAACGAGAGTACACCATGATGTTACACCTGGCACACACACCACCTGAAGTGGATTAAAGCCTTGAATGGCAGACTTGAAACCGTGAACCTTGTAGGAGAAGACCTAGGCAGAGTGCTCTTTGCCATCTGTCTGAGCCGCCTATTTGGAAGAAGCATGTCTGACTGGGCAAGGGCAACAAAGGAAACAAGAAACAAACGGGACCACATCAAATGCACACACTTCTGCCCACTCAAGGAAACCATCAACTGAATACTAAGACACCACAACAATTGGGAGAGGATGTTTGCAAACCACACATCGGACAAGGGGTGAAAAGCCCAAAGATACAATCAACTCGCACGTCTCCACAAGAAAAAAAACAAGCCAATGAAAACCTGGTCAAAAGATGGAAGCAGAGATTTCTCCGAAGAAGACAGAAAGAGGGCCAGTAGGTGCATGAAAACTTGTTCACCATCATGAAGTCTCAGGAAAATGCAAATCCAAACTGCAAGGCCATGGCAGCTCACTGTGGTCAGCATGGCTAGAAGGAAGCAGACAGGAAATAACAAGTGTCAGAGAGGAGGTGGAGAGAAGGGAAGCCTCCTGCACTGCTGGTGGGAGTGTAACCCGGTGCAGCCACGATGCCAAAGGTGTGGAACTGCCTCAGAAATTTAAGTATCCATGTCCCGTATGACCCAGCTATTAATCTGCCGCTTGCTTATCCAAAAAAGTCAGAAAGACTACCGCATAAAGACATGTGCATGGCTGTGTTCACCACAGTCTTACTCCTGATATCCAAGACTTGGAAAGCACCCTGGTGTCCAGCAAGGGATGATTGGAGAAGGAAGATGGGCTATAGCCACACAATGGTATACCACTCAGCCGGAACAAATGATGCAATCCAGCCATTTGTGACCACCAGAATGGCTGTGAGCGTTTTAGGGGAAGTGTAACAAGCCCCAGTGAGAAATTCAAATACCATAGAATCTCACTTACAAGGCGAAGAAAAAGCAAGCACTAACCAACAGGTGGCACTGAACATTTGTATGCGGGCTCCCAGAGGCAAAGAGGGGCGGTGACGGAGGGTGAAAGAGAAGATTAGGCACAAGTGTGTGGTGAGGGCCTGTGATTAGTCTTACACTGGTGAAGATGATGTAAGCTACACAGAAGTCTAAAGCAATGAGGATGTGAATCTGGAAGTTATAGTACGTTCTAATGCAGGGTCATGGCTATAAATTCACCTCAAATCAAAAATCCAAAAAGGGGTCCAGAATGATGTCATAAAGCTTTGGGGGCGGAAAGAGTTTACAGAAGGTGAACTTCCAAGGATGGAAAATCACCTCCAAATGCTTACAGATGCTACAGAAAGGCAGACCATTCCAAATAGGTGAAGAGGAATACTACGAAGAGAACATGATCAGTCCTAAACCCATGAACGAACGGAAAATGTTACCGTCCATGATGTTATTACTAATCACCTTCACGAATAATCCAAACAGGCCCACGTCTTCCCAAGTTCAGGCAAAAGGTTGGTCCAAAAGTACAATTCAGGGCCGGCCCTGTGGTGGAGCAGGTAAGTGCCCACATTCCGCTTGGGCGGCCCGGGCCTCACTGTTTCACATTACGAGTGCATATCACATTAGTAGTGTTAGGAAATATAGATTTCATGGTATGGTGCGGGCAGAGATCATAAATAAGCAGCAATTGTGAGGATACGTTATCAATACGCACAAGAAAAGGAACCATAAGAATATTACAATCTATGGAAGTATCTGGTACACTTCCCAAAGGCAGAAGGAAGGAAAACTTGTGACCTGCCAAGGTGGAATTGGCAGAGTGCCACGAGATGACACCATCATTGTGCATCAGAACATTCCCTGGGCAACTTCAACTTGTGAGGGAGTCCAGGACTTTTTCTGGGTAAGGTCCACCCATTTTGCCATCTACCCAAGATATAAGAGATAAAACCCAGGATAATCTTACAGGAGTGACACCAGTGTCTAGAGAGAATGTAGGAGCCCTTTCGAAGTTCAAGGAGAAAGATAGAAACTGACAACAATTGCAGAAAAAGGAAAACTATCCTACCTAGACAGGGTGAGGAGTCAGACTGGTCTGAGATGGCTGTGAAACTCTGTGTGCACGGAGGTTGTCAGGACAACTTCGAATTTTGAGGTCGCTTATGACATCACGGTGAACATGTCCCCCAGGGTGGCCGCATGGTTACAGTCTGAGGATTGGCCTAGGCTAGGCTATTAAAGGGACAGATACCCAGAAACAGGTTTGGCAAACAGAAAGCAGGCACAGAAACTAGAAGAGATAAAACAGAGTCTGATGCAAGGGATAAGAAAGGAACCCTAGGCCACAAGTGAGAATAGAGGGACAGGCACGGAGAGGAGAACATTGTCATCTATTCAAGTCTATGGGGAGGTCATGCTGATTCAAGCTTGCAACTTCATTGGAAACAAGTGGCCGGACTTGGCGTTCATCACACCTACAGTGCCCTTGTGCCTTAAGCATAATGCAAAGTCAAGAAAGATGTCTTGAGGACATTGAAGAGAAGAATCGATGCCTCCTTTCCAAGGCCCATAGCATTCTTTGAAGGTCAGTCTCTTTTTCCGAAGCTCTGGTGTCACGTGGGCCCACTGGGCACATGGTAATGTGTCCCAAGAGATGTCTTGGAAGCCTTGAAGGAATGGAGCCCTGTCACGCTTGGGGTATGTCTCTTTGTTTGGAAGTGCTCTACAAGGGTGCTGAAAAGCACCCTCTTCCACAGGGCTTCGTTCCTTCGTGAAGGCTGCCCTCCCAGGCTAGTGTGCTCTGTTTGCCTCCATCGAAATTCTCTCCCCCTACCTCTTGCCGTAGAAGGATTATTGATTATGTGTTTTGACACCATATGTAAGGAAGTTGCACGAAAATTAGAACTTTACAGTTGTGTTTCAAGAAAAATAAACAGGCCAGGGTAGAGGATGTAGGGCAAACAAATGGCACACCCTATAAAAATTAAGTAAGCCCGTATCTGGACGGAATCTAGGGGAACGTTCAAGGATCAGGGGTCAAGTTCGAAACTTCCCAAATCCGGAAAAGAGACAGAAAAATATCTTTCCTGGAGAGTGGAATTCATCCGATTTGTCTAAGTTGTCTTGGAAACATTGTGTCCGTGAAGGGGGTTGCCAGGACCACCTCGAATTTGGAGTTTCTGATCTCAGGATGTCAAACCAACCCACATGACCACGTGTTCTCAGTGCTTAGTTTGACCTTGGCTAGGGTAGCCAAGAGTCCTACAAGTGACCGGTGCAAATTCAAGGACAACAACCAAGAGTCACGAAAGCACTCACACCTCACCCTAGAGAACATACAGCGATTAAAGAAATACAAACTAATCCCTCGGAATGAAGGAGAACGGACTGATAAGCATGTCTAAGGGAGATAGCTGAGAAAGACCATGACGAGTATACTATGGAAAAGAAAAAGAGGACCCAGAAAATGGAAGGTGAACAGAAATCACACCTGAATTATCCACAATGAAAGATGATGTCCGTCTTTAGACAGACTCTGCTGGAACGTTTGAAAGTCAGAGAAATTCACAAGGCAAAAAACGGCAGCGAAGGTCAAGCATGGGCTAACTGGGAAGGGTGAGTTATGAGACTGCTCCAAGCAGGCTCTGAAACCTGTATCCAGGAAGCATGCTGGACCTCAGAGACACAATTATGACAAATCCTCTGACATCACAATGGACCCGAAAAACAACCTAGCCTCATCTACACAGTGCTTCAGTTGGGCTCACTAGTATATTTAACTCCCGTTGCACTCAACTGCACGTTGCCACTGAACATGTAAGTGGCCGGCCGGTGGTGCAGTGGTGAGGTCCGCACCTTCTGGGTCTGTGGCCCAGTATGGGCTGGGTGGAATCCTCGGTTTGGGCCTCCTCACCACTGCTTCAGTTGTTCTGGTGCAGGCGTCCGAGGTAGAGTAGAGGCAGATGGGAAGGGACGTTGGACAGGGCCAGACTTCCACAGCAAATACAGGAGCATTGCCAGCAGATGTGAGCACAGCAATGCACTTGTGCCAAAACAAAACCAATTAAAAGTTGCAAAGAATAGAAAAACTGAAGCTAAGGAAAAAAAAAAAAAAAAAAACAGGAGCTTGCCATTACGAAGAATAGGATCTCTGTGAATAACCTTAGCAAAACAGGTGAATTCTATGTTAATTCAAAAACTAGCAAACCTTTGGGGAAAGAAACTCAAGAAGACACAAGAAAAAAAAAGATATCGAGGGATCTAGGAATGGAAGGATTAACACACTTGAAAGGTTCATACCGCAGTAAGGAATCTCTGGATTCCATGCAATCCCAGTCAAAGTTGCAGCAGTATTTGCCACAGAGAAGAAGAGAGAATCCTAAAGTTTCTAGCCAGCAACGCGAGACCCTGACTAGGCAAAGGAATCCTCAGGATAACGAACAAAGCAGCACGTGTCACAATTTCTGATTTCAACATAGAGGACGAAGCGCGAGGTACCGAAACGGCACAGTCTGGGCCCCAAAACAGGCATGAAGACCCATGCAAAACAATTGAGAGCCCAGAGCCCAACTCAAACTTACATGGACAGCCCATTTTGGACCAGGGAGCCAAGTGGAGACAGCGGAGAAAGGAGAGTCTCTACAATAAACGGTGCTGGGAAGCCTGCACAGCCACATGGAACACAACGAGAGTACAACATGATGTTACACCTGGCACACACACCACCTGAAGTGGATTAAAGCCTTGAATGGCAGACTTGAAACCGTGAACCTTGTAGGAGAAGACCTAGGCAGAGTGCTCTTTGCCATCTGTCTGAGCCGCCTATTTGGAAGAAGCATGTCTGACTGGGCAAGGGCAACAAAGGAAACAAGAAACAAACGGGACCACATCAAATGCACACACTTCTGCCCACTCAAGGAAACCATCAACTGAATACTAAGACACCACAACAATTGGGAGAGGATGTTTGCAAACCACACATCGGACAAGGGGTGAAAAGCCCAAAGATACAATCAACTCGCACGTCTCCACAAGAAAAAAAACAAGCCAATGAAAACCTGGTCAAAAGATGGAAGCAGAGATTTCTCCGAAGAAGACAGAAAGAGGGCCAGTAGGTGCATGAAAACTTGTTCACCATCATGAATTCTCAGGAAAATGCAAATCCAAACTGCAAGGCCATGGCAGCTCACTGTGGTCAGCATGGCTAGAAGGAAGCAGACAGGAAATAACAAGTGTCAGAGAGGAGGTGCAGAGAAGGGAAGCCTCCTGCACTGCTGGTGGGAGTGTAACCCGGTGCAGCCACGATGCCAAAGGTGTGGAACTGCCTCAGAAATTTAAGTATCCATGTCCCGTATGACCCAGCTATTAATCTGCCGCTTGCTTATCCAAAACAGTCAGAAAGACTACCGCATAAAGACATGTGCATGGCTGTGTTCACCACAGTCTTACTCCTGATATCCAAGACTTGGAAAGCACCCTGGTGTCCAGCAAGGGATGATTGGAGAAGGAAGATGGGCTATAGCCACACAATGGTATACCACTCAGCCGGAACAAATGATGCAATCCAGCCATTTGTGACCACCAGAATGGCTGTGAGCGTTTTAGGGGAAGTGTAACAAGCCCCAGTGAGAAATTCAAATACCATAGAATCTCACTTACAAGGCGAAGAAAAAGCAAGCACTAACCAACAGGTGGCACTGAACATTTGTATGCGGGCTCCCAGAGGCAAAGAGGGGCGGTGACGGAGGGTGAAAGAGAAGATTAGGCACAAGTGTGTGGTGAGGGCCTGTGATTAGTCTTACACTGGTGAAGATGATGTAAGCTACACAGAAGTCTAAAGCAATGAGGATGTGAATCTGGAAGTTATAGTACGTTCTAATGCAGGGTCATGGCTATAAATTCACCTCAAATCAAAAATCCAAAAAGGGGTCCAGAATGATGTCATAAAGCTTTGGGGGCGGAAAGAGTTTACAGAAGGTGAACTTCCAAGGATGGAAAATCACCTCCAAATGCTTACAGATGCTACAGAAAGGCAGACCATTCCAAATAGGTGAAGAGGAATACTACGAAGAGAACATGATCAGTCCTAAACCCATGAACGAACGGAAAATGTTACCGTCCATGATGTTATTACTAATCACCTTCACGAATAATCCAAACAGGCCCACGTCTTCCCAAGTTCAGGCAAAAGGTTGGTCCAAAAGTACAATTCAGGGCCGGCCCTGTGGTGGAGCAGGTAAGTGCCCACATTCCGCTTGGGCGGCCCGGGCCTCACTGTTTCACATTACGAGTGCATATCACATTAGTAGTGTTAGGAAATATAGATTTCATGGTATGGTGCGGGCAGAGATCATAAATAAGCAGCAATTGTGAGGATACGTTATCAATACGCACAAGAAAAGGAACCATAAGAATATTACAATCTATGGAAGTATCTGGTACACTTCCCAAAGGCAGAAGGAAGGAAAACTTGTGACCTGCCAAGGTGGAATTGGCAGAGTGCCACGAGATGACACCATCATTGTGCATCAGAACATTCCCTGGGCAACTTCAACTTGTGAGGGAGTCCAGGACTTTTTCTGGGTAAGGTCCACCCATTTTGCCATCTACCCAAGATATAAGAGATAAAACCCAGGATAATCTTACAGGAGTGACACCAGTGTCTAGAGAGAATGTAGGAGCCCTTTCGAAGTTCAAGGAGAAAGATAGAAACTGACAACAATTGCAGAAAAAGGAAAACTATCCTACCTAGACAGGGTGAGGAGTCAGACTGGTCTGAGATGGCTGTGAAACTCTGTGTGCACGGAGGTTGTCAGGACAACTTCGAATTTTGAGGTCGCTTATGACATCACGGTGAACATGTCCCCCAGGGTGGCCGCATGGTTACAGTCTGAGGATTGGCCTAGGCTAGGCTATTAAAGGGACAGATACCCAGAAACAGGTTTGGCAAACAGAAAGCAGGCACAGAAACTAGAAGAGATAAAACAGAGTCTGATGCAAGGGATAAGAAAGGAACCCTAGGCCACAAGTGAGAATAGAGGGACAGGCACGGAGAGGAGAACATTGTCATCTATTCAAGTCTATGGGGAGGTCATGCTGATTCAAGCTTGCAACTTCATTGGAAACAAGTGGCCGGACTTGGCGTTCATCACACCTACAGTGCCCTTGTGCCTTAAGCATAATGCAAAGTCAAGAAAGATGTCTTGAGGACATTGAAGAGAAGAATCGATGCCTCCTTTCCAAGGCCCATAGCATTCTTTGCAGGTCAGTCTCTTTTTCCGAAGCTCTGGTGTCACGTGGGCCCACTGGGCACATGGTAATGTGTCCCAAGAGATGTCTTGGAAGCCTTGAAGGAATGGAGCCCTGTCACGCTTGGGGTATGTCTCTTTGTTTGGAAGTGCTCTACAAGGGTGCTGAAAAGCACCCTCTTCCACAGGGCTTCGTTCCTTCGTGAAGGCTGCCCTCCCAGGCTAGTGTGCTCTGTTTGCCTCCATCGAAATTCTCTCCCCCTACCTCTTGCCGTAGAAGGATTATTGATTATGTGTTTTGACACCATATGTAAGGAAGTTGCACGAAAATTAGAACTTTACAGTTGTGTTTCAAGAAAAATAAACAGGCCAGGGTAGAGGATGTAGGGCAAACAAATGGCACACCCTATAAAAATTAAGTAAGCCCGTATCTGGACGGAATCTAGGGGAACGTTCAAGGATCAGGGGTCAAGTTCGAAACTTCCCAAATCCGGAAAAGAGACAGAAAAATATCTTTCCTGGAGAGTGGAATTCATCCGATTTGTCTAAGTTGTCTTGGAAACATTGTGTCCGTGAAGGGGGTTGCCAGGACCACCTCGAATTTGGAGTTTCTGATCTCAGGATGTCAAACCAACCCACATGACCACGTGTTCTCAGTGCTTAGTTTGACCTAGGCTAGGGTAGCCAAGAGTCCTACAAGTGACCGGTGCAAATTCAAGGACAACAACCAAGAGTCACGAAAGCACTCACACCTCACCCTAGAGAACATACAGCGATTAAAGAAATACAAACTAATCCCTCGGAATGAAGGAGAACGGACTGATAAGCATGTCTAAGGGAGATAGCTGAGAAAGACCATGACGAGTATACTATGGAAAAGAAAAAGAGGACCCAGAAAATGGAAGGTGAACAGAAATCACACCTGAATTATCCACAATGAAAGATGATGTCCGTCTTTAGACAGACTCTGCTGGAACGTTTGAAAGTCAGAGAAATTCACAAGCCAAAAAACGGCAGCGAAGGTCAAGCATGGGCTAACTGGGAAGGGTGAGTTATGAGACTGCTCCAAGCAGGCTCTGAAACCTGTATCCAGGAAGCATGCTGGACCTCAGAGACACAATTATGACAAATCCTCTGACATCACAATGGACCCGAAAAACAACCTAGCCTCATCTACACAGTGCTAGAGTTGGGCTCACTAGTATATTTAACTCCCGTTGCACTCAACTGCACGTTGCCACTGAACATGTAAGTGGCCGGCCGGTGGTGCAGTGGTGAGGTCCGCACCTTCTGGGTCTGTGGCCCAGTATGGGCTGGGTGGAATCCTCGGTTTGGGCCTCCTCACCACTGCTTCAGTTGTTCTGGTGCAGGCGTCCGAGGTAGAGTAGAGGCAGATGGGAAGGGACGTTGGACAGGGCCAGACTTCCACAGCAAATACAGGAGCATTGCCAGCAGATGTGAGCACAGCAATGCACTTGTGCCAAAACAAAACCAATTAAAAGTTGCAAAGAATAGAAAAACTGAAGCTAAGGAAAAAAAAAACAAAAAAACAGGAGCTTGCCATTACGAAGAATAGGATCTCTGTGAATAACCTTAGCAAAACAGGTGAATTCTATGTTAATTCAAAAACTAGCAAACCTTTGGGGAAAGAAACTCAAGAAGACACAAGAAAAAAAAAGATAGCGAGGGATCTAGGAATGGAAGGATTAACACACTTGAAAGGTTCATACCGCAGTAAGGAATCTCTGGATTCCATGCAATCCCAGTCAAAGTTGCAGCAGTATTTGCCACAGAGAAGAAGAGAGAATCCTAAAGTTTCTAGCCAGCAACGCGAGACCCTGACTAGGCAAAGGAATCCTCAGGAAAACGAACAAAGCAGCACGTGTCACAATTTCTGATTTCAACATAGAGGACGAAGCGCGAGGTACCGAAACGGCACAGTCTGGGCCCCAAAACAGGCATGAAGACCCATGCAAAACAATTGAGAGCCCAGAGCCCAACTCAAACTTACATGGACAGCCCATTTTGGACCAGGGAGCCAAGTGGAGACAGCGGAGAAAGGAGAGTCTCTACAATAAACGGTGCTGGGAAGCCTGCACAGCCACATGGAACACAACGAGAGTACACCATGATGTTACACCTGGCACACACACCACCTGAAGTGGATTAAAGCCTTGAATGGCAGACTTGAAACCGTGAACCTTGTAGGAGAAGATCTAGGCAGAGTGCTCTTTGCCATCTGTCTGAGCCGCCTATTTGGAAGAAGCATGTCTGACTGGGCAAGGGCAACAAAGGAAACAAGAAACAAACGGGACCACATCAAATGCACACACTTCTGCCCACTCAAGGAAACCATCAACTGAATACTAAGACACCACAACAATTGGGAGAGGATGTTTGCAAACCACACATCGGACAAGGGGTGAAAAGCCCAAAGATACAATCAACTCGCACGTCTCCACAAGAAAAAAAACAAGCCAATGAAAACCTGGTCAAAAGATGGAAGCAGAGATTTCTCCGAAGAAGACAGAAAGAGGGCCAGTAGGTGCATGAAAACTTGTTCACCATCATGAAGTCTCAGGAAAATGCAAATCCAAACTGCAAGGCCATGGCAGCTCACTGTGGTCAGCATGGCTAGAAGGAAGCAGACAGGAAATAACAAGTGTCAGAGAGGAGGTGCAGAGAAGGGAAGCCTCCTGCACTGCTGGTGGGAGTGTAACCCGGTGCAGCCACGATGCCAAAGGTGTGGAACTGCCTCAGAAATTTAAGTATCCATGTCCCGTATGACCCAGCTATTAATCTGCCGCTTGCTTATCCAAAAAAGTCAGAAAGACTACCGCATAAAGACATGTGCATGGCTGTGTTCACCACAGTCTTACTCCTGATATCCAAGACTTGGAAAGCACCCTGGTGTCCAGCAAGGGATGATTGGAGAAGGAAGATGGGCTATAGCCACACAATGGTATACCACTCAGCCGGAACAAATGATGCAATCCAGCCATTTGTGACCACCAGAATGGCTGTGAGCGTTTTAGGGGAAGTGTAACAAGCCCCAGTGAGAAATTCAAATACCATAGAATCTCACTTACAAGGCGAAGAAAAAGCAAGCACTAACCAACAGGTGGCACTGAACATTTGTATGCGGGCTCCCAGAGGCAAAGAGGGGCGGTGACGGAGGGTGAAAGAGAAGATTAGGCACAAGTGTGTGGTGAGGGCCTGTGATTAGTCTTACACTGGTGAAGATGATGTAAGCTACACAGAAGTCTAAAGCAATGAGGATGTGAATCTGGAAGTTATAGTACGTTCTAATGCAGGGTCATGGCTATAAATTCACCTCAAATCAAAAATCCAAAAAGGGGTCCAGAATGATGTCATAAAGCTTTGGGGGCGGAAAGAGTTTACAGAAGGTGAACTTCCAAGGATGGAAAATCACCTCCAAATGCTTACAGATGCTACAGAAAGGCAGACCATTCCAAATAGGTGAAGAGGAATACTACGAAGAGAACATGATCAGTCCTAAACCCATGAACGAACGGAAAATGTTACCGTCCATGATGTTATTACTAATCACCTTCACGAATAATCCAAACAGGCCCACGTCTTCCCAAGTTCAGGCAAAAGGTTGGTCCAAAAGTACAATTCAGGGCCGGCCCTGTGGTGGAGCAGGTAAGTGCCCACATTCCGCTTGGGCGGCCCGGGCCTCACTGTTTCACATTACGAGTGCATATCACATTAGTAGTGTTAGGAAATATAGATTTCATGGTATGGTGCGGGCAGAGATCATAAATAAGCAGCAATTGTGAGGATACGTTATCAATACGCACAAGAAAAGGAACCATAAGAATATTACAATCTATGGAAGTATCTGGTACACTTCCCAAAGGCAGAAGGAAGGAAAACTTGTGACCTGCCAAGGTGGAATTGGCAGAGTGCCACGAGATGACACCATCATTGTGCATCAGAACATTCCCTGGGCAACTTCAACTTGTGAGGGAGTCCAGGACTTTTTCTGGGTAAGGTCCACCCATTTTGCCATCTACCCAAGATATAAGAGATAAAACCCAGGATAATCTTACAGGAGTGACACCAGTGTCTAGAGAGAATGTAGGAGCCCTTTCGAAGTTCAAGGAGAAAGATAGAAACTGACAACAATTGCAGAAAAAGGAAAACTATCCTACCTAGACAGGGTGAGGAGTCAGACTGGTCTGAGATGGCTGTGAAACTCTGTGTGCACGGAGGTTGTCAGGACAACTTCGAATTTTGAGGTCGCTTATGACATCACGGTGAACATGTCCCCCAGGGTGGCCGCATGGTTACAGTCTGAGGATTGGCCTAGGCTAGGCTATTAAAGGGACAGATACCCAGAAACAGGTTTGGCAAACAGAAAGCAGGCACAGAAACTAGAAGAGATAAAACAGAGTCTGATGCAAGGGATAAGAAAGGAACCCTAGGCCACAAGTGAGAATAGAGGGACAGGCACGGAGAGGAGAACATTGTCATCTATTCAAGTCTATGGGGAGGTCATGCTGATTCAAGCTTGCAACTTCATTGGAAACAAGTGGCCGGACTTGGGGTTCATCACACCTACAGTGCCCTTGTGCCTTAAGCATAATGCAAAGTCAAGAAAGATGTCTTGAGGACATTGAAGAGAAGAATCGATGCCTCCTTTCCAAGGCCCATAGCATTCTTTGCAGGTCAGTCTCTTTTTCCGAAGCTCTGGTGTCACGTGGGCCCACTGGGCACATGGTAATGTGTCCCAAGAGATGTCTTGGAAGCCTTGAAGGAATGGAGCCCTGTCACGCTTGGGGTATGTCTCTTTGTTTGGAAGTGCTCTACAAGGGTGCTGAAAAGCACCCTCTTCCACAGGGCTTCGTTCCTTCGTGAAGGCTGCCCTCCCAGGCTAGTGTGCTCTGTTTGCCTCCATCGAAATTCTCTCCCCCTACCTCTTGCCGTAGAAGGATTATTGATTATGTGTTTTGACACCATATGTAAGGAAGTTGCACGAAAATTAGAACTTTACAGTTGTGTTTCAAGAAAAATAAACAGGCCAGGGTAGAGGATGTAGGGCAAACAAATGGCACACCCTATAAAAATTAAGTAAGCCCGTATCTGGACGGAATCTAGGGGAACGTTCAAGGATCAGGGGTCAAGTTCGAAACTTCCCAAATCCGGAAAAGAGACAGAAAAATATCTTTCCTGGAGAGTGGAATTCATCCGATTTGTCTAAGTTGTCTTGGAAACATTGTGTCCGTGAAGGGGGTTGCCAGGACCACCTCGAATTTGGAGTTTCTGATCTCAGGATGTCAAACCAACCCACATGACCACGTGTTCTCAGTGCTTAGTTTGACCTTGGCTAGGGTAGCCAAGAGTCCTACAAGTGACCGGTGCAAATTCAAGGACAACAACCAAGAGTCACGAAAGCACTCACACCTCACCCTAGAGAACATACAGCGATTAAAGAAATACAAACTAATCCCTTGGAATGAAGGAGAACGGACTGATAAGCATGTCTAAGGGAGATAGCTGAGAAAGACCATGACGAGTATACTATGGAAAAGAAAAAGAGGACCCAGAAAATGGAAGGTGAACAGAAATCACACCTGAATTATCCACAATGAAAGATGATGTCCGTCTTTAGACAGACTCTGCTGGAACGTTTGAAAGTCAGAGAAATTCACAAGGCAAAAAACGGCAGCGAAGGTCAAGCATGGGCTAACTGGGAAGGGTGAGTTATGAGACTGCTCCAAGCAGGCTCTGAAACCTGTATCCAGGAAGCATGCTGGACCTCAGAGACACAATTATGACAAATCCTCTGACATCACAATGGACCCGAAAAACAACCTAGCCTCATCTACACAGTGCTAGAGTTGGGCTCACTAGTATATTTAACTCCCGTTGCACTCAACTGCACGTTGCCACTGAACATGTAAGTGGCCGGCCGGTGGTGCAGTGGTGAGGTCCGCACCTTCTGGGTCTGTGGCCCAGTATGGGCTGGGTGGAATCCTCGGTTTGGGCCTCCTCACCACTGCTTCAGTTGTTCTGGTGCAGGCGTCCGAGGTAGAGTAGAGGCAGATGGGAAGGGACGTTGGACAGGGCCAGACTTCCACAGCAAATACAGGAGCATTGCCAGCAGATGTGAGCACAGCAATGCACTTGTGCCAAAACAAAACCAATTAAAAGTTGCAAAGAATAGAAAAACTGAAGCTAAGGAAAAAAAAAAAAAAAAAACAGGAGCTTGCCATTACGAAGAATAGGATCTCTGTGAATAACCTTAGCAAAACAGGTGAATTCTATGTTAATTCAAAAACTAGCAAACCTTTGGGGAAAGAAACTCAAGAAGACACAAGAAAAAAAAAGATATCGAGGGATCTAGGAATGGAAGGATTAACACACTTGAAAGGTTCATACCGCAGTAAGGAATCTCTGGATTCCATGCAATCCCAGTCAAAGTTGCAGCAGTATTTGCCACAGAGAAGAAGAGAGAATCCTAAAGTTTCTAGCCAGCAACGCGAGACCCTGACTAGGCAAAGGAATCCTCAGGAAAACGAACAAAGCAGCACGTGTCACAATTTCTGATTTCAACATAGAGGACGAAGCGCAAGGTACCGAAACGGCACAGTCTGGGCCCCAAAACAGGCATGAAGACCCATGCAAAACAATTGAGAGCCCAGAGCCCAACTCAAACTTACATGGACAGCCCATTTTGGACCAGGGAGCCAAGTGGAGACAGCGGAGAAAGGAGAGTCTCTACAATAAACGGTGCTGGGAAGCCTGCACAGCCACATGGAACACAACGAGAGTACACCATGATGTTACACCTGGCACACACACCACCTGAAGTGGATTAAAGCCTTGAATGGCAGACTTGAAACCGTGAACCTTGTAGGAGAAGACCTAGGCAGAGTGCTCTTTGCCATCTGTCTGAGCCGCCTATTTGGAAGAAGCATGTCTGACTGGGCAAGGGCAACAAAGGAAACAAGAAACAAACGGGACCACATCAAATGCACACACTTCTGCCCACTCAAGGAAACCATCAACTGAATACTAAGACACCACAACAATTGGGAGAGGATGTTTGCAAACCACACATCGGACAAGGGGTGAAAAGCCCAAAGATACAATCAACTCGCACGTCTCCACAAGAAAAAAAACAAGCCAATGAAAACCTGGTCAAAAGATGGAAGCAGAGATTTCTCCGAAGAAGACAGAAAGAGGGCCAGTAGGTGCATGAAAACTTGTTCACCATCATGAAGTCTCAGGAAAATGCAAATCCAAACTGCAAGGCCATGGCAGCTCACTGTGGTCAGCATGGCTAGAAGGAAGCAGACAGGAAATAACAAGTGTCAGAGAGGAGGTGCAGAGAAGGGAAGCCTCCTGCACTGCTGGTGGGAGTGTAACCCGGTGCAGCCACGATGCCAAAGGTGTGGAACTGCCTCAGAAATTTAAGTATCCATGTCCCGTATGACCCAGCTATTAATCTGCCGCTTGCTTATCCAAAAAAGTCAGAAAGACTACCGCATAAAGACATGTGCATGGCTGTGTTCACCACAGTCTTACTCCTGATATCCAAGACTTGGAAAGCACCCTGGTGTCCAGCAAGGGATGATTGGAGAAGGAAGATGGGCTATAGCCACACAATGGTATACCACTCAGCCGGAACAAATGATGCAATCCAGCCATTTGTGACCACCAGAATGGCTGTGAGCGTTTTAGGGGAAGTGTAACAAGCCCCAGTGAGAAATTCAAATACCATAGAATCTCACTTACAAGGCGAAGAAAAAGCAAGCACTAACCAACAGGTGGCACTGAACATTTGTATGCGGGCTCCCAGAGGCAAAGAGGGGCGGTGACGGAGGGTGAAAGAGAAGATTAGGCACAAGTGTGTGGTGAGGGCCTGTGATTAGTCTTACACTGGTGAAGATGATGTAAGCTACACAGAAGTCTAAAGCAATGAGGATGTGAATCTGGAAGTTATAGTACGTTCTAATGCAGGGTCATGGCTATAAATTCACCTCAAATCAAAAATCCAAAAAGGGGTCCAGAATGATGTCATAAAGCTTTGGGGGCGGAAAGAGTTTACAGAAGGTGAACTTCCAAGGATGGAAAATCACCTCCAAATGCTTACAGATGCTACAGAAAGGCAGACCATTCCAAATAGGTGAAGAGGAATACTACGAAGAGAACATGATCAGTCCTAAACCCATGAACGAACGGAAAATGTTACCGTCCATGATGTTATTACTAATCACCTTCACGAATAATCCAAACAGGCCCACGTCTTCCCAAGTTCAGGCAAAAGGTTGGTCCAAAAGTACAATTCAGGGCCGGCCCTGTGGTGGAGCAGGTAAGTGCCCACATTCCGCTTGGGCGGCCCGGGCCTCACTGTTTCACATTACGAGTGCATATCACATTAGTAGTGTTAGGAAATATAGATTTCATGGTATGGTGCGGGCAGAGATCATAAATAAGCAGCAATTGTGAGGATACGTTATCAATACGCACAAGAAAAGGAACCATAAGAATATTACAATCTATGGAAGTATCTGGTACACTTCCCAAAGGCAGAAGGAAGGAAAACTTGTGACCTGCCAAGGTGGAATTGGCAGAGTGCCACGAGATGACACCATCATTGTGCATCAGAACATTCCCTGGGCAACTTCAACTTGTGAGGGAGTCCAGGACTTTTTCTGGGTAAGGTCCACCCATTTTGCCATCTACCCAAGATATAAGAGATAAAACCCAGGATAATCTTACAGGAGTGACACCAGTGTCTAGAGAGAATGTAGGAGCCCTTTCGAAGTTCAAGGAGAAAGATAGAAACTGACAACAATTGCAGAAAAAGGAAAACTATCCTACCTAGACAGGGTGAGGAGTCAGACTGGTCTGAGATGGCTGTGAAACTCTGTGTGCACGGAGGTTGTCAGGACAACTTCGAATTTTGAGGTCGCTTATGACATCACGGTGAACATGTCCCCCAGGGTGGCCGCATGGTTACAGTCTGAGGATTGGCCTAGGCTAGGCTATTAAAGGGACAGATACCCAGAAACAGGTTTGGAAAACAGAAAGCAGGCACAGAAACTAGAAGAGATAAAACAGAGTCTGATGCAAGGGATAAGAAAGGAACCCTAGGCCACAAGTGAGAATAGAGGGACAGGCACGGAGAGGAGAACATTGTCATCTATTCAAGTCTATGGGGAGGTCATGCTGATTCAAGCTTGCAACTTCATTGGAAACAAGTGGCCGGACTTGGCGTTCATCACACCTACAGTGCCCTTGTGCCTTAAGCATAATGCAAAGTCAAGAAAGATGTCTTGAGGACATTGAAGAGAAGAATCGATGCCTCCTTTCCAAGGCCCATAGCATTCTTTGCAGGTCAGTCTCTTTTTCCGAAGCTCTGGTGTCACGTGGGCCCACTGGGCACATGGTAATGTGTCCCAAGAGATGTCTTGGAAGCCTTGAAGGAATGGAGCCCTGTCACGCTTGGGGTATGTCTCTTTGTTTGGAAGTGCTCTACAAGGGTGCTGAAAAGCACCCTCTTCCACAGGGCTTCGTTCCTTCGTGAAGGCTGCCCTCCCAGGCTAGTGTGCTCTGTTTGCCTCCATCGAAATTCTCTCCCCCTACCTCTTGCCGTAGAAGGATTATTGATTATGTGTTTTGACACCATATGTAAGGAAGTTGCACGAAAATTAGAACTTTACAGTTGTGTTTCAAGAAAAATAAACAGGCCAGGGTAGAGGATGTAGGGCAAACAAATGGCACACCCTATAAAAATTAAGTAAGCCCGTATCTGGACGGAATCTAGGGGAACGTTCAAGGATCAGGGGTCAAGTTCGAAACTTCCCAAATCCGGAAAAGAGACAGAAAAATATCTTTCCTGGAGAGTGGAATTCATCCGATTTGTCTAAGTTGTCTTGGAAACATTGTGTCCGTGAAGGGGGTTGCCAGGACCACCTCGAATTTGGAGTTTCTGATCTCAGGATGTCAAACCAACCCACATGACCACGTGTTCTCAGTGCTTAGTTTGACCTAGGCTAGGGTAGCCAAGAGTCCTACAAGTGACCGGTGCAAATTCAAGGACAACAACCAAGAGTCACGAAAGCACTCACACCTCACCCTAGAGAACATACAGCGATTAACGAAATACAAACTAATCCCTTGGAATGAAGGAGAACGGACTGATAAGCATGTCTAAGGGAGATAGCTGAGAAAGACCATGACGAGTATACTATGGAAAAGAAAAAGAGGACCCAGAAAATGGAAGGTGAACAGAAATCACACCTGAATTATCCACAATGAAAGATGATGTCCGTCTTTAGACAGACTCTGCTGGAACGTTTGAAAGTCAGAGAAATTCACAAGGCAAAAAACGGCAGCGAAGGTCAAGCATGGGCTAACTGGGAAGGGTGAGTTATGAGACTGCTCCAAGCAGGCTCTGAAACCTGTATCCAGGAAGCATGCTGGACCTCAGAGACACAATTATGACAAATCCTCTGACATCACAATGGACCCGAAAAACAACCTAGCCTCATCTACACAGTGCTAGAGTTGGGCTCACTAGTATATTTAACTCCCGTTGCACTCAACTGCACGTTGCCACTGAACATGTAAGTGGCCGGCCGGTGGTGCAGTGGTGAGGTCCGCACCTTCTGGGTCTGTGGCCCAGTATGGGCTGGGTGGAATCCTCGGTTTGGGCCTCCTCACCACTGCTTCAGTTGTTCTGGTGCAGGCGTCCGAGGTAGAGTAGAGGCAGATGGGAAGGGACGTTGGACAGGGCCAGACTTCCACAGCAAATACAGGAGCATTGCCAGCAGATGTGAGCACAGCAATGCACTTGTGCCAAAACAAAACCAATTAAAAGTTGCAAAGAATAGAAAAACTGAAGCTAAGGAAAAAAAAAAAAAAAAAACAGGAGCTTGCCATTACGAAGAATAGGATCTCTGTGAATAACCTTAGCAAAACAGGTGAATTCTATGTTAATTCAAAAACTAGCAAACCTTTGGGGAAAGAAACTCAAGAAGACACAAGAAAAAAAAAGATATCGAGGGATCTAGGAATGGAAGGATTAACACACTTGAAAGGTTCATACCGCAGTAAGGAATCTCTGGATTCCATGCAATCCCAGTCAAAGTTGCAGCAGTATTTGCCACAGAGAAGAAGAGAGAATCCTAAAGTTTCTAGCCAGCAACGCGAGACCCTGACTAGGCAAAGGAATCCTCAGGAAAACGAACAAAGCAGCACGTGTCACAATTTCTGATTTCAACATAGAGGACGAAGCGCAAGGTACCGAAACGGCACAGTCTGGGCCCCAAAACAGGCATGAAGACCCATGCAAAACAATTGAGAGCCCAGAGCCCAACTCAAACTTACATGGACAGCCCATTTTGGACCAGGGAGCCAAGTGGAGACAGCGGAGAAAGGAGAGTCTCTACAATAAACGGTGCTGGGAAGCCTGCACAGCCACATGGAACACAACGAGAGTACACCATGATGTTACACCTGGCACACACACCACCTGAAGTGGATTAAAGCCTTGAATGGCAGACTTGAAACCGTGAACCTTGTAGGAGAAGACCTAGGCAGAGTGCTCTTTGCCATCTGTCTGAGCCGCCTATTTGGAAGAAGCATGTCTGACTGGGCAAGGGCAACAAAGGAAACAAGAAACAAACGGGACCACATCAAATGCACACACTTCTGCCCACTCAAGGAAACCATCAACTGAATACTAAGACACCACAACAATTGGGAGAGGATGTTTGCAAACCACACATCGGACAAGGGGTGAAAAGCCCAAAGATACAATCAACTCGCACGTCTCCACAAGAAAAAAAACAAGCCAATGAAAACCTGGTCAAAAGATGGAAGCAGAGATTTCTCCGAAGAAGACAGAAAGAGGGCCAGTAGGTGCATGAAAACTTGTTCACCATCATGAAGTCTCAGGAAAATGCAAATCCAAACTGCAAGGCCATGGCAGCTCACTGTGGTCAGCATGGCTAGAAGGAAGCAGACAGGAAATAACAAGTGTCAGAGAGGAGGTGCAGAGAAGGGAAGCCTCCTGCACTGCTGGTGGGAGTGTAACCCGGTGCAGCCACGATGCCAAAGGTGTGGAACTGCCTCAGAAATTTAAGTATCCATGTCCCGTATGACCCAGCTATTAATCTGCCGCTTGCTTATCCAAAAAAGTCAGAAAGACTACCGCATAAAGACATGTGCATGGCTGTGTTCACCACAGTCTTACTCCTGATATCCAAGACTTGGAAAGCACCCTGGTGTCCAGCAAGGGATGATTGGAGAAGGAAGATGGGCTATAGCCACACAATGGTATACCACTCAGCCGGAACAAATGATGCAATCCAGCCATTTGTGACCACCAGAATGGCTGTGAGCGTTTTAGGGGAAGTGTAACAAGCCCCAGTGAGAAATTCAAATACCATAGAATCTCACTTACAAGGCGAAGAAAAAGCAAGCACTAACCAACAGGTGGCACTGAACATTTGTATGCGGGCTCCCAGAGGCAAAGAGGGGCGGTGACGGAGGGTGAAAGAGAAGATTAGGCACAAGTGTGTGGTGAGGGCCTGTGATTAGTCTTACACTGGTGAAGATGATGTAAGCTACACAGAAGTCTAAAGCAATGAGGATGTGAATCTGGAAGTTATAGTACGTTCTAATGCAGGGTCATGGCTATAAATTCACCTCAAATCAAAAATCCAAAAAGGGGTCCAGAATGATGTCATAAAGCTTTGGGGGCGGAAAGAGTTTACAGAAGGTGAACTTCCAAGGATGGAAAATCACCTCCAAATGCTTACAGATGCTACAGAAAGGCAGACCATTCCAAATAGGTGAAGAGGAATACTACGAAGAGAACATGATCAGTCCTAAACCCATGAACGAACGGAAAATGTTACCGTCCATGATGTTATTACTAATCACCTTCACGAATAATCCAAACAGGCCCACGTCTTCCCAAGTTCAGGCAAAAGGTTGGTCCAAAAGTACAATTCAGGGCCGGCCCTGTGGTGGAGCAGGTAAGTGCCCACATTCCGCTTGGGCGGCCCGGGCCTCACTGTTTCACATTACGAGTGCATATCACATTAGTAGTGTTAGGAAATATAGATTTCATGGTATGGTGCGGGCAGAGATCATAAATAAGCAGCAATTGTGAGGATACGTTATCAATACGCACAAGAAAAGGAACCATAAGAATATTACAATCTATGGAAGTATCTGGTACACTTCCCAAAGGCAGAAGGAAGGAAAACTTGTGACCTGCCAAGGTGGAATTGGCAGAGTGCCACGAGATGACACCATCATTGTGCATCAGAACATTCCCTGGGCAACTTCAACTTGTGAGGGAGTCCAGGACTTTTTCTGGGTAAGGTCCACCCATTTTGCCATCTACCCAAGATATAAGAGATAAAACCCAGGATAATCTTACAGGAGTGACACCAGTGTCTAGAGAGAATGTAGGAGCCCTTTCGAAGTTCAAGGAGAAAGATAGAAACTGACAACAATTGCAGAAAAAGGAAAACTATCCTACCTAGACAGGGTGAGGAGTCAGACTGGTCTGAGATGGCTGTGAAACTCTGTGTGCACGGAGGTTGTCAGGACAACTTCGAATTTTGAGGTCGCTTATGACATCACGGTGAACATGTCCCCCAGGGTGGCCGCATGGTTACAGTCTGAGGATTGGCCTAGGCTAGGCTATTAAAGGGACAGATACCCAGAAACAGGTTTGGAAAACAGAAAGCAGGCACAGAAACTAGAAGAGATAAAACAGAGTCTGATGCAAGGGATAAGAAAGGAACCCTAGGCCACAAGTGAGAATAGAGGGACAGGCACGGAGAGGAGAACATTGTCATCTATTCAAGTCTATGGGGAGGTCATGCTGATTCAAGCTTGCAACTTCATTGGAAACAAGTGGCCGGACTTGGCGTTCATCACACCTACAGTGCCCTTGTGCCTTAAGCATAATGCAAAGTCAAGAAAGATGTCTTGAGGACATTGAAGAGAAGAATCGATGCCTCCTTTCCAAGGCCCATAGCATTCTTTGCAGGTCAGTCTCTTTTTCCGAAGCTCTGGTGTCACGTGGGCCCACTGGGCACATGGTAATGTGTCCCAAGAGATGTCTTGGAAGCCTTGAAGGAATGGAGCCCTGTCACGCTTGGGGTATGTCTCTTTGTTTGGAAGTGCTCTACAAGGGTGCTGAAAAGCACCCTCTTCCACAGGGCTTCGTTCCTTCGTGAAGGCTGCCCTCCCAGGCTAGTGTGCTCTGTTTGCCTCCATCGAAATTCTCTCCCCCTACCTCTTGCCGTAGAAGGATTATTGATTATGTGTTTTGACACCATATGTAAGGAAGTTGCACGAAAATTAGAACTTTACAGTTGTGTTTCAAGAAAAATAAACAGGCCAGGGTAGAGGATGTAGGGCAAACAAATGGCACACCCTATAAAAATTAAGTAAGCCCGTATCTGGACGGAATCTAGGGGAACGTTCAAGGATCAGGGGTCAAGTTCGAAACTTCCCAAATCCGGAAAAGAGACAGAAAAATATCTTTCCTGGAGAGTGGAATTCATCCGATTTGTCTAAGTTGTCTTGGAAACATTGTGTCCGTGAAGGGGGTTGCCAGGACCACCTCGAATTTGGAGTTTCTGATCTCAGGATGTCAAACCAACCCACATGACCACGTGTTCTCAGTGCTTAGTTTGACCTAGGCTAGGGTAGCCAAGAGTCCTACAAGTGACCGGTGCAAATTCAAGGACAACAACCAAGAGTCACGAAAGCACTCACACCTCACCCTAGAGAACATACAGCGATTAAAGAAATACAAACTAATCCCTTGGAATGAAGGAGAACGGACTGATAAGCATGTCTAAGGGAGATAGCTGAGAAAGACCATGACGAGTATACTATGGAAAAGAAAAAGAGGACCCAGAAAATGGAAGGTGAACAGAAATCACACCTGAATTATCCACAATGAAAGATGATGTCCGTCTTTAGACAGACTCTGCTGGAACGTTTGAAAGTCAGAGAAATTCACAAGCCAAAAAACGGCAGCGAAGGTCAAGCATGGGCTAACTGGGAAGGGTGAGTTATGAGACTGCTCCAAGCAGGCTCTGAAACCTGTATCCAGGAAGCATGCTGGACCTCAGAGACACAATTATGACAAATCCTCTGACATCACAATGGACCCGAAAAACAACCTAGCCTCATCTACACAGTGCTAGAGTTGGGCTCACTAGTATATTTAACTCCCATTGCACTCAACTGCACGTTGCCACTGAACATGTAAGTGGCCGGCCGGTGGTGCAGTGGTGAGGTCCGCACCTTCTGGGTCTGTGGCCCAGTATGGGCTGGGTGGAATCCTCGGTTTGGGCCTCCTCACCACTGCTTCAGTTGTTCTGGTGCAGGCGTCCGAGGTAGAGTAGAGGCAGATGGGAAGGGACGTTGGACAGGGCCAGACTTCCACAGCAAATACAGGAGCATTGCCAGCAGATGTGAGCACAGCAATGCACTTGTGCCAAAACAAAACCAATTAAAAGTTGCAAAGAATAGAAAAACTGAAGCTAAGGAAAAAAAAAAACAAAAAAACAGGAGCTTGCCATTACGAAGAATAGGATCTCTGTGAATAACCTTAGCAAAACAGGTGAATTCTATGTTAATTCAAAAACTAGCAAACCTTTGGGGAAAGAAACTCAAGAAGACACAAGAAAAAAAAAGATATCGAGGGATCTAGGAATGGAAGGATTAACACACTTGAAAGGTTCATACCGCAGTAAGGAATCTCTGGATTCCATGCAATCCCAGTCAAAGTTGCAGCAGTATTGGCCACAGAGAAGAAGAGAGAATCCTAAAGTTTCTAGCCAGCAACGCGAGACCCTGACTAGGCAAAGGAATCCTCAGGAAAACGAACAAAGCAGCACGTGTCACAATTTCTGATTTCAACATAGAGGACGAAGCGCGAGGTACCGAAACGGCACAGTCTGGGCCCCAAAACAGGCATGAAGACCCATGCAAAACAATTGAGAGCCCAGAGCCCAACTCAAACTTACATGGACAGCCCATTTTGGACCAGGGAGCCAAGTGGAGACAGCGGAGAAAGGAGAGTCTCTACAATAAACGGTGCTGGGAAGCCTGCACAGCCACATGGAACACAACGAGAGTACACCATGATGTTACACCTGGCACACACACCACCTGAAGTGGATTAAAGCCTTGAATGGCAGACTTGAAACCGTGAACCTTGTAGGAGAAGACCTAGGCAGAGTGCTCTTTGCCATCTGTCTGAGCCACCTATTTGGAAGAAGCATGTCTGACTGGGCAAGGGCAACAAAGGAAACAAGAAACAAACGGGACCACATCAAATGCACACACTTCTGCCCACTCAAGGAAACCATCAACTGAATACTAAGACACCACAACAATTGGGAGAGGATGTTTGCAAACCACACATCGGACAAGGGGTGAAAAGCCCAAAGATACAATCAACTCGCACGTCTCCACAAGAAAAAAAACAAGCCAATGAAAACCTGGTCAAAAGATGGAAGCAGAGATTTCTCCGAAGAAGACAGAAAGAGGGCCAGTAGGTGCATGAAAACTTGTTCACCATCATGAAGTCTCAGGAAAATGCAAATCCAAACTGCAAGGCCATGGCAGCTCACTGTGGTCAGCATGGCTAGAAGGAAGCAGACAGGAAATAACAAGTGTCAGAGAGGAGGTGGAGAGAAGGGAAGCCTCCTGCACTGCTGGTGGGAGTGTAACCCGGTGCAGCCACGATGCCAAAGGTGTGGAACTGCCTCAGAAATTTAAGTATCCATGTCCCGTATGACCCAGCTATTAATCTGCCGCTTGCTTATCCAAAAAAGTCAGAAAGACTACCGCATAAAGACATGTGCATGGCTGTGTTCACCACAGTCTTACTCCTGATATCCAAGACTTGGAAAGCACCCTGGTGTCCAGCAAGGGATGATTGGAGAAGGAAGATGGGCTATAGCCACACAATGGTATACCACTCAGCCGGAACAAATGATGCAATCCAGCCATTTGTGACCACCAGAATGGCTGTGAGGGTTTTAGGGGAAGTGTAACAAGCCCCAGTGAGAAATTCAAATACCATAGAATCTCACTTACAAGGAGAAGAAAAAGCAAGCACTAACCAACAGGTGGCACTGAACATTTGTATGCGGGCTCCCAGAGGCAAAGAGGGGCGGTGACGGAGGGTGAAAGAGAAGATTAGGCACAAGTGTGTGGTGAGGGCCTGTGATTAGTCTTACACTGGTGAAGATGATGTAAGCTACACAGAAGTCTAAAGCAATGAGGATGTGAATCTGGAAGTTATAGTACGTTCTAATGCAGGGTCATGGCTATAAATTCACCTCAAATCAAAAATCCAAAAAGGGGTCCAGAATGATGTCATAAAGCTTTGGGGGCGGAAAGAGTTTACAGAAGGTGAACTTCCAAGGATGGAAAATCACCTCCAAATGCTTACAGATGCTACAGAAAGGCAGACCATTCCAAATAGGTGAAGAGGAATACTACGAAGAGAACATGATCAGTCCTAAACCCATGAACGAACGGAAAATGTTACCGTCCATGATGTTATTACTAATCACCTTCACGAATAATCCAAACAGGCCCACGTCTTCCCAAGTTCAGGCAAAAGGTTGGTCCAAAAGTACAATTCAGGGCCGGCCCTGTGGTGGAGCAGGTAAGTGCCCACATTCCGCTTGGGCGGCCCGGGCCTCACTGTTTCACATTACGAGTGCATATCACATTAGTAGTGTTAGGAAATATAGATTTCATGGTATGGTGCGGGCAGAGATCATAAATAAGCAGCAATTGTGAGGATACGTTATCAATACGCACAAGAAAAGGAACCATAAGAATATTACAATCTATGGAAGTATCTGGTACACTTCCCAAAGGCAGAAGGAAGGAAAACTTGTGACCTGCCAAGGTGGAATTGGCAGAGTGCCACGAGATGACACCATCATTGTGCATCAGAACATTCCCTGGGCAACTTCAACTTGTGAGGGAGTCCAGGACTTTTTCTGGGTAAGGTCCACCCATTTTGCCATCTACCCAAGATATAAGAGATAAAACCCAGGATAATCTTACAGGAGTGACACCAGTGTCTAGAGAGAATGTAGGAGCCCTTTCGAAGTTCAAGGAGAAAGATAGAAACTGACAACAATTGCAGAAAAAGGAAAACTATCCTACCTAGACAGGGTGAGGAGTCAGACTGGTCTGAGATGGCTGTGAAACTCTGTGTGCACGGAGGTTGTCAGGACAACTTCGAATTTTGAGGTCGCTTATGACATCACGGTGAACATGTCCCCCAGGGTGGCCGCATGGTTACAGTCTGAGGATTGGCCTAGGCTAGGCTATTAAAGGGACAGATACCCAGAAACAGGTTTGGCAAACAGAAAGCAGGCACAGAAACTAGAAGAGATAAAACAGAGTCTGATGCAAGGGATAAGAAAGGAACCCTAGGCCACAAGTGAGAATAGAGGGACAGGCACGGAGAGGAGAACATTGTCATCTATTCAAGTCTATGGGGAGGTCATGCTGATTCAAGCTTGCAACTTCATTGGAAACAAGTGGCCGGACTTGGCGTTCATCACACCTACAGTGCCCTTGTGCCTTAAGCATAATGCAAAGTCAAGAAAGATGTCTTGAGGACATTGAAGAGAAGAATCGATGCCTCCTTTCCAAGGCCCATAGCATTCTTTGAAGGTCAGTCTCTTTTTCCGAAGCTCTGGTGTCACGTGGGCCCACTGGGCACATGGTAATGTGTCCCAAGAGATGTCTTGGAAGCCTTGAAGGAATGGAGCCCTGTCACGCTTGGGGTATGTCTCTTTGTTTGGAAGTGCTCTACAAGGGTGCTGAAAAGCACCCTCTTCCACAGGGCTTCGTTCCTTCGTGAAGGCTGCCCTCCCAGGCTAGTGTGCTCTGTTTGCCTCCATCGAAATTCTCTCCCCCTACCTCTTGCCGTAGAAGGATTATTGATTATGTGTTTTGACACCATATGTAAGGAAGTTGCACGAAAATTAGAACTTTACAGTTGTGTTTCAAGAAAAATAAACAGGCCAGGGTAGAGGATGTAGGGCAAACAAATGGCACACCCTATAAAAATTAAGTAAGCCCGTATCTGGACGGAATCTAGGGGAACGTTCAAGGATCAGGGGTCAAGTTCGAAACTTCCCAAATCCGGAAAAGAGACAGAAAAATATCTTTCCTGGAGAGTGGAATTCATCCGATTTGTCTAAGTTGTCTTGGAAACATTGTGTCCATGAAGGGGGTTGCCAGGACCACCTCGAATTTGGAATTTCTGATCTCAGGATGTCAAACCAACCCACATGACCACGTGTTCTCAGTGCTTAGTTTGACCTAGGATAGGGTAGCCAAGAGTCCTACAAGTGACCGGTGCAAATTCAAGGACAACAACCAAGAGTCACGAAAGCACTCACACCTCACCCTAGAGAACATACAGCGATTAACGAAATACAAACTAATCCCTTGGAATGAAGGAGAACGGACTGATAAGCATGTCTAAGGGAGATAGCTGAGAAAGACCATGACGAGTATACTATGGAAAAGAAAAAGAGGACCCAGAAAATGGAAGGTGAACAGAAATCACACCTGAATTATCCACAATGAAAGATGATGTCCGTCTTTAGACAGACTCTGCTGGAACGTTTGAAAGTCAGAGAAATTCACAAGCCAAAAAACGGCAGCGAAGGTCAAGCATGGGCTAACTGGGAAGGGTGAGTTATGAGACTGCTCCAAGCAGGCTCTGAAACCTGTATCCAGGAAGCATGCTGGACCTCAGAGACACAATTATGACAAATCCTCTGACATCACAATGGACCCGAAAAACAACCTAGCCTCATCTACACAGTGCTAGAGTTGGGCTCACTAGTATATTTAACTCCCATTGCACTCAACTGCACGTTGCCACTGAACATGTAAGTGGCCGGCCGGTGGTGCAGTGGTGAGGTCCGCACCTTCTGGGTCTGTGGCCCAGTATGGGCTGGGTGGAATCCTCGGTTTGGGCCTCCTCACCACTGCTTCAGTTGTTCTGGTGCAGGCGTCCGAGGTAGAGTAGAGGCAGATGGGAAGGGACGTTGGACAGGGCCAGACTTCCACAGCAAATACAGGAGCATTGCCAGCAGATGTGAGCACAGCAATGCACTTGTGCCAAAACAAAACCAATTAAAAGTTGCAAAGAATAGAAAAACTGAAGCTAAGGAAAAAAAAAAACAAAAAAACAGGAGCTTGCCATTACGAAGAATAGGATCTCTGTGAATAACCTTAGCAAAACAGGTGAATTCTATGTTAATTCAAAAACTAGCAAACCTTTGGGGAAAGAAACTCAAGAAGACACAAGAAAAAAAAAGATATCGAGGGATCTAGGAATGGAAGGATTAACACACTTGAAAGGTTCATACCGCAGTAAGGAATCTCTGGATTCCATGCAATCCCAGTCAAAGTTGCAGCAGTATTTGCCACAGAGAAGAAGAGAGAATCCTAAAGTTTCTAGCCAGCAACGCGAGACCCTGACTAGGCAAAGGAATCCTCAGGAAAACGAACAAAGCAGCACGTGTCACAATTTCTGATTTCAACATAGAGGACGAAGCGCGAGGTACCGAAACGGCACAGTCTGGGCCCCAAAACAGGCATGAAGACCCATGCAAAACAATTGAGAGCCCAGAGCCCAACTCAAACTTACATGGACAGCCCATTTTGGACCAGGGAGCCAAGTGGAGACAGCGGAGAAAGGAGAGTCTCTACAATAAACGGTGCTGGGAAGCCTGCACAGCCACATGGAACACAACGAGAGTACACCATGATGTTACACCTGGCACACACACCACCTGAAGTGGATTAAAGCCTTGAATGGCAGACTTGAAACCGTGAACCTTGTAGGAGAAGACCTAGGCAGAGTGCTCTTTGCCATCTGTCTGAGCCACCTATTTGGAAGAAGCATGTCTGACTGGGCAAGGGCAACAAAGGAAACAAGAAACAAACGGGACCACATCAAATGCACACACTTCTGCCCACTCAAGGAAACCATCAACTGAATACTAAGACACCACAACAATTGGGAGAGGATGTTTGCAAACCACACATCGGACAAGGGGTGAAAAGCCCAAAGATACAATCAACTCGCACGTCTCCACAAGAAAAAAAACAAGCCAATGAAAACCTGGTCAAAAGATGGAAGCAGAGATTTCTCCGAAGAAGACAGAAAGAGGGCCAGTAGGTGCATGAAAACTTGTTCACCATCATGAAGTCTCAGGAAAATGCAAATCCAAACTGCAAGGCCATGGCAGCTCACTGTGGTCAGCATGGCTAGAAGGAAGCAGACAGGAAATAACAAGTGTCAGAGAGGAGGTGGAGAGAAGGGAAGCCTCCTGCACTGCTGGTGGGAGTGTAACCCGGTGCAGCCACGATGCCAAAGGTGTGGAACTGCCTCAGAAATTTAAGTATCCATGTCCCGTATGACCCAGCTATTAATCTGCCGCTTGCTTATCCAAAAAAGTCAGAAAGACTACCGCATAAAGACATGTGCATGGCTGTGTTCACCACAGTCTTACTCCTGATATCCAAGACTTGGAAAGCACCCTGGTGTCCAGCAAGGGATGATTGGAGAAGGAAGATGGGCTATAGCCACACAATGGTATACCACTCAGCCGGAACAAATGATGCAATCCAGCCATTTGTGACCACCAGAATGGCTGTGAGGGTTTTAGGGGAAGTGTAACAAGCCCCAGTGAGAAATTCAAATACCATAGAATCTCACTTACAAGGCGAAGAAAAAGCAAGCACTAACCAACAGGTGGCACTGAACATTTGTATGCGGGCTCCCAGAGGCAAAGAGGGGCGGTGACGGAGGGTGAAAGAGAAGATTAGGCACAAGTGTGTGGTGAGGGCCTGTGATTAGTCTTACACTGGTGAAGATGATGTAAGCTACACAGAAGTCTAAAGCAATGAGGATGTGAATCTGGAAGTTATAGTACGTTCTAATGCAGGGTCATGGCTATAAATTCACCTCAAATCAAAAATCCAAAAAGGGGTCCAGAATGATGTCATAAAGCTTTGGGGGCGGAAAGAGTTTACAGAAGGTGAACTTCCAAGGATGGAAAATCACCTCCAAATGCTTACAGATGCTACAGAAAGGCAGACCATTCCAAATAGGTGAAGAGGAATACTACGAAGAGAACATGATCAGTCCTAAACCCATGAACGAACGGAAAATGTTACCGTCCATGATGTTATTACTAATCACCTTCACGAATAATCCAAACAGGCCCACGTCTTCCCAAGTTCAGGCAAAAGGTTGGTCCAAAAGTACAATTCAGGGCCGGCCCTGTGGTGGAGCAGGTAAGTGCCCACATTCCGCTTGGGCGGCCCGGGCCTCACTGTTTCACATTACGAGTGCATATCACATTAGTAGTGTTAGGAAATATAGATTTCATGGTATGGTGCGGGCAGAGATCATAAATAAGCAGCAATTGTGAGGATACGTTATCAATACGCACAAGAAAAGGAACCATAAGAATATTACAATCTATGGAAGTATCTGGTACACTTCCCAAAGGCAGAAGGAAGGAAAACTTGTGACCTGCCAAGGTGGAATTGGCAGAGTGCCACGAGATGACACCATCATTGTGCATCAGAACATTCCCTGGGCAACTTCAACTTGTGAGGGAGTCCAGGACTTTTTCTGGGTAAGGTCCACCCATTTTGCCATCTACCCAAGATATAAGAGATAAAACCCAGGATAATCTTACAGGAGTGACACCAGTGTCTAGAGAGAATGTAGGAGCCCTTTCGAAGTTCAAGGAGAAAGATAGAAACTGACAACAATTGCAGAAAAAGGAAAACTATCCTACCTAGACAGGGTGAGGAGTCAGACTGGTCTGAGATGGCTGTGAAACTCTGTGTGCACGGAGGTTGTCAGGACAACTTCGAATTTTGAGGTCGCTTATGACATCACGGTGAACATGTCCCCCAGGGTGGCCGCATGGTTACAGTCTGAGGATTGGCCTAGGCTAGGCTATTAAAGGGACAGATACCCAGAAACAGGTTTGGCAAACAGAAAGCAGGCACAGAAACTAGAAGAGATAAAACAGAGTCTGATGCAAGGGATAAGAAAGGAACCCTAGGCCACAAGTGAGAATAGAGGGACAGGCACGGAGAGGAGAACATTGTCATCTATTCAAGTCTATGGGGAGGTCATGCTGATTCAAGCTTGCAACTTCATTGGAAACAAGTGGCCGGACTTGGCGTTCATCACACCTACAGTGCCCTTGTGCCTTAAGCATAATGCAAAGTCAAGAAAGATGTCTTGAGGACATTGAAGAGAAGAATCGATGCCTCCTTTCCAAGGCCCATAGCATTCTTTGAAGGTCAGTCTCTTTTTCCGAAGCTCTGGTGTCACGTGGGCCCACTGGGCACATGGTAATGTGTCCCAAGAGATGTCTTGGAAGCCTTGAAGGAATGGAGCCCTGTCACGCTTGGGGTATGTCTCTTTGTTTGGAAGTGCTCTACAAGGGTGCTGAAAAGCACCCTCTTCCACAGGGCTTCGTTCCTTCGTGAAGGCTGCCCTCCCAGGCTAGTGTGCTCTGTTTGCCTCCATCGAAATTCTCTCCCCCTACCTCTTGCCGTAGAAGGATTATTGATTATGTGTTTTGACACCATATGTAAGGAAGTTGCACGAAAATTAGAACTTTACAGTTGTGTTTCAAGAAAAATAAACAGGCCAGGGTAGAGGATGTAGGGCAAACAAATGGCACACCCTATAAAAATTAAGTAAGCCCGTATCTGGACGGAATCTAGGGGAACGTTCAAGGATCAGGGGTCAAGTTCGAAACTTCCCAAATCCGGAAAAGAGACAGAAAAATATCTTTCCTGGAGAGTGGAATTCATCCGATTTGTCTAAGTTGTCTTGGAAACATTGTGTCCGTGAAGGGGGTTGCCAGGACCACCTCGAATTTGGAGTTTCTGATCTCAGGATGTCAAACCAACCCACATGACCACGTGTTCTCAGTGCTTAGTTTGACCTAGGATAGGGTAGCCAAGAGTCCTACAAGTGACCGGTGCAAATTCAAGGACAACAACCAAGAGTCACGAAAGCACTCACACCTCACCCTAGAGAACATACAGCGATTAACGAAATACAAACTAATCCCTTGGAATGAAGGAGAACGGACTGATAAGCATGTCTAAGGGAGATAGCTGAGAAAGACCATGACGAGTATACTATGGAAAAGAAAAAGAGGACCCAGAAAATGGAAGGTGAACAGAAATCACACCTGAATTATCCACAATGAAAGATGATGTCCGTCTTTAGACAGACTCTGCTGGAACGTTTGAAAGTCAGAGAAATTCACAAGCCAAAAAACGGCAGCGAAGGTCAAGCATGGGCTAACTGGGAAGGGTGAGTTATGAGACTGCTCCAAGCAGGCTCTGAAACCTGTATCCAGGAAGCATGCTGGACCTCAGAGACACAATTATGACAAATCCTCTGACATCACAATGGACCCGAAAAACAACCTAGCCTCATCTACACAGTGCTAGAGTTGGGCTCACTAGTATATTTAACTCCCATTGCACTCAACTGCACGTTGCCACTGAACATGTAAGTGGCCGGCCGGTGGTGCAGTGGTGAGGTCCGCACCTTCTGGGTCTGTGGCCCAGTATGGGCTGGGTGGAATCCTCGGTTTGGGCCTCCTCACCACTGCTTCAGTTGTTCTGGTGCAGGCGTCCGAGGTAGAGTAGAGGCAGATGGGAAGGGACGTTGGACAGGGCCAGACTTCCACAGCAAATACAGGAGCATTGCCAGCAGATGTGAGCACAGCAATGCACTTGTGCCAAAACAAAACCAATTAAAAGTTGCAAAGAATAGAAAAACTGAAGCTAAGGAAAAAAAAAACAAAAAAACAGGAGCTTGCCATTACGAAGAATAGGATCTCTGTGAATAACCTTAGCAAAACAGGTGAATTCTATGTTAATTCAAAAACTAGCAAACCTTTGGGGAAAGAAACTCAAGAAGACACAAGAAAAAAAAAGATATCGAGGGATCTAGGAATGGAAGGATTAACACACTTGAAAGGTTCATACCGCAGTAAGGAATCTCTGGATTCCATGCAATCCCAGTCAAAGTTGCAGCAGTATTTGCCACAGAGAAGAAGAGAGAATCCTAAAGTTTCTGGCCAGCAACACGAGACCCTGACTAGGCAAAGGAATCCTCAGGAAAACGAACAAAGCAGCACGTGTCACAATTTCTGATTTCAACATAGAGGACGAAGCGCGAGGTACCGAAACGGCACAGTCTGGGCCCCAAAACAGGCATGAAGACCCATGCAAAACAATTGAGAGCCCAGAGCCCAACTCAAACTTACATGGACAGCCCATTTTGGACCAGGGAGCCAAGTGGAGACAGCGGAGAAAGGAGAGTCTCTACAATAAACGGTGCTGGGAAGCCTGCACAGCCACATGGAACACAACGAGAGTACACCATGATGTTACACCTGGCACACACACCACCTGAAGTGGATTAAAGCCTTGAATGGCAGACTTGAAACCGTGAACCTTGTAGGAGAAGACCTAGGCAGAGTGCTCTTTGCCATCTGTCTGAGCCGCCTATTTGGAAGAAGCATGTCTGACTGGGCAAGGGCAACAAAGGAAACAAGAAACAAACGGGACCACATCAAATGCACACACTTCTGCCCACTCAAGGAAACCATCAACTGAATACTAAGACACCACAACAATTGGGAGAGGATGTTTGCAAACCACACATCGGACAAGGGGTGAAAAGCCCAAAGATACAATCAACTCGCACGTCTCCACAAGAAAAAAAACAAGCCAATGAAAACCTGGTCAAAAGATGGAAGCAGAGATTTCTCCGAAGAAGACAGAAAGAGGGCCAGTAGGTGCATGAAAACTTGTTCACCATCATGAAGTCTCAGGAAAATGCAAATCCAAACTGCAAGGCCATGGCAGCTCACTGTGGTCAGCATGGCTAGAAGGAAGCAGACAGGAAATAACAAGTGTCAGAGAGGAGGTGCAGAGAAGGGAAGCCTCCTGCACTGCTGGTGGGAGTGTAACCCGGTGCAGCCACGATGCCAAAGGTGTGGAACTGCCTCAGAAATTTAAGTATCCATGTCCCGTATGACCCAGCTATTAATCTGCCGCTTGCTTATCCAAAAAAGTCAGAAAGACTACCGCATAAAGACATGTGCATGGCTGTGTTCACCACAGTCTTACTCCTGATATCCAAGACTTGGAAAGCACCCTGGTGTCCAGCAAGGGATGATTGGAGAAGGAAGATGGGCTATAGCCACACAATGGTATACCACTCAGCCGGAACAAATGATGCAATCCAGCCATTTGTGACCACCAGAATGGCTGTGAGGGTTTTAGGGGAAGTGTAACAAGCCCCAGTGAGAAATTCAAATACCATAGAATCTCACTTACAAGGAGAAGAAAAAGCAAGCACTAACCAACAGGTGGCACTGAACATTTGTATGCGGGCTCCCAGAGGCAAAGAGGGGCGGTGACGGAGGGTGAAAGAGAAGATTAGGCACAAGTGTGTGGTGAGGGCCTGTGATTAGTCTTACACTGGTGAAGATGATGTAAGCTACACAGAAGTCTAAAGCAATGAGGATGTGAATCTGGAAGTTATAGTACGTTCTAATGCAGGGTCATGGCTATAAATTCACCTCAAATCAAAAATCCAAAAAGGGGTCCAGAATGATGTCATAAAGCTTTGGGGGCGGAAAGAGTTTACAGAAGGTGAACTTCCAAGGATGGAAAATCACCTCCAAATGCTTACAGATGCTACAGAAAGGCAGACCATTCCAAATAGGTGAAGAGGAATACTACGAAGAGAACATGATCAGTCCTAAACCCATGAACGAACGGAAAATGTTACCGTCCATGATGTTATTACTAATCACCTTCACGAATAATCCAAACAGGCCCACGTCTTCCCAAGTTCAGGCAAAAGGTTGGTCCAAAAGTACAATTCAGGGCCGGCCCTGTGGTGGAGCAGGTAAGTGCCCACATTCCGCTTGGGCGGCCCGGGCCTCACTGTTTCACATTACGAGTGCATATCACATTAGTAGTGTTAGGAAATATAGATTTCATGGTATGGTGCGGGCAGAGATCATAAATAAGCAGCAATTGTGAGGATACGTTATCAATACGCACAAGAAAAGGAACCATAAGAATATTACAATCTATGGAAGTATCTGGTACACTTCCCAAAGGCAGAAGGAAGGAAAACTTGTGACCTGCCAAGGTGGAATTGGCAGAGTGCCACGAGATGACACCATCATTGTGCATCAGAACATTCCCTGGGCAACTTCAACTTGTGAGGGAGTCCAGGACTTTTTCTGGGTAAGGTCCACCCATTTTGCCATCTACCCAAGATATAAGAGATAAAACCCAGGATAATCTTACAGGAGTGACACCAGTGTCTAGAGAGAATGTAGGAGCCCTTTCGAAGTTCAAGGAGAAAGATAGAAACTGACAACAATTGCAGAAAAAGGAAAACTATCCTACCTAGACAGGGTGAGGAGTCAGACTGGTCTGAGATGGCTGTGAAACTCTGTGTGCACGGAGGTTGTCAGGACAACTTCGAATTTTGAGGTCGCTTATGACATCACGGTGAACATGTCCCCCAGGGTGGCCGCATGGTTACAGTCTGAGGATTGGCCTAGGCTAGGCTATTAAAGGGACAGATACCCAGAAACAGGTTTGGCAAACAGAAAGCAGGCACAGAAACTAGAAGAGATAAAACAGAGTCTGATGCAAGGGATAAGAAAGGAACCCTAGGCCACAAGTGAGAATAGAGGGACAGGCACGGAGAGGAGAACATTGTCATCTATTCAAGTCTATGGGGAGGTCATGCTGATTCAAGCTTGCAACTTCATTGGAAACAAGTGGCCGGACTTGGCGTTCATCACACCTACAGTGCCCTTGTGCCTTAAGCATAATGCAAAGTCAAGAAAGATGTCTTGAGGACATTGAAGAGAAGAATCGATGCCTCCTTTCCAAGGCCCATAGCATTCTTTGAAGGTCAGTCTCTTTTTCCGAAGCTCTGGTGTCACGTGGGCCCACTGGGCACATGGTAATGTGTCCCAAGAGATGTCTTGGAAGCCTTGAAGGAATGGAGCCCTGTCACGCTTGGGGTATGTCTCTTTGTTTGGAAGTGCTCTACAAGGGTGCTGAAAAGCACCCTCTTCCACAGGGCTTCGTTCCTTCGTGAAGGCTGCCCTCCCAGGCTAGTGTGCTCTGTTTGCCTCCATCGAAATTCTCTCCCCCTACCTCTTGCCGTAGAAGGATTATTGATTATGTGTTTTGACACCATATGTAAGGAAGTTGCACGAAAATTAGAACTTTACAGTTGTGTTTCAAGAAAAATAAACAGGCCAGGGTAGAGGATGTAGGGCAAACAAATGGCACACCCTATAAAAATTAAGTAAGCCCGTATCTGGACGGAATCTAGGGGAACGTTCAAGGATCAGGGGTCAAGTTCGAAACTTCCCAAATCCGGAAAAGAGACAGAAAAATATCTTTCCTGGAGAGTGGAATTCATCCGATTTGTCTAAGTTGTCTTGGAAACATTGTGTCCGTGAAGGGGGTTGCCAGGACCACCTCGAATTTGGAGTTTCTGATCTCAGGATGTCAAACCAACCCACATGACCACGTGTTCTCAGTGCTTAGTTTGACCTAGGATAGGGTAGCCAAGAGTCCTACAAGTGACCGGTGCAAATTCAAGGACAACAACCAAGAGTCACGAAAGCACTCACACCTCACCCTAGAGAACATACAGCGATTAACGAAATACAAACTAATCCCTTGGAATGAAGGAGAACGGACTGATAAGCATGTCTAAGGGAGATAGCTGAGAAAGACCATGACGAGTATACTATGGAAAAGAAAAAGAGGACCCAGAAAATGGAAGGTGAACAGAAATCACACCTGAATTATCCACAATGAAAGATGATGTCCGTCTTTAGACAGACTCTGCTGGAACGTTTGAAAGTCAGAGAAATTCACAAGCCAAAAAACGGCAGCGAAGGTCAAGCATGGGCTAACTGGGAAGGGTGAGTTATGAGACTGCTCCAAGCAGGCTCTGAAACCTGTATCCAGGAAGCATGCTGGACCTCAGAGACACAATTATGACAAATCCTCTGACATCACAATGGACCCGAAAAACAACCTAGCCTCATCTACACAGTGCTAGAGTTGGGCTCACTAGTATATTTAACTCCCATTGCACTCAACTGCACGTTGCCACTGAACATGTAAGTGGCCGGCCGGTGGTGCAGTGGTGAGGTCCGCACCTTCTGGGTCTGTGGCCCAGTATGGGCTGGGTGGAATCCTCGGTTTGGGCCTCCTCACCACTGCTTCAGTTGTTCTGGTGCAGGCGTCCGAGGTAGAGTAGAGGCAGATGGGAAGGGACGTTGGACAGGGCCAGACTTCCACAGCAAATACAGGAGCATTGCCAGCAGATGTGAGCACAGCAATGCACTTGTGCCAAAACAAAACCAATTAAAAGTTGCAAAGAATAGAAAAACTGAAGCTAAGGAAAAAAAAAAAAAAAAAAAACAGGAGCTTGCCATTACGAAGAATAGGATCTCTGTGAATAACCTTAGCAAAACAGGTGAATTCTATGTTAATTCAAAAACTAGCAAACCTTTGGGGAAAGAAACTCAAGAAGACACAAGAAAAAAAAAGATATCGAGGGATCTAGGAATGGAAGGATTAACACACTTGAAAGGTTCATACCGCAGTAAGGAATCTCTGGATTCCATGCAATCCCAGTCAAAGTTGCAGCAGTATTTGCCACAGAGAAGAAGAGAGAATCCTAAAGTTTCTAGCCAGCAACGCGAGACCCTGACTAGGCAAAGGAATCCTCAGGAAAACGAACAAAGCAGCACGTGTCACAATTTCTGATTTCAACATAGAGGACGAAGCGCGAGGTACCGAAACGGCACAGTCTGGGCCCCAAAACAGGCATGAAGACCCATGCAAAACAATTGAGAGCCCAGAGCCCAACTCAAACTTACATGGACAGCCCATTTTGGACCAGGGAGCCAAGTGGAGACAGCGGAGAAAGGAGAGTCTCTACAATAAACGGTGCTGGGAAGCCTGCACAGCCACATGGAACACAACGAGAGTACACCATGATGTTACACCTGGCACACACACCACCTGAAGTGGATTAAAGCCTTGAATGGCAGACTTGAAACCGTGAACCTTGTAGGAGAAGACCTAGGCAGAGTGCTCTTTGCCATCTGTCTGAGCCGCCTATTTGGAAGAAGCATGTCTGACTGGGCAAGGGCAACAAAGGAAACAAGAAACAAACGGGACCACATCAAATGCACACACTTCTGCCCACTCAAGGAAACCATCAACTGAATACTAAGACACCACAACAATTGGGAGAGGATGTTTGCAAACCACACATCGGACAAGGGGTGAAAAGCCCAAAGATACAATCAACTCGCACGTCTCCACAAGAAAAAAAACAAGCCAATGAAAACCTGGTCAAAAGATGGAAGCAGAGATTTCTCCGAAGAAGACAGAAAGAGGGCCAGTAGGTGCATGAAAACTTGTTCACCATCATGAAGTCTCAGGAAAATGCAAATCCAAACTGCAAGGCCATGGCAGCTCACTGTGGTCAGCATGGCTAGAAGGAAGCAGACAGGAAATAACAAGTGTCAGAGAGGAGGTGCAGAGAAGGGAAGCCTCCTGCACTGCTGGTGGGAGTGTAACCCGGTGCAGCCACGATGCCAAAGGTGTGGAACTGCCTCAGAAATTTAAGTATCCATGTCCCGTATGACCCAGCTATTAATCTGCCGCTTGCTTATCCAAAAAAGTCAGAAAGACTACCGCATAAAGACATGTGCATGGCTGTGTTCACCACAGTCTTACTCCTGATATCCAAGACTTGGAAAGCACCCTGGTGTCCAGCAAGGGATGATTGGAGAAGGAAGATGGGCTATAGCCACACAATGGTATACCACTCAGCCGGAACAAATGATGCAATCCAGCCATTTGTGACCACCAGAATGGCTGTGAGGGTTTTAGGGGAAGTGTAACAAGCCCCAGTGAGAAATTCAAATACCATAGAATCTCACTTACAAGGCGAAGAAAAAGCAAGCACTAACCAACAGGTGGCACTGAACATTTGTATGCGGGCTCCCAGAGGCAAAGAGGGGCGGTGACGGAGGGTGAAAGAGAAGATTAGGCACAAGTGTGTGGTGAGGGCCTGTGATTAGTCTTACACTGGTGAAGATGATGTAAGCTACACAGAAGTCTAAAGCAATGAGGATGTGAATCTGGAAGTTATAGTACGTTCTAATGCAGGGTCATGGCTATAAATTCACCTCAAATCAAAAATCCAAAAAGGGGTCCAGAATGATGTCATAAAGCTTTGGGGGCGGAAAGAGTTTACAGAAGGTGAACTTCCAAGGATGGAAAATCACCTCCAAATGCTTACAGATGCTACAGAAAGGCAGACCATTCCAAATAGGTGAAGAGGAATACTACGAAGAGAACATGATCAGTCCTAAACCCATGAACGAACGGAAAATGTTACCGTCCATGATGTTATTACTAATCACCTTCACGAATAATCCAAACAGGCCCACGTCTTCCCAAGTTCAGGCAAAAGGTTGGTCCAAAAGTACAATTCAGGGCCGGCCCTGTGGTGGAGCAGGTAAGTGCCCACATTCCGCTTGGGCGGCCCGGGCCTCACTGTTTCACATTACGAGTGCATATCACATTAGTAGTGTTAGGAAATATAGATTTCATGGTATGGTGCGGGCAGAGATCATAAATAAGCAGCAATTGTGAGGATACGTTATCAATACGCACAAGAAAAGGAACCATAAGAATATTACAATCTATGGAAGTATCTGGTACACTTCCCAAAGGCAGAAGGAAGGAAAACTTGTGACCTGCCAAGGTGGAATTGGCAGAGTGCCACGAGATGACACCATCATTGTGCATCAGAACATTCCCTGGGCAACTTCAACTTGTGAGGGAGTCCAGGACTTTTTCTGGGTAAGGTCCACCCATTTTGCCATCTACCCAAGATATAAGAGATAAAACCCAGGATAATCTTACAGGAGTGAAACCAGTGTCTAGAGAGAATGTAGGAGCCCTTTCGAAGTTCAAGGAGAAAGATAGAAACTGACAACAATTGCAGAAAAAGGAAAACTATCCTACCTAGACAGGGTGAGGAGTCAGACTGGTCTGAGATGGCTGTGAAACTCTGTGTGCACGGAGGTTGTCAGGACAACTTCGAATTTTGAGGTCGCTTATGACATCACGGTGAACATGTCCCCCAGGGTGGCCGCATGGTTACAGTCTGAGGATTGGCCTAGGCTAGGCTATTAAAGGGACAGATACCCAGAAACAGGTTTGGCAAACAGAAAGCAGGCACAGAAACTAGAAGAGATAAAACAGAGTCTGATGCAAGGGATAAGAAAGGAACCCTAGGCCACAAGTGAGAATAGAGGGACAGGCACGGAGAGGAGAACATTGTCATCTATTCAAGTCTATGGGGAGGTCATGCTGATTCAAGCTTGCAACTTCATTGGAAACAAGTGGCCGGACTTGGCGTTCATCACACCTACAGTGCCCTTGTGCCTTAAGCATAATGCAAAGTCAAGAAAGATGTCTTGAGGACATTGAAGAGAAGAATCGATGCCTCCTTTCCAAGGCCCATAGCATTCTTTGCAGGTCAGTCTCTTTTTCCGAAGCTCTGGTGTCACGTGGGCCCACTGGGCACATGGTAATGTGTCCCAAGAGATGTCTTGGAAGCCTTGAAGGAATGGAGCCCTGTCACGCTTGGGGTATGTCTCTTTGTTTGGAAGTGCTCTACAAGGGTGCTGAAAAGCACCCTCTTCCACAGGGCTTCGTTCCTTCGTGAAGGCTGCCCTCCCAGGCTAGTGTGCTCTGTTTGCCTCCATCGAAATTCTCTCCCCCTACCTCTTGCCGTAGAAGGATTATTGATTATGTGTTTTGACACCATATGTAAGGAAGTTGCACGAAAATTAGAACTTTACAGTTGTGTTTCAAGAAAAATAAACAGGCCAGGGTAGAGGATGTAGGGCAAACAAATGGCACACCCTATAAAAATTAAGTAAGCCCGTATCTGGACGGAATCTAGGGGAACGTTCAAGGATCAGGGGTCAAGTTCGAAACTTCCCAAATCCGGAAAAGAGACAGAAAAATATCTTTCCTGGAGAGTGGAATTCATCCGATTTGTCTAAGTTGTCTTGGAAACATTGTGTCCGTGAAGGGGGTTGCCAGGACCACCTCGAATTTGGAGTTTCTGATCTCAGGATGTCAAACCAACCCACATGACCACGTGTTCTCAGTGCTTAGTTTGACCTAGGCTAGGGTAGCCAAGAGTCCTACAAGTGACCGGTGCAAATTCAAGGACAACAACCAAGAGTCACGAAAGCACTCACACCTCACCCTAGAGAACATACAGCGATTAACGAAATACAAACTAATCCCTTGGAATGAAGGAGAACGGACTGATAAGCATGTCTAAGGGAGATAGCTGAGAAAGACCATGACGAGTATACTATGGAAAAGAAAAAGAGGACCCAGAAAATGGAAGGTGAACAGAAATCACACCTGAATTATCCACAATGAAAGATGATGTCCGTCTTTAGACAGACTCTGCTGGAACGTTTGAAAGTCAGAGAAATTCACAAGCCAAAAAACGGCAGCGAAGGTCAAGCATGGGCTAACTGGGAAGGGTGAGTTATGAGACTGCTCCAAGCAGGCTCTGAAACCTGTATCCAGGAAGCATGCTGGACCTCAGAGACACAATTATGACAAATCCTCTGACATCACAATGGACCCGAAAAACAACCTAGCCTCATCTACACAGTGCTAGAGTTGGGCTCACTAGTATATTTAACTCCCATTGCACTCAACTGCACGTTGCCACTGAACATGTAAGTGGCCGGCCGGTGGTGCAGTGGTGAGGTCCGCACCTTCTGGGTCTGTGGCCCAGTATGGGCTGGGTGGAATCCTCGGTTTGGGCCTCCTCACCACTGCTTCAGTTGTTCTGGTGCAGGCGTCCGAGGTAGAGTAGAGGCAGATGGGAAGGGACGTTGGACAGGGCCAGACTTCCACAGCAAATACAGGAGCATTGCCAGCAGATGTGAGCACAGCAATGCACTTGTGCCAAAACAAAACCAATTAAAAGTTGCAAAGAATAGAAAAACTGAAGCTAAGGAAAAAAAAAACAAAAAAACAGGAGCTTGCCATTACGAAGAATAGGATCTCTGTGAATAACCTTAGCAAAACAGGTGAATTCTATGTTAATTCAAAAACTAGCAAACCTTTGGGGAAAGAAACTCAAGAAGACACAAGAAAAAAAAAGATATCGAGGGATCTAGGAATGGAAGGATTAACACACTTGAAAGGTTCATACCGCAGTAAGGAATCTCTGGATTCCATGCAATCCCAGTCAAAGTTGCAGCAGTATTGGCCACAGAGAAGAAGAGAGAATCCTAAAGTTTCTAGCCAGCAACGCGAGACCCTGACTAGGCAAAGGAATCCTCAGGAAAACGAACAAAGCAGCACGTGTCACAATTTCTGATTTCAACATAGAGGACGAAGCGCTAGGTACCGAAACGGCACAGTCTGGGCCCCAAAACAGGCATGAAGACCCATGCAAAACAATTGAGAGCCCAGAGCCCAACTCAAACTTACATGGACAGCCCATTTTGGACCAGGGAGCCAAGTGGAGACAGCGGAGAAAGGAGAGTCTCTACAATAAACGGTGCTGGGAAGCCTGCACAGCCACATGGAACACAACGAGAGTACACCATGATGTTACACCTGGCACACACACCACCTGAAGTGGATTAAAGCCTTGAATGGCAGACTTGAAACCGTGAACCTTGTAGGAGAAGACCTAGGCAGAGTGCTCTTTGCCATCTGTCTGAGCCGCCTATTTGGAAGAAGCATGTCTGACTGGGCAAGGGCAACAAAGGAAACAAGAAACAAACGGGACCACATCAAATGCACACACTTCTGCCCACTCAAGGAAACCATCAACTGAATACTAAGACACCACAACAATTGGGAGAGGATGTTTGCAAACCACACATCGGACAAGGGGTGAAAAGCCCAAAGATACAATCAACTCGCACGTCTCCACAAGAAAAAAAACAAGCCAATGAAAACCTGGTCAAAAGATGGAAGCAGAGATTTCTCCGAAGAAGACAGAAAGAGGGCCAGTAGGTGCATGAAAACTTGTTCACCATCATGAAGTCTCAGGAAAATGCAAATCCAAACTGCAAGGCCATGGCAGCTCACTGTGGTCAGCATGGCTAGAAGGAAGCAGACAGGAAATAACAAGTGTCAGAGAGGAGGTGCAGAGAAGGGAAGCCTCCTGCACTGCTGGTGGGAGTGTAACCCGGTGCAGCCACGATGCCAAAGGTGTGGAACTGCCTCAGAAATTTAAGTATCCATGTCCCGTATGACCCAGCTATTAATCTGCCGCTTGCTTATCCAAAACAGTCAGAAAGACTACCGCATAAAGACATGTGCATGGCTGTGTTCACCACAGTCTTACTCCTGATATCCAAGACTTGGAAAGCACCCTGGTGTCCAGCAAGGGATGATTGGAGAAGGAAGATGGGCTATAGCCACACAATGGTATACCACTCAGCCGGAACAAATGATGCAATCCAGCCATTTGTGACCACCAGAATGGCTGTGAGCGTTTTAGGGGAAGTGTAACAAGCCCCAGTGAGAAATTCAAATACCATAGAATCTCACTTACAAGGCGAAGAAAAAGCAAGCACTAACCAACAGGTGGCACTGAACATTTGTATGCGGGCTCCCAGAGGCAAAGAGGGGCGGTGACGGAGGGTGAAAGAGAAGATTAGGCACAAGTGTGTGGTGAGGGCCTGTGATTAGTCTTACACTGGTGAAGATGATGTAAGCTACACAGAAGTCTAAAGCAATGAGGATGTGAATCTGGAAGTTATAGTACGTTCTAATGCAGGGTCATGGCTATAAATTCACCTCAAATCAAAAATCCAAAAAGGGGTCCAGAATGATGTCATAAAGCTTTGGGGGCGGAAAGAGTTTACAGAAGGTGAACTTCCAAGGATGGAAAATCACCTCCAAATGCTTACAGATGCTACAGAAAGGCAGACCATTCCAAATAGGTGAAGAGGAATACTACGAAGAGAACATGATCAGTCCTAAACCCATGAACGAACGGAAAATGTTACCGTCCATGATGTTATTACTAATCACCTTCACGAATAATCCAAACAGGCCCACGTCTTCCCAAGTTCAGGCAAAAGGTTGGTCCAAAAGTACAATTCAGGGCCGGCCCTGTGGTGGAGCAGGTAAGTGCCCACATTCCGCTTGGGCGGCCCGGGCCTCACTGTTTCACATTACGAGTGCATATCACATTAGTAGTGTTAGGAAATATAGATTTCATGGTATGGTGCGGGCAGAGATCATAAATAAGCAGCAATTGTGAGGATACGTTATCAATACGCACAAGAAAAGGAACCATAAGAATATTACAATCTATGGAAGTATCTGGTACACTTCCCAAAGGCAGAAGGAAGGAAAACTTGTGACCTGCCAAGGTGGAATTGGCAGAGTGCCACGAGATGACACCATCATTGTGCATCAGAACATTCCCTGGGCAACTTCAACTTGTGAGGGAGTCCAGGACTTTTTCTGGGTAAGGTCCACCCATTTTGCCATCTACCCAAGATATAAGAGATAAAACCCAGGATAATCTTACAGGAGTGACACCAGTGTCTAGAGAGAATGTAGGAGCCCTTTCGAAGTTCAAGGAGAAAGATAGAAACTGACAACAATTGCAGAAAAAGGAAAACTATCCTACCTAGACAGGGTGAGGAGTCAGACTGGTCTGAGATGGCTGTGAAACTCTGTGTGCACGGAGGTTGTCAGGACAACTTCGAATTTTGAGGTCGCTTATGACATCACGGTGAACATGTCCCCCAGGGTGGCCGCATGGTTACAGTCTGAGGATTGGCCTAGGCTAGGCTATTAAAGGGACAGATACCCAGAAACAGGTTTGGCAAACAGAAAGCAGGCACAGAAACTAGAAGAGATAAAACAGAGTCTGATGCAAGGGATAAGAAAGGAACCCTAGGCCACAAGTGAGAATAGAGGGACAGGCACGGAGAGGAGAACATTGTCATCTATTCAAGTCTATGGGGAGGTCATGCTGATTCAAGCTTGCAACTTCATTGGAAACAAGTGGCCGGACTTGGCGTTCATCACACCTACAGTGCCCTTGTGCCTTAAGCATAATGCAAAGTCAAGAAAGATGTCTTGAGGACATTGAAGAGAAGAATCGATGCCTCCTTTCCAAGGCCCATAGCATTCTTTGCAGGTCAGTCTCTTTTTCCGAAGCTCTGGTGTCACGTGGGCCCACTGGGCACATGGTAATGTGTCCCAAGAGATGTCTTGGAAGCCTTGAAGGAATGGAGCCCTGTCACGCTTGGGGTATGTCTCTTTGTTTGGAAGTGCTCTACAAGGGTGCTGAAAAGCACCCTCTTCCACAGGGCTTCGTTCCTTCGTGAAGGCTGCCCTCCCAGGCTAGTGTGCTCTGTTTGCCTCCATCGAAATTCTCTCCCCCTACCTCTTGCCGTAGAAGGATTATTGATTATGTGTTTTGACACCATATGTAAGGAAGTTGCACGAAAATTAGAACTTTACAGTTGTGTTTCAAGAAAAATAAACAGGCCAGGGTAGAGGATGTAGGGCAAACAAATGGCACACCCTATAAAAATTAAGTAAGCCCGTATCTGGACGGAATCTAGGGGAACGTTCAAGGATCAGGGGTCAAGTTCGAAACTTCCCAAATCCGGAAAAGAGACAGAAAAATATCTTTCCTGGAGAGTGGAATTCATCCGATTTGTCTAAGTTGTCTTGGAAACATTGTGTCCGTGAAGGGGGTTGCCAGGACCACCTCGAATTTGGAGTTTCTGATCTCAGGATGTCAAACCAACCCACATGACCACGTGTTCTCAGTGCTTAGTTTGACCTAGGCTAGGGTAGCCAAGAGTCCTACAAGTGACCGGTGCAAATTCAAGGACAACAACCAAGAGTCACGAAAGCACTCACACCTCACCCTAGAGAACATACAGCGATTAAAGAAATACAAACTAATCCCTTGGAATGAAGGAGAACGGACTGATAAGCATGTCTAAGGGAGATAGCTGAGAAAGACCATGACGAGTATACTATGGAAAAGAAAAAGAGGACCCAGAAAATGGAAGGTGAACAGAAATCACACCTGAATTATCCACAATGAAAGATGATGTCCGTCTTTAGACAGACTCTGCTGGAACGTTTGAAAGTCAGAGAAATTCACAAGCCAAAAAACGGCAGCGAAGGTCAAGCATGGGCTAACTGGGAAGGGTGAGTTATGAGACTGCTCCAAGCAGGCTCTGAAACCTGTATCCAGGAAGCATGCTGGACCTCAGAGACACAATTATGACAAATCCTCTGACATCACAATGGACCCGAAAAACAACCTAGCCTCATCTACACAGTGCTAGAGTTGGGCTCACTAGTATATTTAACTCCCATTGCACTCAACTGCACGTTGCCACTGAACATGTAAGTGGCCGGCCGGTGGTGCAGTGGTGAGGTCCGCACCTTCTGGGTCTGTGGCCCAGTATGGGCTGGGTGGAATCCTCGGTTTGGGCCTCCTCACCACTGCTTCAGTTGTTCTGGTGCAGGCGTCCGAGGTAGAGTAGAGGCAGATGGGAAGGGACGTTGGACAGGGCCAGACTTCCACAGCAAATACAGGAGCATTGCCAGCAGATGTGAGCACAGCAATGCACTTGTGCCAAAACAAAACCAATTAAAAGTTGCAAAGAATAGAAAAACTGAAGCTAAGGAAAAAAAAAAAACAAAAAAACAGGAGCTTGCCATTACGAAGAATAGGATCTCTGTGAATAACCTTAGCAAAACAGGTGAATTCTATGTTAATTCAAAAACTAGCAAACCTTTGGGGAAAGAAACTCAAGAAGACACAAGAAAAAAAAAGATATCGAGGGATCTAGGAATGGAAGGATTAACACACTTGAAAGGTTCATACCGCAGTAAGGAATCTCTGGATTCCATGCAATCCCAGTCAAAGTTGCAGCAGTATTGGCCACAGAGAAGAAGAGAGAATCCTAAAGTTTCTAGCCAGCAACGCGAGACCCTGACTAGGCAAAGGAATCCTCAGGAAAACGAACAAAGCAGCACGTGTCACAATTTCTGATTTCAACATAGAGGACGAAGCGCAAGGTACCGAAACGGCACAGTCTGGGCCCCAAAACAGGCATGAAGACCCATGCAAAACAATTGAGAGCCCAGAGCCCAACTCAAACTTACATGGACAGCCCATTTTGGACCAGGGAGCCAAGTGGAGACAGCGGAGAAAGGAGAGTCTCTACAATAAACGGTGCTGGGAAGCCTGCACAGCCACATGGAACACAACGAGAGTACACCATGATGTTACACCTGGCACACACACCACCTGAAGTGGATTAAAGCCTTGAATGGCAGACTTGAAACCGTGAACCTTGTAGGAGAAGACCTAGGCAGAGTGCTCTTTGCCATCTGTCTGAGCCGCCTATTTGGAAGAAGCATGTCTGACTGGGCAAGGGCAACAAAGGAAACAAGAAACAAACGGGACCACATCAAATGCACACACTTCTGCCCACTCAAGGAAACCATCAACTGAATACTAAGACACCACAACAATTGGGAGAGGATGTTTGCAAACCACACATCGGACAAGGGGTGAAAAGCCCAAAGATACAATCAACTCGCACGTCTCCACAAGAAAAAAAACAAGCCAATGAAAACCTGGTCAAAAGATGGAAGCAGAGATTTCTCCGAAGAAGACAGAAAGAGGGCCAGTAGGTGCATGAAAACTTGTTCACCATCATGAAGTCTCAGGAAAATGCAAATCCAAACTGCAAGGCCATGGCAGCTCACTGTGGTCAGCATGGCTAGAAGGAAGCAGACAGGAAATAACAAGTGTCAGAGAGGAGGTGCAGAGAAGGGAAGCCTCCTGCACTGCTGGTGGGAGTGTAACCCGGTGCAGCCACGATGCCAAAGGTGTGGAACTGCCTCAGAAATTTAAGTATCCATGTCCCGTATGACCCAGCTATTAATCTGCCGCTTGCTTATCCAAAAAAGTCAGAAAGACTACCGCATAAAGACATGTGCATGGCTGTGTTCACCACAGTCTTACTCCTGATATCCAAGACTTGGAAAGCACCCTGGTGTCCAGCAAGGGATGATTGGAGAAGGAAGATGGGCTATAGCCACACAATGGTATACCACTCAGCCGGAACAAATGATGCAATCCAGCCATTTGTGACCACCAGAATGGCTGTGAGGGTTTTAGGGGAAGTGTAACAAGCCCCAGTGAGAAATTCAAATACCATAGAATCTCACTTACAAGGCGAAGAAAAAGCAAGCACTAACCAACAGGTGGCACTGAACATTTGTATGCGGGCTCCCAGAGGCAAAGAGGGGCGGTGACGGAGGGTGAAAGAGAAGATTAGGCACAAGTGTGTGGTGAGGGCCTGTGATTAGTCTTACACTGGTGAAGATGATGTAAGCTACACAGAAGTCTAAAGCAATGAGGATGTGAATCTGGAAGTTATAGTACGTTCTAATGCAGGGTCATGGCTATAAATTCACCTCAAATCAAAAATCCAAAAAGGGGTCCAGAATGATGTCATAAAGCTTTGGGGGCGGAAAGAGTTTACAGAAGGTGAACTTCCAAGGATGGAAAATCACCTCCAAATGCTTACAGATGCTACAGAAAGGCAGACCATTCCAAATAGGTGAAGAGGAATACTACGAAGAGAACATGATCAGTCCTAAACCCATGAACGAACGGAAAATGTTACCGTCCATGATGTTATTACTAATCACCTTCACGAATAATCCAAACAGGCCCACGTCTTCCCAAGTTCAGGCAAAAGGTTGGTCCAAAAGTACAATTCAGGGCCGGCCCTGTGGTGGAGCAGGTAAGTGCCCACATTCCGCTTGGGCGGCCCGGGCCTCACTGTTTCACATTACGAGTGCATATCACATTAGTAGTGTTAGGAAATATAGATTTCATGGTATGGTGCGGGCAGAGATCATAAATAAGCAGCAATTGTGAGGATACGTTATCAATACGCACAAGAAAAGGAACCATAAGAATATTACAATCTATGGAAGTATCTGGTACACTTCCCAAAGGCAGAAGGAAGGAAAACTTGTGACCTGCCAAGGTGGAATTGGCAGAGTGCCACGAGATGACACCATCATTGTGCATCAGAACATTCCCTGGGCAACTTCAACTTGTGAGGGAGTCCAGGACTTTTTCTGGGTAAGGTCCACCCATTTTGCCATCTACCCAAGATATAAGAGATAAAACCCAGGATAATCTTACAGGAGTGACACCAGTGTCTAGAGAGAATGTAGGAGCCCTTTCGAAGTTCAAGGAGAAAGATAGAAACTGACAACAATTGCAGAAAAAGGAAAACTATCCTACCTAGACAGGGTGAGGAGTCAGACTGGTCTGAGATGGCTGTGAAACTCTGTGTGCACGGAGGTTGTCAGGACAACTTCGAATTTTGAGGTCGCTTATGACATCACGGTGAACATGTCCCCCAGGGTGGCCGCATGGTTACAGTCTGAGGATTGGCCTAGGCTAGGCTATTAAAGGGACAGATACCCAGAAACAGGTTTGGAAAACAGAAAGCAGGCACAGAAACTAGAAGAGATAAAACAGAGTCTGATGCAAGGGATAAGAAAGGAACCCTAGGCCACAAGTGAGAATAGAGGGACAGGCACGGAGAGGAGAACATTGTCATCTATTCAAGTCTATGGGGAGGTCATGCTGATTCAAGCTTGCAACTTCATTGGAAACAAGTGGCCGGACTTGGCGTTCATCACACCTACAGTGCCCTTGTGCCTTAAGCATAATGCAAAGTCAAGAAAGATGTCTTGAGGACATTGAAGAGAAGAATCGATGCCTCCTTTCCAAGGCCCATAGCATTCTTTGCAGGTCAGTCTCTTTTTCCGAAGCTCTGGTGTCACGTGGGCCCACTGGGCACATGGTAATGTGTCCCAAGAGATGTCTTGGAAGCCTTGAAGGAATGGAGCCCTGTCACGCTTGGGGTATGTCTCTTTGTTTGGAAGTGCTCTACAAGGGTGCTGAGAAGCACCCTCTTCCACAGGGCTTCGTTCCTTCGTGAAGGCTGCCCTCCCAGGCTAGTGTGCTCTGTTTGCCTCCATCGAAATTCTCTCCCCCTACCTCTTGCCGTAGAAGGATTATTGATTATGTGTTTTGACACCATATGTAAGGAAGTTGCACGAAAATTAGAACTTTACAGTTGTGTTTCAAGAAAAATAAACAGGCCAGGGTAGAGGATGTAGGGCAAACAAATGGCACACCCTATAAAAATTAAGTAAGCCCGTATCTGGACGGAATCTAGGGGAACGTTCAAGGATCAGGGGTCAAGTTCGAAACTTCCCAAATCCGGAAAAGAGACAGAAAAATATCTTTCCTGGAGAGTGGAATTCATCCGATTTGTCTAAGTTGTCTTGGAAACATTGTGTCCGTGAAGGGGGTTGCCAGGACCACCTCGAATTTGGAGTTTCTGATCTCAGGATGTCAAACCAACCCACATGACCACGTGTTCTCAGTGCTTAGTTTGACCTAGGCTAGGGTAGCCAAGAGTCCTACAAGTGACCGGTGCAAATTCAAGGACAACAACCAAGAGTCACGAAAGCACTCACACCTCACCCTAGAGAACATACAGCGATTAAAGAAATACAAACTAATCCCTTGGAATGAAGGAGAACGGACTGATAAGCATGTCTAAGGGAGATAGCTGAGAAAGACCATGACGAGTATACTATGGAAAAGAAAAAGAGGACCCAGAAAATGGAAGGTGAACAGAAATCACACCTGAATTATCCACAATGAAAGATGATGTCCGTCTTTAGACAGACTCTGCTGGAACGTTTGAAAGTCAGAGAAATTCACAAGCCAAAAAACGGCAGCGAAGGTCAAGCATGGGCTAACTGGGAAGGGTGAGTTATGAGACTGCTCCAAGCAGGCTCTGAAACCTGTATCCAGGAAGCATGCTGGACCTCAGAGACACAATTATGACAAATCCTCTGACATCACAATGGACCCGAAAAACAACCTAGCCTCATCTACACAGTGCTAGAGTTGGGCTCACTAGTATATTTAACTCCCATTGCACTCAACTGCACGTTGCCACTGAACATGTAAGTGGCCGGCCGGTGGTGCAGTGGTGAGGTCCGCACCTTCTGGGTCTGTGGCCCAGTATGGGCTGGGTGGAATCCTCGGTTTGGGCCTCCTCACCACTGCTTCAGTTGTTCTGGTGCAGGCGTCCGAGGTAGAGTAGAGGCAGATGGGAAGGGACGTTGGACAGGGCCAGACTTCCACAGCAAATACAGGAGCATTGCCAGCAGATGTGAGCACAGCAATGCACTTGTGCCAAAACAAAACCAATTAAAAGTTGCAAAGAATAGAAAAACTGAAGCTAAGGAAAAAAAAAAAACAAAAAAACAGGAGCTTGCCATTACGAAGAATAGGATCTCTGTGAATAACCTTAGCAAAACAGGTGAATTCTATGTTAATTCAAAAACTAGCAAACCTTTGGGGAAAGAAACTCAAGAAGACACAAGAAAAAAAAAGATATCGAGGGATCTAGGAATGGAAGGATTAACACACTTGAAAGGTTCATACCGCAGTAAGGAATCTCTGGATTCCATGCAATCCCAGTCAAAGTTGCAGCAGTATTTGCCACAGAGAAGAAGAGAGAATCCTAAAGTTTCTAGCCAGCAACGCGAGACCCTGACTAGGCAAAGGAATCCTCAGGAAAACGAACAAAGCAGCACGTGTCACAATTTCTGATTTCAACATAGAGGACGAAGCGCGAGGTACCGAAACGGCACAGTCTGGGCCCCAAAACAGGCATGAAGACCCATGCAAAACAATTGAGAGCCCAGAGCCCAACTCAAACTTACATGGACAGCCCATTTTGGACCAGGGAGCCAAGTGGAGACAGCGGAGAAAGGAGAGTCTCTACAATAAACGGTGCTGGGAAGCCTGCACAGCCACATAGAACACAACGAGAGTACACCATGATGTTACACCTGGCACACACACCACCTGAAGTGGATTAAAGCCTTGAATGGCAGACTTGAAACCGTGAACCTTGTAGGAGAAGACCTAGGCAGAGTGCTCTTTGCCATCTGTCTGAGCCGCCTATTTGGAAGAAGCATGTCTGACTGGGCAAGGGCAACAAAGGAAACAAGAAACAAACGGGACCACATCAAATGCACACACTTCTGCCCACTCAAGGAAACCATCAACTGAATACTAAGACACCACAACAATTGGGAGAGGATGTTTGCAAACCACACATCGGACAAGGGGTGAAAAGCCCAAAGATACAATCAACTCGCACGTCTCCACAAGAAAAAAAACAAGCCAATGAAAACCTGGTCAAAAGATGGAAGCAGAGATTTCTCCGAAGAAGACAGAAAGAGGGCCAGTAGGTGCATGAAAACTTGTTCACCATCATGAAGTCTCAGGAAAATGCAAATCCAAACTGCAAGGCCATGGCAGCTCACTGTGGTCAGCATGGCTAGAAGGAAGCAGACAGGAAATAACAAGTGTCAGAGAGGAGGTGCAGAGAAGGGAAGCCTCCTGCACTGCTGGTGGGAGTGTAACCCGGTGCAGCCACGATGCCAAAGGTGTGGAACTGCCTCAGAAATTTAAGTATCCATGTCCCGTATGACCCAGCTATTAATCTGCCGCTTGCTTATCCAAAAAAGTCAGAAAGACTACCGCATAAAGACATGTGCATGGCTGTGTTCACCACAGTCTTACTCCTGATATCCAAGACTTGGAAAGCACCCTGGTGTCCAGCAAGGGATGATTGGAGAAGGAAGATGGGCTATAGCCACACAATGGTATACCACTCAGCCGGAACAAATGATGCAATCCAGCCATTTGTGACCACCAGAATGGCTGTGAGGGTTTTAGGGGAAGTGTAACAAGCCCCAGTGAGAAATTCAAATACCATAGAATCTCACTTACAAGGCGAAGAAAAAGCAAGCACTAACCAACAGGTGGCACTGAACATTTGTATGCGGGCTCCCAGAGGCAAAGAGGGGCGGTGACGGAGGGTGAAAGAGAAGATTAGGCACAAGTGTGTGGTGAGGGCCTGTGATTAGTCTTACACTGGTGAAGATGATGTAAGCTACACAGAAGTCTAAAGCAATGAGGATGTGAATCTGGAAGTTATAGTACGTTCTAATGCAGGGTCATGGCTATAAATTCACCTCAAATCAAAAATCCAAAAAGGGGTCCAGAATGATGTCATAAAGCTTTGGGGGCGGAAAGAGTTTACAGAAGGTGAACTTCCAAGGATGGAAAATCACCTCCAAATGCTTACAGATGCTACAGAAAGGCAGACCATTCCAAATAGGTGAAGAGGAATACTACGAAGAGAACATGATCAGTCCTAAACCCATGAACGAACGGAAAATGTTACCGTCCATGATGTTATTACTAATCACCTTCACGAATAATCCAAACAGGCCCACGTCTTCCCAAGTTCAGGCAAAAGGTTGGTCCAAAAGTACAATTCAGGGCCGGCCCTGTGGTGGAGCAGGTAAGTGCCCACATTCCGCTTGGGCGGCCCGGGCCTCACTGTTTCACATTACGAGTGCATATCACATTAGTAGTGTTAGGAAATATAGATTTCATGGTATGGTGCGGGCAGAGATCATAAATAAGCAGCAATTGTGAGGATACGTTATCAATACGCACAAGAAAAGGAACCATAAGAATATTACAATCTATGGAAGTATCTGGTACACTTCCCAAAGGCAGAAGGAAGGAAAACTTGTGACCTGCCAAGGTGGAATTGGCAGAGTGCCACGAGATGACACCATCATTGTGCATCAGAACATTCCCTGGGCAACTTCAACTTGTGAGGGAGTCCAGGACTTTTTCTGGGTAAGGTCCACCCATTTTGCCATCTACCCAAGATATAAGAGATAAAACCCAGGATAATCTTACAGGAGTGACACCAGTGTCTAGAGAGAATGTAGGAGCCCTTTCGAAGTTCAAGGAGAAAGATAGAAACTGACAACAATTGCAGAAAAAGGAAAACTATCCTACCTAGACAGGGTGAGGAGTCAGACTGGTCTGAGATGGCTGTGAAACTCTGTGTGCACGGAGGTTGTCAGGACAACTTCGAATTTTGAGGTCGCTTATGACATCACGGTGAACATGTCCCCCAGGGTGGCCGCATGGTTACAGTCTGAGGATTGGCCTAGGCTAGGCTATTAAAGGGACAGATACCCAGAAACAGGTTTGGCAAACAGAAAGCAGGCACAGAAACTAGAAGAGATAAAACAGAGTCTGATGCAAGGGATAAGAAAGGAACCCTAGGCCACAAGTGAGAATAGAGGGACAGGCACGGAGAGGAGAACATTGTCATCTATTCAAGTCTATGGGGAGGTCATGCTGATTCAAGCTTGCAACTTCATTGGAAACAAGTGGCCGGACTTGGCGTTCATCACACCTACAGTGCCCTTGTGCCTTAAGCATAATGCAAAGTCAAGAAAGATGTCTTGAGGACATTGAAGAGAAGAATCGATGCCTCCTTTCCAAGGCCCATAGCATTCTTTGCAGGTCAGTCTCTTTTTCCGAAGCTCTGGTGTCACGTGGGCCCACTGGGCACATGGTAATGTGTCCCAAGAGATGTCTTGGAAGCCTTGAAGGAATGGAGCCCTGTCACGCTTGGGGTATGTCTCTTTGTTTGGAAGTGCTCTACAAGGGTGCTGAGAAGCACCCTCTTCCACAGGGCTTCGTTCCTTCGTGAAGGCTGCCCTCCCAGGCTAGTGTGCTCTGTTTGCCTCCATCGAAATTCTCTCCCCCTACCTCTTGCCGTAGAAGGATTATTGATTATGTGTTTTGACACCATATGTAAGGAAGTTGCACGAAAATTAGAACTTTACAGTTGTGTTTCAAGAAAAATAAACAGGCCAGGGTAGAGGATGTAGGGCAAACAAATGGCACACCCTATAAAAATTAAGTAAGCCCGTATCTGGACGGAATCTAGGGGAACGTTCAAGGATCAGGGGTCAAGTTCGAAACTTCCCAAATCCGGAAAAGAGACAGAAAAATATCTTTCCTGGAGAGTGGAATTCATCCGATTTGTCTAAGTTGTCTTGGAAACATTGTGTCCGTGAAGGGGGTTGCCAGGACCACCTCGAATTTGGAGTTTCTGATCTCAGGATGTCAAACCAACCCACATGACCACGTGTTCTCAGTGCTTAGTTTGACCTAGGCTAGGGTAGCCAAGAGTCCTACAAGTGACCGGTGCAAATTCAAGGACAACAACCAAGAGTCACGAAAGCACTCACACCTCACCCTAGAGAACATACAGCGATTAAAGAAATACAAACTAATCCCTTGGAATGAAGGAGAACGGACTGATAAGCATGTCTAAGGGAGATAGCTGAGAAAGACCATGACGAGTATACTATGGAAAAGAAAAAGAGGACCCAGAAAATGGAAGGTGAACAGAAATCACACCTGAATTATCCACAATGAAAGATGATGTCCGTCTTTAGACAGACTCTGCTGGAACGTTTGAAAGTCAGAGAAATTCACAAGCCAAAAAACGGCAGCGAAGGTCAAGCATGGGCTAACTGGGAAGGGTGAGTTATGAGACTGCTCCAAGCAGGCTCTGAAACCTGTATCCAGGAAGCATGCTGGACCTCAGAGACACAATTATGACAAATCCTCTGACATCACAATGGACCCGAAAAACAACCTAGCCTCATCTACACAGTGCTAGAGTTGGGCTCACTAGTATATTTAACTCCCATTGCACTCAACTGCACGTTGCCACTGAACATGTAAGTGGCCGGCCGGTGGTGCAGTGGTGAGGTCCGCACCTTCTGGGTCTGTGGCCCAGTATGGGCTGGGTGGAATCCTCGGTTTGGGCCTCCTCACCACTGCTTCAGTTGTTCTGGTGCAGGCGTCCGAGGTAGAGTAGAGGCAGATGGGAAGGGACGTTGGACAGGGCCAGACTTCCACAGCAAATACAGGAGCATTGCCAGCAGATGTGAGCACAGCAATGCACTTGTGCCAAAACAAAACCAATTAAAAGTTGCAAAGAACAGAAAAACTGAAGCTAAGGAAAAAAAAAACAAAAAAACAGGAGCTTGCCATTACGAAGAATAGGATCTCTGTGAATAACCTTAGCAAAACAGGTGAATTCTATGTTAATTCAAAAACTAGCAAACCTTTGGGGAAAGAAACTCAAGAAGACACAAGAAAAAAAAAGATATCGAGGGATCTAGGAATGGAAGGATTAACACACTTGAAAGGTTCATACCGCAGTAAGGAATCTCTGGATTCCATGCAATCCCAGTCAAAGTTGCAGCAGTATTTGCCACAGAGAAGAAGAGAGAATCCTAAAGTTTCTAGCCAGCAACGCGAGACCCTGACTAGGCAAAGGAATCCTCAGGAAAACGAACAAAGCAGCACGTGTCACAATTTCTGATTTCAACATAGAGGACGAAGCGCGAGGTACCGAAACGGCACAGTCTGGGCCCCAAAACAGGCATGAAGACCCATGCAAAACAATTGAGAGCCCAGAGCCCAACTCAAACTTACATGGACAGCCCATTTTGGACCAGGGAGCCAAGTGGAGACAGCGGAGAAAGGAGAGTCTCTACAATAAACGGTGCTGGGAAGCCTGCACAGCCACATGGAACACAACGAGAGTACACCATGATGTTACACCTGGCACACACACCACCTGAAGTGGATTAAAGCCTTGAATGGCAGACTTGAAACCGTGAACCTTGTAGGAGAAGACCTAGGCAGAGTGCTCTTTGCCATCTGTCTGAGCCGCCTATTTGGAAGAAGCATGTCTGACTGGGCAAGGGCAACAAAGGAAACAAGAAACAAACGGGACCACATCAAATGCACACACTTCTGCCCACTCAAGGAAACCATCAACTGAATACTAAGACACCACAACAATTGGGAGAGGATGTTTGCAAACCACACATCGGACAAGGGGTGAAAAGCCCAAAGATACAATCAACTCGCACGTCTCCACAAGAAAAAAAACAAGCCAATGAAAACCTGGTCAAAAGATGGAAGCAGAGATTTCTCCGAAGAAGACAGAAAGAGGGCCAGTAGGTGCATGAAAACTTGTTCACCATCATGAAGTCTCAGGAAAATGCAAATCCAAACTGCAAGGCCATGGCAGCTCACTGTGGTCAGCATGGCTAGAAGGAAGCAGACAGGAAATAACAAGTGTCAGAGAGGAGGTGGAGAGAAGGGAAGCCTCCTGCACTGCTGGTGGGAGTGTAACCCGGTGCAGCCACGATGCCAAAGGTGTGGAACTGCCTCAGAAATTTAAGTATCCATGTCCCGTATGACCCAGCTATTAATCTGCCGCTTGCTTATCCAAAAAAGTCAGAAAGACTACCGCATAAAGACATGTGCATGGCTGTGTTCACCACAGTCTTACTCCTGATATCCAAGACTTGGAAAGCACCCTGGTGTCCAGCAAGGGATGATTGGAGAAGGAAGATGGGCTATAGCCACACAATGGTATACCACTCAGCCGGAACAAATGATGCAATCCAGCCATTTGTGACCACCAGAATGGCTGTGAGGGTTTTAGGGGAAGTGTAACAAGCCCCAGTGAGAAATTCAAATACCATAGAATCTCACTTACAAGGCGAAGAAAAAGCAAGCACTAACCAACAGGTGGCACTGAACATTTGTATGCGGGCTCCCAGAGGCAAAGAGGGGCGGTGACGGAGGGTGAAAGAGAAGATTAGGCACAAGTGTGTGGTGAGGGCCTGTGATTAGTCTTACACTGGTGAAGATGATGTAAGCTACACAGAAGTCTAAAGCAATGAGGATGTGAATCTGGAAGTTATAGTACGTTCTAATGCAGGGTCATGGCTATAAATTCACCTCAAATCAAAAATCCAAAAAGGGGTCCAGAATGATGTCATAAAGCTTTGGGGGCGGAAAGAATTTACAGAAGGTGAACTTCCAAGGATGGAAAATCACCTCCAAATGCTTACAGATGCTACAGAAAGGCAGACCATTCCAAATAGGTGAAGAGGAATACTACGAAGAGAACATGATCAGTCCTAAACCCATGAACGAACGGAAAATGTTACCGTCCATGATGTTATTACTAATCACCTTCACGAATAATCCAAACAGGCCCACGTCTTCCCAAGTTCAGGCAAAAGGTTGGTCCAAAAGTACAATTCAGGGCCGGCCCTGTGGTGGAGCAGGTAAGTGCCCACATTCCGCTTGGGCGGCCCGGGCCTCACTGTTTCACATTACGAGTGCATATCACATTAGTAGTGTTAGGAAATATAGATTTCATGGTATGGTGCGGGCAGAGATCATAAATAAGCAGCAATTGTGAGGATACGTTATCAATACGCACAAGAAAAGGAACCATAAGAATATTACAATCTATGGAAGTATCTGGTACACTTCCCAAAGGCAGAAGGAAGGAAAACTTGTGACCTGCCAAGGTGGAATTGGCAGAGTGCCACGAGATGACACCATCATTGTGCATCAGAACATTCCCTGGGCAACTTCAACTTGTGAGGGAGTCCAGGACTTTTTCTGGGTAAGGTCCACCCATTTTGCCATCTACCCAAGATATAAGAGATAAAACCCAGGATAATCTTACAGGAGTGACACCAGTGTCTAGAGAGAATGTAGGAGCCCTTTCGAAGTTCAAGGAGAAAGATAGAAACTGACAACAATTGCAGAAAAAGGAAAACTATCCTACCTAGACAGGGTGAGGAGTCAGACTGGTCTGAGATGGCTGTGAAACTCTGTGTGCACGGAGGTTGTCAGGACAACTTCGAATTTTGAGGTCGCTTATGACATCACGGTGAACATGTCCCCCAGGGTGGCCGCATGGTTACAGTCTGAGGATTGGCCTAGGCTAGGCTATTAAAGGGACAGATACCCAGAAACAGGTTTGGCAAACAGAAAGCAGGCACAGAAACTAGAAGAGATAAAACAGAGTCTGATGCAAGGGATAAGAAAGGAACCCTAGGCCACAAGTGAGAATAGAGGGACAGGCACGGAGAGGAGAACATTGTCATCTATTCAAGTCTATGGGGAGGTCATGCTGATTCAAGCTTGCAACTTCATTGGAAACAAGTGGCCGGACTTGGGGTTCATCACACCTACAGTGCCCTTGTGCCTTAAGCATAATGCAAAGTCAAGAAAGATGTCTTGAGGACATTGAAGAGAAGAATCGATGCCTCCTTTCCAAGGCCCATAGCATTCTTTGCAGGTCAGTCTCTTTTTCCGAAGCTCTGGTGTCACGTGGGCCCACTGGGCACATGGTAATGTGTCCCAAGAGATGTCTTGGAAGCCTTGAAGGAATGGAGCCCTGTCACGCTTGGGGTATGTCTCTTTGTTTGGAAGTGCTCTACAAGGGTGCTGAAAAGCACCCTCTTCCACAGGGCTTCGTTCCTTCGTGAAGGCTGCCCTCCCAGGCTAGTGTGCTCTGTTTGCCTCCATCGAAATTCTCTCCCCCTACCTCTTGCCGTAGAAGGATTATTGATTATGTGTTTTGACACCACATGTAAGGAAGTTGCACGAAAATTAGAACTTTACAGTTGTGTTTCAAGAAAAATAAACAGGCCAGGGTAGAGGATGTAGGGCAAACAAATGGCACACCCTATAAAAATTAAGTAAGCCCGTATCTGGACGGAATCTAGGGGAACGTTCAAGGATCAGGGGTCAAGTTCGAAACTTCCCAAATCCGGAAAAGAGACAGAAAAATATCTTTCCTGGAGAGTGGAATTCATCCGATTTGTCTAAGTTGTCTTGGAAACATTGTGTCCGTGAAGGGGGTTGCCAGGACCACCTCGAATTTGGAGTTTCTGATCTCAGGATGTCAAACCAACCCACATGACCACGTGTTCTCAGTGCTTAGTTTGACCTTGGCTAGGGTAGCCAAGAGTCCTACAAGTGACCGGTGCAAATTCAAGGACAACAACCAAGAGTCACGAAAGCACTCACACCTCACCCTAGAGAACATACAGCGATTAACGAAATACAAACTAATCCCTTGGAATGAAGGAGAACGGACTGATAAGCATGTCTAAGGGAGATAGCTGAGAAAGACCATGACGAGTATACTATGGAAAAGAAAAAGAGGACCCAGAAAATGGAAGGTGAACAGAAATCACACCTGAATTATCCACAATGAAAGATGATGTCCGTCTTTAGACAGACTCTGCTGGAACGTTTGAAAGTCAGAGAAATTCAGAAGCCAAAAAACGGCAGCGAAGGTCAAGCATGGGCTAACTGGGAAGGGTGAGTTATGAGACTGCTCCAAGCAGGCTCTGAAACCTGTATCCAGGAAGCATGCTGGACCTCAGAGACACAATTATGACAAATCCTCTGACATCACAATGGACCCGAAAAACAACCTAGCCTCATCTACACAGTGCTAGAGTTGGGCTCACTAGTATATTTAACTCCCATTGCACTCAACTGCACGTTGCCACTGAACATGTAAGTGGCCGGCCGGTGGTGCAGTGGTGAGGTCCGCACCTTCTGGGTCTGTGGCCCAGTATGGGCTGGGTGGAATCCTCGGTTTGGGCCTCCTCACCACTGCTTCAGTTGTTCTGGTGCAGGCGTCCGAGGTAGAGTAGAGGCAGATGGGAAGGGACGTTGGACAGGGCCAGACTTCCACAGCAAATACAGGAGCATTGCCAGCAGATGTGAGCACAGCAATGCACTTGTGCCAAAACAAAACCAATTAAAAGTTGCAAAGAACAGAAAAACTGAAGCTAAGGAAAAAAAAAAAACAAAAAAACAGGAGCTTGCCATTACGAAGAATAGGATCTCTGTGAATAACCTTAGCAAAACAGGTGAATTCTATGTTAATTCAAAAACTAGCAAACCTTTGGGGAAAGAAACTCAAGAAGACACAAGAAAAAAAAAGATACCGAGGGATCTAGGAATGGAAGGATTAACACACTTGAAAGGTTCATACCGCAGTAAGGAATCTCTGGATTCCATGCAATCCCAGTCAAAGTTGCAGCAGTATTTGCCACAGAGAAGAAGAGAGAATCCTAAAGTTTCTAGCCAGCAACGCGAGACCCTGACTAGGCAAAGGAATCCTCAGGAAAACGAACAAAGCAGCACGTGTCACAATTTCTGATTTCAACATAGAGGACGAAGCGCGAGGTACCGAAACGGCACAGTCTGGGCCCCAAAACAGGCATGAAGACCCATGCAAAACAATTGAGAGCCCAGAGCCCAACTCAAACTTACATGGACAGCCCATTTTGGACCAGGGAGCCAAGTGGAGACAGCGGAGAAAGGAGAGTCTCTACAATAAACGGTGCTGGGAAGCCTGCACAGCCACATGGAACACAACGAGAGTACACCATGATGTTACACCTGGCACACACACCACCTGAAGTGGATTAAAGCCTTGAATGGCAGACTTGAAACCGTGAACCTTGTAGGAGAAGACCTAGGCAGAGTGCTCTTTGCCATCTGTCTGAGCCGCCTATTTGGAAGAAGCATGTCTGACTGGGCAAGGGCAACAAAGGAAACAAGAAACAAACGGGACCACATCAAATGCACACACTTCTGCCCACTCAAGGAAACCATCAACTGAATACTAAGACACCACAACAATTGGGAGAGGATGTTTGCAAACCACACATCGGACAAGGGGTGAAAAGCCCAAAGATACAATCAACTCGCACGTCTCCACAAGAAAAAAAACAAGCCAATGAAAACCTGGTCAAAAGATGGAAGCAGAGATTTCTCCGAAGAAGACAGAAAGAGGGCCAGTAGGTGCATGAAAACTTGTTCACCATCATGAAGTCTCAGGAAAATGCAAATCCAAACTGCAAGGCCATGGCAGCTCACTGTGGTCAGCATGGCTAGAAGGAAGCAGACAGGAAATAACAAGTGTCAGAGAGGAGGTGGAGAGAAGGGAATCCTCCTGCACTGCTGGTGGGAGTGTAACCCGGTGCAGCCACGATGCCAAAGGTGTGGAACTGCCTCAGAAATTTAAGTATCCATGTCCCGTATGACCCAGCTATTAATCTGCCGCTTGCTTATCCAAAAAAGTCAGAAAGACTACCGCATAAAGACATGTGCATGGCTGTGTTCACCACAGTCTTACTCCTGATATCCAAGACTTGGAAAGCACCCTGGTGTCCAGCAAGGGATGATTGGAGAAGGAAGATGGGCTATAGCCACACAATGGTATACCACTCAGCCGGAACAAATGATGCAATCCAGCCATTTGTGACCACCAGAATGGCTGTGAGGGTTTTAGGGGAAGTGTAACAAGCCCCAGTGAGAAATTCAAATACCATAGAATCTCACTTACAAGGCGAAGAAAAAGCAAGCACTAACCAACAGGTGGCACTGAACATTTGTATGCGGGCTCCCAGAGGCAAAGAGGGGCGGTGACGGAGGGTGAAAGAGAAGATTAGGCACAAGTGTGTGGTGAGGGCCTGTGATTAGTCTTACACTGGTGAAGATGATGTAAGCTACACAGAAGTCTAAAGCAATGAGGATGTGAATCTGGAAGTTATAGTACGTTCTAATGCAGGGTCATGGCTATAAATTCACCTCAAATCAAAAATCCAAAAAGGGGTCCAGAATGATGTCATAAAGCTTTGGGGGCGGAAAGAATTTACAGAAGGTGAACTTCCAAGGATGGAAAATCACCTCCAAATGCTTACAGATGCTACAGAAAGGCAGACCATTCCAAATAGGTGAAGAGGAATACTACGAAGAGAACATGATCAGTCCTAAACCCATGAACGAACGGAAAATGTTACCGTCCATGATGTTATTACTAATCACCTTCACGAATAATCCAAACAGGCCCACGTCTTCCCAAGTTCAGGCAAAAGGTTGGTCCAAAAGTACAATTCAGGGCCGGCCCTGTGGTGGAGCAGGTAAGTGCCCACATTCCGCTTGGGCGGCCCGGGCCTCACTGTTTCACATTACGAGTGCATATCACATTAGTAGTGTTAGGAAATATAGATTTCATGGTATGGTGCGGGCAGAGATCATAAATAAGCAGCAATTGTGAGGATACGTTATCAATACGCACAAGAAAAGGAACCATAAGAATATTACAATCTATGGAAGTATCTGGTACACTTCCCAAAGGCAGAAGGAAGGAAAACTTGTGACCTGCCAAGGTGGAATTGGCAGAGTGCCACGAGATGACACCATCATTGTGCATCAGAACATTCCCTGGGCAACTTCAACTTGTGAGGGAGTCCAGGACTTTTTCTGGGTAAGGTCCACCCATTTTGCCATCTACCCAAGATATAAGAGATAAAACCCAGGATAATCTTACAGGAGTGACACCAGTGTCTAGAGAGAATGTAGGAGCCCTTTCGAAGTTCAAGGAGAAAGATAGAAACTGACAACAATTGCAGAAAAAGGAAAACTATCCTACCTAGACAGGGTGAGGAGTCAGACTGGTCTGAGATGGCTGTGAAACTCTGTGTGCACGGAGGTTGTCAGGACAACTTCGAATTTTGAGGTCGCTTATGACATCACGGTGAACATGTCCCCCAGGGTGGCCGCATGGTTACAGTCTGAGGATTGGCCTAGGCTAGGCTATTAAAGGGACAGATACCCAGAAACAGGTTTGGCAAACAGAAAGCAGGCACAGAAACTAGAAGAGATAAAACAGAGTCTGATGCAAGGGATAAGAAAGGAACCCTAGGCCACAAGTGAGAATAGAGGGACAGGCACGGAGAGGAGAACATTGTCATCTATTCAAGTCTATGGGGAGGTCATGCTGATTCAAGCTTGCAACTTCATTGGAAACAAGTGGCCGGACTTGGGGTTCATCACACCTACAGTGCCCTTGTGCCTTAAGCATAATGCAAAGTCAAGAAAGATGTCTTGAGGACATTGAAGAGAAGAATCGATGCCTCCTTTCCAAGGCCCATAGCATTCTTTGCAGGTCAGTCTCTTTTTCCGAAGCTCTGGTGTCACGTGGGCCCACTGGGCACATGGTAATGTGTCCCAAGAGATGTCTTGGAAGCCTTGAAGGAATGGAGCCCTGTCACGCTTGGGGTATGTCTCTTTGTTTGGAAGTGCTCTACAAGGGTGCTGAAAAGCACCCTCTTCCACAGGGCTTCGTTCCTTCGTGAAGGCTGCCCTCCCAGGCTAGTGTGCTCTGTTTGCCTCCATCGAAATTCTCTCCCCCTACCTCTTGCCGTAGAAGGATTATTGATTATGTGTTTTGACACCACATGTAAGGAAGTTGCACGAAAATTAGAACTTTACAGTTGTGTTTCAAGAAAAATAAACAGGCCAGGGTAGAGGATGTAGGGCAAACAAATGGCACACCCTATAAAAATTAAGTAAGCCCGTATCTGGACGGAATCTAGGGGAACGTTCAAGGATCAGGGGTCAAGTTCGAAACTTCCCAAATCCGGAAAAGAGACAGAAAAATATCTTTCCTGGAGAGTGGAATTCATCCGATTTGTCTAAGTTGTCTTGGAAACATTGTGTCCGTGAAGGGGGTTGCCAGGACCACCTCGAATTTGGAGTTTCTGATCTCAGGATGTCAAACCAACCCACATGACCACGTGTTCTCAGTGCTTAGTTTGACCTTGGCTAGGGTAGCCAAGAGTCCTACAAGTGACCGGTGCAAATTCAAGGACAACAACCAAGAGTCACGAAAGCACTCACACCTCACCCTAGAGAACATACAGCGATTAACGAAATACAAACTAATCCCTTGGAATGAAGGAGAACGGACTGATAAGCATGTCTAAGGGAGATAGCTGAGAAAGACCATGACGAGTATACTATGGAAAAGAAAAAGAGGACCCAGAAAATGGAAGGTGAACAGAAATCACACCTGAATTATCCACAATGAAAGATGATGTCCGTCTTTAGACAGACTCTGCTGGAACGTTTGAAAGTCAGAGAAATTCAGAAGCCAAAAAACGGCAGCGAAGGTCAAGCATGGGCTAACTGGGAAGGGTGAGTTATGAGACTGCTCCAAGCAGGCTCTGAAACCTGTATCCAGGAAGCATGCTGGACCTCAGAGACACAATTATGACAAATCCTCTGACATCACAATGGACCCGAAAAACAACCTAGCCTCATCTACACAGTGCTAGAGTTGGGCTCACTAGTATATTTAACTCCCATTGCACTCAACTGCACGTTGCCACTGAACATGTAAGTGGCCGGCCGGTGGTGCAGTGGTGAGGTCCGCACCTTCTGGGTCTGTGGCCCAGTATGGGCTGGGTGGAATCCTCGGTTTGGGCCTCCTCACCACTGCTTCAGTTGTTCTGGTGCAGGCGTCCGAGGTAGAGTAGAGGCAGATGGGAAGGGACGTTGGACAGGGCCAGACTTCCACAGCAAATACAGGAGCATTGCCAGCAGATGTGAGCACAGCAATGCACTTGTGCCAAAACAAAACCAATTAAAAGTTGCAAAGAACAGAAAAACTGAAGCTAAGGAAAAAAAAAAAACAAAAAAACAGGAGCTTGCCATTACGAAGAATAGGATCTCTGTGAATAACCTTAGCAAAACAGGTGAATTCTATGTTAATTCAAAAACTAGCAAACCTTTGGGGAAAGAAACTCAAGAAGACACAAGAAAAAAAAAGATACCGAGGGATCTAGGAATGGAAGGATTAACACACTTGAAAGGTTCATACCGCAGTAAGGAATCTCTGGATTCCATGCAATCCCAGTCAAAGTTGCAGCAGTATTTGCCACAGAGAAGAAGAGAGAATCCTAAAGTTTCTAGCCAGCAACGCGAGACCCTGACTAGGCAAAGGAATCCTCAGGAAAACGAACAAAGCAGCACGTGTCACAATTTCTGATTTCAACATAGAGGACGAAGCGCGAGGTACCGAAACGGCACAGTCTGGGCCCCAAAACAGGCATGAAGACCCATGCAAAACAATTGAGAGCCCAGAGCCCAACTCAAACTTACATGGACAGCCCATTTTGGACCAGGGAGCCAAGTGGAGACAGCGGAGAAAGGAGAGTCTCTACAATAAACGGTGCTGGGAAGCCTGCACAGCCACATGGAACACAACGAGAGTACACCATGATGTTACACCTGGCACACACACCACCTGAAGTGGATTAAAGCCTTGAATGGCAGACTTGAAACCGTGAACCTTGTAGGAGAAGACCTAGGCAGAGTGCTCTTTGCCATCTGTCTGAGCCGCCTATTTGGAAGAAGCATGTCTGACTGGGCAAGGGCAACAAAGGAAACAAGAAACAAACGGGACCACATCAAATGCACACACTTCTGCCCACTCAAGGAAACCATCAACTGAATACTAAGACACCACAACAATTGGGAGAGGATGTTTGCAAACCACACATCGGACAAGGGGTGAAAAGCCCAAAGATACAATCAACTCGCACGTCTCCACAAGAAAAAAAACAAGCCAATGAAAACCTGGTCAAAAGATGGAAGCAGAGATTTCTCCGAAGAAGACAGAAAGAGGGCCAGTAGGTGCATGAAAACTTGTTCACCATCATGAAGTCTCAGGAAAATGCAAATCCAAACTGCAAGGCCATGGCAGCTCACTGTGGTCAGCATGGCTAGAAGGAAGCAGACAGGAAATAACAAGTGTCAGAGAGGAGGTGGAGAGAAGGGAATCCTCCTGCACTGCTGGTGGGAGTGTAACCCGGTGCAGCCACGATGCCAAAGGTGTGGAACTGCCTCAGAAATTTAAGTATCCATGTCCCGTATGACCCAGCTATTAATCTGCCGCTTGCTTATCCAAAAAAGTCAGAAAGACTACCGCATAAAGACATGTGCATGGCTGTGTTCACCACAGTCTTACTCCTGATATCCAAGACTTGGAAAGCACCCTGGTGTCCAGCAAGGGATGATTGGAGAAGGAAGATGGGCTATAGCCACACAATGGTATACCACTCAGCCGGAACAAATGATGCAATCCAGCCATTTGTGACCACCAGAATGGCTGTGAGGGTTTTAGGGGAAGTGTAACAAGCCCCAGTGAGAAATTCAAATACCATAGAATCTCACTTACAAGGCGAAGAAAAAGCAAGCACTAACCAACAGGTGGCACTGAACATTTGTATGCGGGCTCCCAGAGGCAAAGAGGGGCGGTGACGGAGGGTGAAAGAGAAGATTAGGCACAAGTGTGTGGTGAGGGCCTGTGATTAGTCTTACACTGGTGAAGATGATGTAAGCTACACAGAAGTCTAAAGCAATGAGGATGTGAATCTGGAAGTTATAGTACGTTCTAATGCAGGGTCATGGCTATAAATTCACCTCAAATCAAAAATCCAAAAAGGGGTCCAGAATGATGTCATAAAGCTTTGGGGGCGGAAAGAATTTACAGAAGGTGAACTTCCAAGGATGGAAAATCACCTCCAAATGCTTACAGATGCTACAGAAAGGCAGACCATTCCAAATAGGTGAAGAGGAATACTACGAAGAGAACATGATCAGTCCTAAACCCATGAACGAACGGAAAATGTTACCGTCCATGATGTTATTACTAATCACCTTCACGAATAATCCAAACAGGCCCACGTCTTCCCAAGTTCAGGCAAAAGGTTGGTCCAAAAGTACAATTCAGGGCCGGCCCTGTGGTGGAGCAGGTAAGTGCCCACATTCCGCTTGGGCGGCCCGGGCCTCACTGTTTCACATTACGAGTGCATATCACATTAGTAGTGTTAGGAAATATAGATTTCATGGTATGGTGCGGGCAGAGATCATAAATAAGCAGCAATTGTGAGGATACGTTATCAATACGCACAAGAAAAGGAACCATAAGAATATTACAATCTATGGAAGTATCTGGTACACTTCCCAAAGGCAGAAGGAAGGAAAACTTGTGACCTGCCAAGGTGGAATTGGCAGAGTGCCACGAGATGACACCATCATTGTGCATCAGAACATTCCCTGGGCAACTTCAACTTGTGAGGGAGTCCAGGACTTTTTCTGGGTAAGGTCCACCCATTTTGCCATCTACCCAAGATATAAGAGATAAAACCCAGGATAATCTTACAGGAGTGACACCAGTGTCTAGAGAGAATGTAGGAGCCCTTTCGAAGTTCAAGGAGAAAGATAGAAACTGACAACAATTGCAGAAAAAGGAAAACTATCCTACCTAGACAGGGTGAGGAGTCAGACTGGTCTGAGATGGCTGTGAAACTCTGTGTGCACGGAGGTTGTCAGGACAACTTCGAATTTTGAGGTCGCTTATGACATCACGGTGAACATGTCCCCCAGGGTGGCCGCATGGTTACAGTCTGAGGATTGGCCTAGGCTAGGCTATTAAAGGGACAGATACCCAGAAACAGGTTTGGCAAACAGAAAGCAGGCACAGAAACTAGAAGAGATAAAACAGAGTCTGATGCAAGGGATAAGAAAGGAACCCTAGGCCACAAGTGAGAATAGAGGGACAGGCACGGAGAGGAGAACATTGTCATCTATTCAAGTCTATGGGGAGGTCATGCTGATTCAAGCTTGCAACTTCATTGGAAACAAGTGGCCGGACTTGGGGTTCATCACACCTACAGTGCCCTTGTGCCTTAAGCATAATGCAAAGTCAAGAAAGATGTCTTGAGGACATTGAAGAGAAGAATCGATGCCTCCTTTCCAAGGCCCATAGCATTCTTTGCAGGTCAGTCTCTTTTTCCGAAGCTCTGGTGTCACGTGGGCCCACTGGGCACATGGTAATGTGTCCCAAGAGATGTCTTGGAAGCCTTGAAGGAATGGAGCCCTGTCACGCTTGGGGTATGTCTCTTTGTTTGGAAGTGCTCTACAAGGGTGCTGAAAAGCACCCTCTTCCACAGGGCTTCGTTCCTTCGTGAAGGCTGCCCTCCCAGGCTAGTGTGCTCTGTTTGCCTCCATCGAAATTCTCTCCCCCTACCTCTTGCCGTAGAAGGATTATTGATTATGTGTTTTGACACCACATGTAAGGAAGTTGCACGAAAATTAGAACTTTACAGTTGTGTTTCAAGAAAAATAAACAGGCCAGGGTAGAGGATGTAGGGCAAACAAATGGCACACCCTATAAAAATTAAGTAAGCCCGTATCTGGACGGAATCTAGGGGAACGTTCAAGGATCAGGGGTCAAGTTCGAAACTTCCCAAATCCGGAAAAGAGACAGAAAAATATCTTTCCTGGAGAGTGGAATTCATCCGATTTGTCTAAGTTGTCTTGGAAACATTGTGTCCGTGAAGGGGGTTGCCAGGACCACCTCGAATTTGGAGTTTCTGATCTCAGGATGTCAAACCAACCCACATGACCACGTGTTCTCAGTGCTTAGTTTGACCTTGGCTAGGGTAGCCAAGAGTCCTACAAGTGACCGGTGCAAATTCAAGGACAACAACCAAGAGTCACGAAAGCACTCACACCTCACCCTAGAGAACATACAGCGATTAACGAAATACAAACTAATCCCTTGGAATGAAGGAGAACGGACTGATAAGCATGTCTAAGGGAGATAGCTGAGAAAGACCATGACGAGTATACTATGGAAAAGAAAAAGAGGACCCAGAAAATGGAAGGTGAACAGAAATCACACCTGAATTATCCACAATGAAAGATGATGTCCGTCTTTAGACAGACTCTGCTGGAACGTTTGAAAGTCAGAGAAATTCAGAAGCCAAAAAACGGCAGCGAAGGTCAAGCATGGGCTAACTGGGAAGGGTGAGTTATGAGACTGCTCCAAGCAGGCTCTGAAACCTGTATCCAGGAAGCATGCTGGACCTCAGAGACACAATTATGACAAATCCTCTGACATCACAATGGACCCGAAAAACAACCTAGCCTCATCTACACAGTGCTAGAGTTGGGCTCACTAGTATATTTAACTCCCATTGCACTCAACTGCACGTTGCCACTGAACATGTAAGTGGCCGGCCGGTGGTGCAGTGGTGAGGTCCGCACCTTCTGGGTCTGTGGCCCAGTATGGGCTGGGTGGAATCCTCGGTTTGGGCCTCCTCACCACTGCTTCAGTTGTTCTGGTGCAGGCGTCCGAGGTAGAGTAGAGGCAGATGGGAAGGGACGTTGGACAGGGCCAGACTTCCACAGCAAATACAGGAGCATTGCCAGCAGATGTGAGCACAGCAATGCACTTGTGCCAAAACAAAACCAATTAAAAGTTGCAAAGAACAGAAAAACTGAAGCTAAGGAAAAAAAAAAAACAAAAAAACAGGAGCTTGCCATTACGAAGAATAGGATCTCTGTGAATAACCTTAGCAAAACAGGTGAATTCTATGTTAATTCAAAAACTAGCAAACCTTTGGGGAAAGAAACTCAAGAAGACACAAGAAAAAAAAAGATACCGAGGGATCTAGGAATGGAAGGATTAACACACTTGAAAGGTTCATACCGCAGTAAGGAATCTCTGGATTCCATGCAATCCCAGTCAAAGTTGCAGCAGTATTTGCCACAGAGAAGAAGAGAGAATCCTAAAGTTTCTAGCCAGCAACGCGAGACCCTGACTAGGCAAAGGAATCCTCAGGAAAACGAACAAAGCAGCACGTGTCACAATTTCTGATTTCAACATAGAGGACGAAGCGCGAGGTACCGAAACGGCACAGTCTGGGCCCCAAAACAGGCATGAAGACCCATGCAAAACAATTGAGAGCCCAGAGCCCAACTCAAACTTACATGGACAGCCCATTTTGGACCAGGGAGCCAAGTGGAGACAGCGGAGAAAGGAGAGTCTCTACAATAAACGGTGCTGGGAAGCCTGCACAGCCACATGGAACACAACGAGAGTACACCATGATGTTACACCTGGCACACACACCACCTGAAGTGGATTAAAGCCTTGAATGGCAGACTTGAAACCGTGAACCTTGTAGGAGAAGACCTAGGCAGAGTGCTCTTTGCCATCTGTCTGAGCCGCCTATTTGGAAGAAGCATGTCTGACTGGGCAAGGGCAACAAAGGAAACAAGAAACAAACGGGACCACATCAAATGCACACACTTCTGCCCACTCAAGGAAACCATCAACTGAATACTAAGACACCACAACAATTGGGAGAGGATGTTTGCAAACCACACATCGGACAAGGGGTGAAAAGCCCAAAGATACAATCAACTCGCACGTCTCCACAAGAAAAAAAACAAGCCAATGAAAACCTGGTCAAAAGATGGAAGCAGAGATTTCTCCGAAGAAGACAGAAAGAGGGCCAGTAGGTGCATGAAAACTTGTTCACCATCATGAAGTCTCAGGAAAATGCAAATCCAAACTGCAAGGCCATGGCAGCTCACTGTGGTCAGCATGGCTAGAAGGAAGCAGACAGGAAATAACAAGTGTCAGAGAGGAGGTGGAGAGAAGGGAATCCTCCTGCACTGCTGGTGGGAGTGTAACCCGGTGCAGCCACGATGCCAAAGGTGTGGAACTGCCTCAGAAATTTAAGTATCCATGTCCCGTATGACCCAGCTATTAATCTGCCGCTTGCTTATCCAAAAAAGTCAGAAAGACTACCGCATAAAGACATGTGCATGGCTGTGTTCACCACAGTCTTACTCCTGATATCCAAGACTTGGAAAGCACCCTGGTGTCCAGCAAGGGATGATTGGAGAAGGAAGATGGGCTATAGCCACACAATGGTATACCACTCAGCCGGAACAAATGATGCAATCCAGCCATTTGTGACCACCAGAATGGCTGTGAGGGTTTTAGGGGAAGTGTAACAAGCCCCAGTGAGAAATTCAAATACCATAGAATCTCACTTACAAGGCGAAGAAAAAGCAAGCACTAACCAACAGGTGGCACTGAACATTTGTATGCGGGCTCCCAGAGGCAAAGAGGGGCGGTGACGGAGGGTGAAAGAGAAGATTAGGCACAAGTGTGTGGTGAGGGCCTGTGATTAGTCTTACACTGGTGAAGATGATGTAAGCTACACAGAAGTCTAAAGCAATGAGGATGTGAATCTGGAAGTTATAGTACGTTCTAATGCAGGGTCATGGCTATAAATTCACCTCAAATCAAAAATCCAAAAAGGGGTCCAGAATGATGTCATAAAGCTTTGGGGGCGGAAAGAATTTACAGAAGGTGAACTTCCAAGGATGGAAAATCACCTCCAAATGCTTACAGATGCTACAGAAAGGCAGACCATTCCAAATAGGTGAAGAGGAATACTACGAAGAGAACATGATCAGTCCTAAACCCATGAACGAACGGAAAATGTTACCGTCCATGATGTTATTACTAATCACCTTCACGAATAATCCAAACAGGCCCACGTCTTCCCAAGTTCAGGCAAAAGGTTGGTCCAAAAGTACAATTCAGGGCCGGCCCTGTGGTGGAGCAGGTAAGTGCCCACATTCCGCTTGGGCGGCCCGGGCCTCACTGTTTCACATTACGAGTGCATATCACATTAGTAGTGTTAGGAAATATAGATTTCATGGTATGGTGCGGGCAGAGATCATAAATAAGCAGCAATTGTGAGGATACGTTATCAATACGCACAAGAAAAGGAACCATAAGAATATTACAATCTATGGAAGTATCTGGTACACTTCCCAAAGGCAGAAGGAAGGAAAACTTGTGACCTGCCAAGGTGGAATTGGCAGAGTGCCACGAGATGACACCATCATTGTGCATCAGAACATTCCCTGGGCAACTTCAACTTGTGAGGGAGTCCAGGACTTTTTCTGGGTAAGGTCCACCCATTTTGCCATCTACCCAAGATATAAGAGATAAAACCCAGGATAATCTTACAGGAGTGACACCAGTGTCTAGAGAGAATGTAGGAGCCCTTTCGAAGTTCAAGGAGAAAGATAGAAACTGACAACAATTGCAGAAAAAGGAAAACTATCCTACCTAGACAGGGTGAGGAGTCAGACTGGTCTGAGATGGCTGTGAAACTCTGTGTGCACGGAGGTTGTCAGGACAACTTCGAATTTTGAGGTCGCTTATGACATCACGGTGAACATGTCCCCCAGGGTGGCCGCATGGTTACAGTCTGAGGATTGGCCTAGGCTAGGCTATTAAAGGGACAGATACCCAGAAACAGGTTTGGCAAACAGAAAGCAGGCACAGAAACTAGAAGAGATAAAACAGAGTCTGATGCAAGGGATAAGAAAGGAACCCTAGGCCACAAGTGAGAATAGAGGGACAGGCACGGAGAGGAGAACATTGTCATCTATTCAAGTCTATGGGGAGGTCATGCTGATTCAAGCTTGCAACTTCATTGGAAACAAGTGGCCGGACTTGGGGTTCATCACACCTACAGTGCCCTTGTGCCTTAAGCATAATGCAAAGTCAAGAAAGATGTCTTGAGGACATTGAAGAGAAGAATCGATGCCTCCTTTCCAAGGCCCATAGCATTCTTTGCAGGTCAGTCTCTTTTTCCGAAGCTCTGGTGTCACGTGGGCCCACTGGGCACATGGTAATGTGTCCCAAGAGATGTCTTGGAAGCCTTGAAGGAATGGAGCCCTGTCACGCTTGGGGTATGTCTCTTTGTTTGGAAGTGCTCTACAAGGGTGCTGAAAAGCACCCTCTTCCACAGGGCTTCGTTCCTTCGTGAAGGCTGCCCTCCCAGGCTAGTGTGCTCTGTTTGCCTCCATCGAAATTCTCTCCCCCTACCTCTTGCCGTAGAAGGATTATTGATTATGTGTTTTGACACCACATGTAAGGAAGTTGCACGAAAATTAGAACTTTACAGTTGTGTTTCAAGAAAAATAAACAGGCCAGGGTAGAGGATGTAGGGCAAACAAATGGCACACCCTATAAAAATTAAGTAAGCCCGTATCTGGACGGAATCTAGGGGAACGTTCAAGGATCAGGGGTCAAGTTCGAAACTTCCCAAATCCGGAAAAGAGACAGAAAAATATCTTTCCTGGAGAGTGGAATTCATCCGATTTGTCTAAGTTGTCTTGGAAACATTGTGTCCGTGAAGGGGGTTGCCAGGACCACCTCGAATTTGGAGTTTCTGATCTCAGGATGTCAAACCAACCCACATGACCACGTGTTCTCAGTGCTTAGTTTGACCTTGGCTAGGGTAGCCAAGAGTCCTACAAGTGACCGGTGCAAATTCAAGGACAACAACCAAGAGTCACGAAAGCACTCACACCTCACCCTAGAGAACATACAGCGATTAACGAAATACAAACTAATCCCTTGGAATGAAGGAGAACGGACTGATAAGCATGTCTAAGGGAGATAGCTGAGAAAGACCATGACGAGTATACTATGGAAAAGAAAAAGAGGACCCAGAAAATGGAAGGTGAACAGAAATCACACCTGAATTATCCACAATGAAAGATGATGTCCGTCTTTAGACAGACTCTGCTGGAACGTTTGAAAGTCAGAGAAATTCAGAAGCCAAAAAACGGCAGCGAAGGTCAAGCATGGGCTAACTGGGAAGGGTGAGTTATGAGACTGCTCCAAGCAGGCTCTGAAACCTGTATCCAGGAAGCATGCTGGACCTCAGAGACACAATTATGACAAATCCTCTGACATCACAATGGACCCGAAAAACAACCTAGCCTCATCTACACAGTGCTAGAGTTGGGCTCACTAGTATATTTAACTCCCATTGCACTCAACTGCACGTTGCCACTGAACATGTAAGTGGCCGGCCGGTGGTGCAGTGGTGAGGTCCGCACCTTCTGGGTCTGTGGCCCAGTATGGGCTGGGTGGAATCCTCGGTTTGGGCCTCCTCACCACTGCTTCAGTTGTTCTGGTGCAGGCGTCCGAGGTAGAGTAGAGGCAGATGGGAAGGGACGTTGGACAGGGCCAGACTTCCACAGCAAATACAGGAGCATTGCCAGCAGATGTGAGCACAGCAATGCACTTGTGCCAAAACAAAACCAATTAAAAGTTGCAAAGAACAGAAAAACTGAAGCTAAGGAAAAAAAAAAAACAAAAAAACAGGAGCTTGCCATTACGAAGAATAGGATCTCTGTGAATAACCTTAGCAAAACAGGTGAATTCTATGTTAATTCAAAAACTAGCAAACCTTTGGGGAAAGAAACTCAAGAAGACACAAGAAAAAAAAAGATACCGAGGGATCTAGGAATGGAAGGATTAACACACTTGAAAGGTTCATACCGCAGTAAGGAATCTCTGGATTCCATGCAATCCCAGTCAAAGTTGCAGCAGTATTTGCCACAGAGAAGAAGAGAGAATCCTAAAGTTTCTAGCCAGCAACACGAGACCCTGACTAGGCAAAGGAATCCTCAGGAAAACGAACAAAGCAGCACGTGTCACAATTTCTGATTTCATCATAGAGGACGAAGCGCTAGGTACCGAAACGGCACAGTCTGGGCCCCAAAACAGGCATGAAGACCCATGCAAAACAATTGAGAGCCCAGAGCCCAACTCAAACTTACATGGACAGCCCATTTTGGACCAGGGAGCCAAGTGGAGACAGCGGAGGAAGGAGAGTCTCTACAATAAACGGTGCTGGGAAGCCTGCACAGCCACATGGAACACAACGAGAGTACACCATGATGTTACACCTGGCACACACACCACCTGAAATGGATTAAAGCCTTGAATGGCAGACTTGAAACCGTGAACCTTGTAGGAGAAGACCTAGGCAGAGTGCTCTTTGCCATCTGTCTGAGCCGCCTATTTGGAAGAAGCATGTCTGACTGGGCAAGGGCAACAAAGGAAACAAGAAACAAACGGGACCACATCAAATGCACACACTTCTGCCCACTCAAGGAAACCATCAACTGAATACTAAGACACCACAACAATTGGGAGAGGATGTTTGCAAACCACACATCGGACAAGGGGTGAAAAGCCCAAAGATACAATCAACTCGCACGTCTCCACAAGAAAAAAAACAAGCCAATGAAAACCTGGTCAAAAGATGGAAGCAGAGATTTCTCCGAAGAAGACAGAAAGAGGGCCAGTAGGTGCACGAAAACTTGTTCACCATCATTAAGTCTCAGGAAAATGCAAATCCAAACTGCAAGGCCATGGCAGCTCACTGTGGTCAGCATGGCTAGAAGGAAGCAGACAGGAAATAACAAGTGTCAGAGAGGAGGTGGAGAGAAGGGAAGCCTCCTGCACTGCTGGTGGGAGTGTAACCCGGTGCAGCCACGATGCCAAAGGTGTGGAACTGCCTCAGAAGTTTAAGTATCCATGTCCCGTATGACCCAGCTATTAATCTGCCGCTTGCTTATCCAAAAAAGTCAGAAAGACTACCGCATAAAGACATGTGCATGGCTGTGTTCACCACAGTCTTACTCCTGATATCCAAGACTTGGAAAGCACCCTGGTGTCCAGCAAGGGATGATTGGAGAAGGAAGATGGGCTATAGCCACACAATGGTATACCACTCAGCCGGAACAAATGATGCAATCCAGCCATTTGTGACCACCAGAATGGCTGTGAGGGTTTTAGGGGAAGTGTAACAAGCCCCAGTGAGAAATTCAAATACCATAGAATCTCACTTACAAGGAGAAGAAAAAGCAAGCACTAACCAACAGGTGGCACTGAACATTTGTATGCGGGCTCCCAGAGGCAAAGAGGGGCGGTGACGGAGGGTGAAAGAGAAGATTAGGCACAAGTGTGTGGTGAGGGCCTGTGATTAGTCTTACACTGGTGAAGATGATGTAAGCTACACAGAAGTCTAAAGCAATGAGGATGTGAATCTGGAAGTTATAGTACGTTCTAATGCAGGGTCATGGCTATAAATTCACCTCAAATCAAAAATCCAAAAAGGGGTCCAGAATGATGTCATAAAGCTTTGGGGGCGGAAAGAGTTTACAGCAGGTGAACTTCCAAGGATGGAAAATCACCTCCAAATGCTTACAGATGCTACAGAAAGGCAGACCATTCCAAATAGGTGAAGAGGAATACTACGAAGAGAACATGATCAGTCCTAAACCCATGAACGAACGGAAAATGTTACCGTCCATGATGTTATTACTAATCACCTTCACGAATAATCCAAACAGGCCCACGTCTTCCCAAGTTCAGGCAAAAGGTTGGTCCAAAAGTACAATTCAGGGCCGGCCCTGTGGTGGAGCAGGTAAGTGCCCACATTCCGCTTGGGCGGCCCGGGCCTCACTGTTTCACATTACGAGTGCATATCACATTAGTAGTGTTAGGAAATATAGATTTCATGGTATGGTGCGGGCAGAGATCATAAATAAGCAGCAATTGTGAGGATACGTTATCAATACGCACAAGAAAAGGAACCATAAGTATATTACAATCTATGGAAGTATCTGGTACACTTCCCAAAGGCAGAAGGAAGGAAGACTTGTGACCTGCCAAGGTGGAATTGGCAGAGTGCCACGAGATGACACCATCATTGTGCATCAGAACATTCCCTGGGCAACTTCAACTTGTGAGGGAGTCCAGGACTTTTTCTGGGTAAGGTCCACCCATTTTGCCATCTACCCAAGATATAAGAGATAAAACCCAGGATAATCTTACAGGAGTGACACCAGTGTCTAGAGAGAATGTAGGAGCCCTTTCGAAGTTCAAGGAGAAAGATAGAAACTGACAACAATTGCAGAAAAAGGAAAACTATCCTACCTAGACAGGGTGAGGAGTCAGACTGGTCTGAGATGGCTGTGAAACTCTGTGTGCACGGAGGTTGTCAGGACAACTTCGAATTTTGAGGTCGCTTATGACATCACGGTGAACATGTCCCCCAGGGTGGCCGCATGGTTACAGTCTGAGGATTGGCCTAGGCTAGGCTATTAAAGGGACAGATACCCAGAAACAGGTTTGGCAAACAGAAAGCAGGCACAGAAACTAGAAGAGATAAAACAGAGTCTGATGCAAGGGATAAGAAAGGAACCCTAGGCCACAAGTGAGAATAGAGGGACAGGCACGGAGAGGAGAACATTGTCATCTATTCAAGTCTATGGGGAGGTCATGCTGATTCAAGCTTGCAACTTCATTGGAAACAAGTGGCCGGACTTGGGGTTCATCACACCTACAGTGCCCTTGTGCCTTAAGCATAATGCAAAGTCAAGAAAGATGTCTTGAGGACATTGAAGAGAAGAATCGATGCCTCCTTTCCAAGGCCCATAGCATTCTTTGCAGGTCAGTCTCTTTTTCCGAAGCTCTGGTGTCACGTGGGCCCACTGGGCACATGGTAATGTGTCCCAAGAGATGTCTTGGAAGCCTTGAAGGAATGGAGCCCTGTCACGCTTGGGGTATGTCTCTTTGTTTGGAAGTGCTCTACAAGGGTGCTGAAAAGCACCCTCTTCCACAGGGCTTCGTTCCTTCGTGAAGGCTGCCCTCCCAGGCTAGTGTGCTCTGTTTGCCTCCATCGAAATTCTCTCCCCCTACCTCTTGCCGTAGAAGGATTGTTGATTATGTGTTTTGACACCATATGTAAGGAAGTTGCACGAAAATTAGAACTTTACAGTTGTGTTTCAAGAAAAATAAACAGGCCAGGGTAGAGGATGTAGGGCAAACAAATGGCACACCCTATAAAAATTAAGTAAGCCCGTATCTGGACGGAATCTAGGGGAACGTTCAAGGATCAGGGGTCAAGTTCGAAACTTCCCAAATCCGGAAAAGAGACAGAAAAATATCTTTCCTGGAGAGTGGAATTCATCCGATTTGTCTAAGTTGTCTTGGAAACATTGTGTCCGTGAAGGGGGTTGCCAGGACCACCTCGAATTTGGAGTTTCTGATCTCAGGATGTCAAACCAACCCACATGACCACGTGTTCTCAGTGCTTAGTTTGACCTTGGCTAGGGTAGCCAAGAGTCCTACAAGTGACCGGTGCAAATTCAAGGACAACAACCAAGAGTCACGAAAGCACTCACACCTCACCCTAGAGAACATACAGCGATTAACGAAATACAAACTAATCCCTTGGAATGAAGGAGAACGGACTGATAAGCATGTCTAAGGGAGATAGCTGAGAAAGACCATGACGAGTATACTATGGAAAAGAAAAAGAGGACCCAGAAAATGGAAGGTGAACAGAAATCACACCTGAATTATCCACAATGAAAGATGATGTCCGTCTTTAGACAGACTCTGCTGGAACGTTTGAAAGTCAGAGAAATTCACAAGCCAAAAAACGGCAGCGAAGGTCAAGCATGGGCTAACTGGGAAGGGTGAGTTATGAGACTGCTCCAAGCAGGCTCTGAAACCTGTATCCAGGAAGCATGCTGGACCTCAGAGACACAATTATGACAAATCCTCTGACATCACAATGGACCCGAAAAACAACCTAGCCTCATCTACACAGTGCTAGAGTTGGGCTCACTAGTATATTTAACTCCCGTTGCACTCAACTGCACGTTGCCACTGAACATGTAAGTGGCCGGCCGGTGGTGCAGTGGTGAGGTCCGCACCTTCTGGGTCTGTGGCCCAGTATGGGCTGGGTGGAATCCTCGGTTTGGGCCTCCTCACCACTGCTTCAGTTGTTCTGGTGCAGGCGTCCGAGGTAGAGTAGAGGCAGATGGGAAGGGACGTTGGACAGGGCCAGACTTCCACAGCAAATACAGGAGCATTGCCAGCAGATGTGAGCACAGCAATGCACTTGTGCCAAAACAAAACCAATTAAAAGTTGCAAAGAACAGAAAAACTGAAGCTAAGGAAAAAAAAAAAACAAAAAAACAGGAGCTTGCCATTACGAAGAATAGGATCTCTGTGAATAACCTTAGCAAAACAGGTGAATTCTATGTTAATTCAAAAACTAGCAAACCTTTGGGGAAAGAAACTCAAGAAGACACAAGAAAAAAAAAGATACCGAGGGATCTAGGAATGGAAGGATTAACACACTTGAAAGGTTCATACCGCAGTAAGGAATCTCTGGATTCCATGCAATCCCAGTCAAAGTTGCAGCAGTATTTGCCACAGAGAAGAAGAGAGAATCCTAAAGTTTCTAGCCAGCAACACGAGACCCTGACTAGGCAAAGGAATCCTCAGGAAAACGAACAAAGCAGCACGTGTCACAATTTCTGATTTCATCATAGAGGACGAAGCGCTAGGTACCGAAACGGCACAGTCTGGGCCCCAAAACAGGCATGAAGACGCATGCAAAACAATTGAGAGCCCAGAGCCCAACTCAAACTTACATGGACAGCCCATTTTGGACCAGGGAGCCAAGTGGAGACAGCGGAGGAAGGAGAGTCTCTACAATAAACGGTGCTGGGAAGCCTGCACAGCCACATGGAACACAACGAGAGTACACCATGATGTTACACCTGGCACACACACCACCTGAAATGGATTAAAGCCTTGAATGGCAGACTTGAAACCGTGAACCTTGTAGGAGAAGACCTAGGCAGAGTGCTCTTTGCCATCTGTCTGAGCCGCCTATTTGGAAGAAGCATGTCTGACTGGGCAAGGGCAACAAAGGAAACAAGAAACAAACGGGACCACATCAAATGCACACACTTCTGCCCACTCAAGGAAACCATCAACTGAATACTAAGACACCACAACAATTGGGAGAGGATGTTTGCAAACCACACATCGGACAAGGGGTGAAAAGCCCAAAGATACAATCAACTCGCACGTCTCCACAAGAAAAAAAACAAGCCAATGAAAACCTGGTCAAAAGATGGAAGCAGAGATTTCTCCGAAGAAGACAGAAAGAGGGCCAGTAGGTGCACGAAAACTTGTTCACCATCATTAAGTCTCAGGAAAATGCAAATCCAAACTGCAAGGCCATGGCAGCTCACTGTGGTCAGCATGGCTAGAAGGAAGCAGACAGGAAATAACAAGTGTCAGAGAGGAGGTGGAGAGAAGGGAAGCCTCCTGCACTGCTGGTGGGAGTGTAACCCGGTGCAGCCACGATGCCAAAGGTGTGGAACTGCCTCAGAAGTTTAAGTATCCATGTCCCGTATGACCCAGCTATTAATCTGCCGCTTGCTTATCCAAAAAAGTCAGAAAGACTACCGCATAAAGACATGTGCATGGCTGTGTTCACCACAGTCTTACTCCTGATATCCAAGACTTGGAAAGCACCCTGGTGTCCAGCAAGGGATGATTGGAGAAGGAAGATGGGCTATAGCCACACAATGGTATACCACTCAGCCGGAACAAATGATGCAATCCAGCCATTTGTGACCACCAGAATGGCTGTGAGGGTTTTAGGGGAAGTGTAACAAGCCCCAGTGAGAAATTCAAATACCATAGAATCTCACTTACAAGGAGAAGAAAAAGCAAGCACTAACCAACAGGTGGCACTGAACATTTGTATGCGGGCTCCCAGAGGCAAAGAGGGGCGGTGACGGAGGGTGAAAGAGAAGATTAGGCACAAGTGTGTGGTGAGGGCCTGTGATTAGTCTTACACTGGTGAAGATGATGTAAGCTACACAGAAGTCTAAAGCAATGAGGATGTGAATCTGGAAGTTATAGTACGTTCTAATGCAGGGTCATGGCTATAAATTCACCTCAAATCAAAAATCCAAAAAGGGGTCCAGAATGATGTCATAAAGCTTTGGGGGCGGAAAGAGTTTACAGCAGGTGAACTTCCAAGGATGGAAAATCACCTCCAAATGCTTACAGATGCTACAGAAAGGCAGACCATTCCAAATAGGTGAAGAGGAATACTACGAAGAGAACATGATCAGTCCTAAACCCATGAACGAACGGAAAATGTTACCGTCCATGATGTTATTACTAATCACCTTCACGAATAATCCAAACAGGCCCACGTCTTCCCAAGTTCAGGCAAAAGGTTGGTCCAAAAGTACAATTCAGGGCCGGCCCTGTGGTGGAGCAGGTAAGTGCCCACATTCCGCTTGGGCGGCCCGGGCCTCACTGTTTCACATTACGAGTGCATATCACATTAGTAGTGTTAGGAAATATAGATTTCATGGTATGGTGCGGGCAGAGATCATAAATAAGCAGCAATTGTGAGGATACGTTATCAATACGCACAAGAAAAGGAACCATAAGTATATTACAATCTATGGAAGTATCTGGTACACTTCCCAAAGGCAGAAGGAAGGAAGACTTGTGACCTGCCAAGGTGGAATTGGCAGAGTGCCACGAGATGACACCATCATTGTGCATCAGAACATTCCCTGGGCAACTTCAACTTGTGAGGGAGTCCAGGACTTTTTCTGGGTAAGGTCCACCCATTTTGCCATCTACCCAAGATATAAGAGATAAAACCCAGGATAATCTTACAGGAGTGACACCAGTGTCTAGAGAGAATGTAGGAGCCCTTTCGAAGTTCAAGGAGAAAGATAGAAACTGACAACAATTGCAGAAAAAGGAAAACTATCCTACCTAGACAGGGTGAGGAGTCAGACTGGTCTGAGATGGCTGTGAAACTCTGTGTGCACGGAGGTTGTCAGGACAACTTCGAATTTTGAGGTCGCTTATGACATCACTGTGAACATGTCCCCCAGGGTGGCCGCATGGTTACAGTCTGAGGATTGGCCTAGGCTAGGCTATTAAAGGGACAGATACCCAGAAACAGGTTTGGCAAACAGAAAGCAGGCACAGAAACTAGAAGAGATAAAACAGAGTCTGATGCAAGGGATAAGAAAGGAACCCTAGGCCACAAGTGAGAATAGAGGGACAGGCACGGAGAGGAGAACATTGTCATCTATTCAAGTCTATGGGGAGGTCATGCTGATTCAAGCTTGCAACTTCATTGGAAACAAGTGGCCGGACTTGGCGTTCATCACACCTACAGTGCCCTTGTGCCTTAAGCATAATGCAAAGTCAAGAAAGATGTCTTGAGGACATTGAAGAGAAGAATCGATGCCTCCTTTCCAAGGCCCATAGCATTCTTTGCAGGTCAGTCTCTTTTTCCGAAGCTCTGGTGTCACGTGGGCCCACTGGGCACATGGTAATGTGTCCCAAGAGATGTCTTGGAAGCCTTGAAGGAATGGAGCCCTGTCACGCTTGGGGTATGTCTCTTTGTTTGGAAGTGCTCTACAAGGGTGCTGAAAAGCACCCTCTTCCACAGGGCTTCGTTCCTTCGTGAAGGCTGCCCTCCCAGGCTAGTGTGCTCTGTTTGCCTCCATCGAAATTCTCTCCCCCTACCTCTTGCGGTAGAAGGATTATTGATTATGTGTTTTGACACCACATGTAAGGAAGTTGCACGAAAATTAGAACTTTACAGTTGTGTTTCAAGAAAAATAAACAGGCCAGGGTAGAGGATGTAGGGCAAACAAATGGCACACCCTATAAAAATTAAGTAAGCCCGTATCTGGACGGAATCTAGGGGAACGTTCAAGGATCAGGGGTCAAGTTCGAAACTTCCCAAATCCGGAAAAGAGACAGAAAAATATCTTTCCTGGAGAGTGGAATTCATCCGATTTGTCTAAGTTGTCTTGGAAACATTGTGTCCGTGAAGGGGGTTGCCAGGACCACCTCGAATTTGGAGTTTCTGATCTCAGGATGTCAAACCAACCCACATGACCACGTGTTCTCAGTGCTTAGTTTGACCTAGGCTAGGATAGCCAAGAGTCCTACAAGTGACCGGTGCAAATTCAAGGACAACAACCAAGAGTCACGAAAGCACTCACACCTCACCCTAGAGAACATACAGCGATTAAAGAAATACAAACTAATCCCTTGGAATGAAGGAGAACGGACTGATAAGCATGTCTAAGGGAGATAGCTGAGAAAGACCATGACGAGTATACTATGGAAAAGAAAAAGAGGACCCAGAAAATGGAAGGTGAACAGAAATCACACCTGAATTATCCACAATGAAAGATGATGTCCGTCTTTAGACAGACTCTGCTGGAACGTTTGAAAGTCAGAGAAATTCACAAGCCAAAAAACGGCAGCGAAGGTCAAGCATGGGCTAACTGGGAAGGGTGAGTTATGAGACTGCTCCAAGCAGGCTCTGAAACCTGTATCCAGGAAGCATGCTGGACCTCAGAGACACAATTATGACAAATCCTCTGACATCACAATGGACCCGAAAAACAACCTAGCCTCATCTACACAGTGCTAGAGTTGGGCTCACTAGTATATTTAACTCCCATTGCACTCAACTGCACGTTGCCACTGAACATGTAAGTGGCCGGCCGGTGGTGCAGTGGTGAGGTCCGCACCTTCTGGGTCTGTGGCCCAGTATGGGCTGGGTGGAATCCTCGGTTTGGGCCTCCTCACCACTGCTTCAGTTGTTCTGGTGCAGGCGTCCGAGGTAGAGTAGAGGCAGATGGGAAGGGACGTTGGACAGGGCCAGACTTCCACAGCAAATACAGGAGCATTGCCAGCAGATGTGAGCACAGCAATGCACTTGTGCCAAAACAAAACCAATTAAAAGTTGCAAAGAATAGAAAAACTGAAGCTAAGGAAAAAAAAAAAAAAAAAAACAGGAGCTTGCCATTACGAAGAATAGGATCTCTGTGAATAACCTTAGCAAAACAGGTGAATTCTATGTTAATTCAAAAACTAGCAAACCTTTGGGGAAAGAAACTCAAGAAGACACAAGAAAAAAAAAGATACCGAGGGATCTAGGAATGGAAGGATTAACACACTTGAAAGGTTCATACCGCAGTAAGGAATCTCTGGATTCCATGCAATCCCAGTCAAAGTTGCAGCAGTATTTGCCACAGAGAAGAAGAGAGAATCCTAAAGTTTCTAGCCAGCAACACGAGACCCTGACTAGGCAAAGGAATCCTCAGGAAAACGAACAAAGCAGCACGTGTCACAATTTCTGATTTCAACATAGAGGACGAAGCGCTAGGTACCGAAACGGCACAGTCTGGGCCCCAAAACAGGCATGAAGACCCATGCAAAACAATTGAGAGCCCAGAGCCCAACTCAAACTTACATGGACAGCCCATTTTGGACCAGGGAGCCAAGTGGAGACAGCGGAGGAAGGAGAGTCTCTACAATAAACGGTGCTGGGAAGCCTGCACAGCCACATGGAACACAACGAGAGTACACCATGATGTTACACCTGGCACACACACCACCTGAAATGGATTAAAGCCTTGAATGGCAGACTTGAAACCGTGAACCTTGTAGGAGAAGACCTAGGCAGAGTGCTCTTTGCCATCTGTCTGAGCCGCCTATTTGGAAGAAGCATGTCTGACTGGGCAAGGGCAACAAAGGAAACAAGAAACAAACGGGACCACATCAAATGCACACACTTCTGCCCACTCAAGGAAACCATCAACTGAATACTAAGACACCACAACAATTGGGAGAGGATGTTTGCAAACCACACATCGGACAAGGGGTGAAAAGCCCAAAGATACAATCAACTCGCACGTCTCCACAAGAAAAAAAACAAGCCAATGAAAACCTGGTCAAAAGATGGAAGCAGAGATTTCTCCGAAGAAGACAGAAAGAGGGCCAGTAGGTGCACGAAAACTTGTTCACCATCATGAAGTCTCAGGAAAATGCAAATCCAAACTGCAAGACCATGGCAGCTCACTGTGGTCAGCATGGCTAGAAGGAAGCAGACAGGAAATAACAAGTGTCAGAGAGGAGGTGGAGAGAAGGGAAGCCTCCTGCACTGCTGGTGGGAGTGTAACCCGGTGCAGCCACGATGCCAAAGGTGTGGAACTGCCTCAGAAGTTTAAGTATCCATGTCCCGTATGACCCAGCTATTAATCTGCCGCTTGTTTATCCAAAAAAGTCAGAAAGACTACCGCATAAAGACATGTGCATGGCTGTGTTCACCACAGTCTTACTCCTGATATCCAAGACTTGGAAAGCACCCTGGTGTCCAGCAAGGGATGATTGGAGAAGGAAGATGGGCTATAGCCACACAATGGTATACCACTCAGCCGGAACAAATGATGCAATCCAGCCATTTGTGACCACCAGAATGGCTGTGAGGGTTTTAGGGGAAGTGTAACAAGCCCCAGTGAGAAATTCAAATACCATAGAATCTCACTTACAAGGAGAAGAAAAAGCAAGCACTAACCAACAGGTGGCACTGAACATTTGTATGCGGGCTCCCAGAGGCAAAGAGGGGCGGTGACGGAGGGTGAAAGAGAAGATTAGGCACAAGTGTGTGGTGAGGGCCTGTGATTAGTCTTACACTGGTGAAGATGATGTAAGCTACACAGAAGTCTAAAGCAATGAGGATGTGAATCTGGAAGTTATAGTACGTTCTAATGCAGGGTCATGGCTATAAATTCACCTCAAATCAAAAATCCAAAAAGGGGTCCAGAATGATGTCATAAAGCTTTGGGGGCGGAAAGAGTTTACAGCAGGTGAACTTCCAAGGATGGAAAATCACCTCCAAATGCTTACAGATGCTACAGAAAGGCAGACCATTCCAAATAGGTGAAGAGGAATACTACGAAGAGAACATGATCAGTCCTAAACCCATGAACGAACGGAAAATGTTACCGTCCATGATGTTATTACTAATCACCTTCACGAATAATCCAAACAGGCCCACGTCTTCCCAAGTTCAGGCAAAAGGTTGGTCCAAAAGTACAATTCAGGGCCGGCCCTGTGGTGGAGCAGGTAAGTGCCCACATTCCGCTTGGGCGGCCCGGGCCTCACTGTTTCACATTACGAGTGCATATCACATTAGTAGTGTTAGGAAATATAGATTTCATGGTATGGTGCGGGCAGAGATCATAAATAAGCAGCAATTGTGAGGATACGTTATCAATACGCACAAGAAAAGGAACCATAAGTATATTACAATCTATGGAAGTATCTGGTACACTTCCCAAAGGCAGAAGGAAGGAAGACTTGTGACCTGCCAAGGTGGAATTGGCAGAGTGCCACGAGATGACACCATCATTGTGCATCAGAACATTCCCTGGGCAACTTCAACTTGTGAGGGAGTCCAGGACTTTTTCTGGGTAAGGTCCACCCATTTTGCCATCTACCCAAGATATAAGAGATAAAACCCAGGATAATCTTACAGGAGTGACACCAGTGTCTAGAGAGAATGTAGGAGCCCTTTCGAAGTTCAAGGAGAAAGAAACTGACAACAATTGCAGAAAAAGGAAAACTATCCTACCTAGACAGGGTGAGGAGTCAGACTGGTCTGAGATGGCTGTGAAACTCTGTGTGCACGGAGGTTGTCAGGACAACTTCGAATTTTGAGGTCGCTTATGACATCACTGTGAACATGTCCCCTAGGGTGGCCGCATGGTTACAGTCTGAGGATTGGCCTAGGCTAGGCTATTAAAGGGACAGATACCCAGAAACAGGTTTGGCAAACAGAAAGCAGGCACAGAAACTAGAAGAGATAAAACAGAGTCTGATGCAAGGGATAAGAAAGGAACCCTAGGCCACAAGTGAGAATAGAGGGACAGGCACGGAGAGGAGAACATTGTCATCTATTCAAGTCTATGGGGAGGTCATGCTGATTCAAGCTTGCAACTTCATTGGAAACAAGTGGCCGGACTTGGCGTTCATCACACCTACAGTGCCCTTGTGCCTTAAGCATAATGCAAAGTCAAGAAAGATGTCTTGAGGACATTGAAGAGAAGAATCGATGCCTCCTTTCCAAGGCCCATAGCATTCTTTGCAGGTCAGTCTCTTTTTCCGAAGCTCTGGTGTCACGTGGGCCCACTGGGCACATGGTAATGTGTCCCAAGAGATGTCTTGGAAGCCTTGAAGGAATGGAGCCCTGTCACGCTTGGGGTATGTCTCTTTGTTTGGAAGTGCTCTACAAGGGTGCTGAAAAGCACCCTCTTCCACAGGGCTTCGTTCCTTCGTGAAGGCTGCCCTCCCAGGCTAGTGTGCTCTGTTTGCCTCCATCGAAATTCTCTCCCCCTACCTCTTGCCGTAGAAGGATTATTGATTATGTGTTTTGACACCATATCTAAGGAAGTTGCACGAAAATTAGAACTTTACAGTTGTGTTTCAAGAAAAATAAACAGGCCAGGGTAGAGGATGTAGGGCAAACAAATGGCACACCCTATAAAAATTAAGTAAGCCCGTATCTGGACGGAATCTAGGGGAACGTTCAAGGATCAGGGGTCAAGTTCGAAACTTCCCAAATCCGGAAAAGAGACAGAAAAATATCTTTCCTGGAGAGTGGAATTCATCCGATTTGTCTAAGTTGTCTTGGAAACATTGTGTCCGTGAAGGGGGTTGCCAGGACCACCTCGAATTTGGAGTTTCTGATCTCAGGATGTCAAACCAACCCACATGACCACGTGTTCTCAGTGCTTAGTTTGACCTAGGCTAGGATAGCCAAGAGTCCTACAAGTGACCGGTGCAAATTCAAGGACAACAACCAAGAGTCACGAAAGCACTCACACCTCACCCTAGAGAACATACAGCGATTAAAGAAATACAAACTAATCCCTTGGAATGAAGGAGAACGGACTGATAAGCATGTCTAAGGGAGATAGCTGAGAAAGACCATGACGAGTATACTATGGAAAAGAAAAAGAGGACCCAGAAAATGGAAGGTGAACAGAAATCACACCTGAATTATCCACAATGAAAGATGATGTCCGTCTTTAGACAGACTCTGCTGGAACGTTTGAAAGTCAGAGAAATTCACAAGCCAAAAAACGGCAGCGAAGGTCAAGCATGGGCTAACTGGGAAGGGTGAGTTATGAGACTGCTCCAAGCAGGCTCTGAAACCTGTATCCAGGAAGCATGCTGGACCTCAGAGACACAATTATGACAAATCCTCTGACATCACAATGGACCCGAAAAACAACCTAGCCTCATCTACACAGTGCTAGAGTTGGGCTCACTAGTATATTTAACTCCCATTGCACTCAAGTGCACGTTGCCACTGAACATGTAAGTGGCCGGCCGGTGGTGCAGTGGTGAGGTCCGCACCTTCTGGGTCTGTGGCCCAGTATGGGCTGGGTGGAATCCTCGGTTTGGGCCTCCTCACCACTGCTTCAGTTGTTCTGGTGCAGGCGTCCGAGGTAGAGTAGAGGCAGATGGGAAGGGACGTTGGACAGGGCCAGACTTCCACAGCAAATACAGGAGCATTGCCAGCAGATGTGAGCACAGCAATGCACTTGTGCCAAAACAAAACCAATTAAAAGTTGCAAAGAATAGAAAAACTGAAGCTAAGGAAAAAAAAAAAACAAAAAAACAGGAGCTTGCCATTACGAAGAATAGGATCTCTGTGAATAACCTTAGCAAAACAGGTGAATTCTATGTTAATTCAAAAACTAGCAAACCTTTGGGGAAAGAAACTCAAGAAGACACAAGAAAAAAAAAGATACCGAGGGATCTAGGAATGGAAGGATTAACACACTTGAAAGGTTCATACCGCAGTAAGGAATCTCTGGATTCCATGCAATCCCAGTCAAAGTTGCAGCAGTATTTGCCACAGAGAAGAAGAGAGAATCCTAAAGTTTCTAGCCAGCAACACGAGACCCTGACTAGGCAAAGGAATCCTCAGGAAAACGAACAAAGCGGCACGTGTCACAATTTCTGATTTCAACATAGAGGACGAAGCGCTAGGTACCGAAACGGCACAGTCTGGGCCCCAAAACAGGCATGAAGACCCATGCAAAACAATTGAGAGCCCAGAGCCCAACTCAAACTTACATGGACAGCCCATTTTGGACCAGGGAGCCAAGTGGAGACAGCGGAGAAAGGAGAGTCTCTACAATAAACGGTGCTGGGAAGCCTGCACAGCCACATGGAACACAACGAGAGTACACCATGATGTTACACCTGGCACACACACCACCTGAAGTGGATTAAAGCCTTGAATGGCAGACTTGAAACCGTGAACCTTGTAGGAGAAGACCTAGGCAGAGTGCTCTTTGCCATCTGTCTGAGCCGCCTATTTGGAAGAAGCATGTCTGACTGGGCAAGGGCAACAAAGGAAACAAGAAACAAACGGGACCACATCAAATGCACACACTTCTGCCCACTCAAGGAAACCATCAACTGAATACTAAGACACCACAACAATTGGGAGAGGATGTTTGCAAACCACACATCGGACAAGGGGTGAAAAGCCCAAAGATACAATCAACTCGCACGTCTCCACAAGAAAAAAAACAAGCCAATGAAAACCTGGTCAAAAGATGGAAGCAGAGATTTCTCCGAAGAAGACAGAAAGAGGGCCAGTAGGTGCACGAAAACTTGTTCACCATCATTAAGTCTCAGGAAAATGCAAATCCAAACTGCAAGGCCATGGCAGCTCACTGTGGTCAGCATGGCTAGAAGGAAGCAGACAGGAAATAACAAGTGTCAGAGAGGAGGTGGAGAGAAGGGAAGCCTCCTGCACTGCTGGTGGGAGTGTAACCCGGTGCAGCCACGATGCCAAAGGTGTGGAACTGCCTCAGAAGTTTAAGTATCCATGTCCCGTATGACCCAGCTATTAATCTGCCGCTTGTTTATCCAAAAAAGTCAGAAAGACTACCGCATAAAGACATGTGCATGGCTGTGTTCACCACAGTCTTACTCCTGATATCCAAGACTTGGAAAGCACCCTGGTGTCCAGCAAGGGATGATTGGAGAAGGAAGATGGGCTATAGCCACACAATGGTATACCACTCAGCCGGAACAAATGATGCAATCCAGCCATTTGTGACCACCAGAATGGCTGTGAGGGTTTTAGGGGAAGTGTAACAAGCCCCAGTGAGAAATTCAAATACCATAGAATCTCACTTACAAGGAGAAGAAAAAGCAAGCACTAACCAACAGGTGGCACTGAACATTTGTATGCGGGCTCCCAGAGGCAAAGAGGGGCGGTGACGGAGGGTGAAAGAGAAGATTAGGCACAAGTGTGTGGTGAGGGCCTGTGATTAGTCTTACACTGGTGAAGATGATGTAAGCTACACAGAAGTCTAAAGCAATGAGGATGTGAATCTGGAAGTTATAGTACGTTCTAATGCAGGGTCATGGCTATAAATTCACCTCAAATCAAAAATCCAAAAAGGGGTCCAGAATGATGTCATAAAGCTTTGGGGGCGGAAAGAGTTTACAGCAGGTGAACTTCCAAGGATGGAAAATCACCTCCAAATGCTTACAGATGCTACAGAAAGGCAGACCATTCCAAATAGGTGAAGAGGAATACTACGAAGAGAACATGATCAGTCCTAAACCCATGAACGAACGGAAAATGTTACCGTCCATGATGTTATTACTAATCACCTTCACGAATAATCCAAACAGGCCCACGTCTTCCCAAGTTCAGGCAAAAGGTTGGTCCAAAAGTACAATTCAGGGCCGGCCCTGTGGTGGAGCAGGTAAGTGCCCACATTCCGCTTGGGCGGCCCGGGCCTCACTGTTTCACATTACGAGTGCATATCACATTAGTAGTGTTAGGAAATATAGATTTCATGGTATGGTGCGGGCAGAGATCATAAATAAGCAGCAATTGTGAGGATACGTTATCAATACGCACAAGAAAAGGAACCATAAGTATATTACAATCTATGGAAGTATCTGGTACACTTCCCAAAGGCAGAAGGAAGGAAGACTTGTGACCTGCCAAGGTGGAATTGGCAGAGTGCCACGAGATGACACCATCATTGTGCATCAGAACATTCCCTGGGCAACTTCAACTTGTGAGGGAGTCCAGGACTTTTTCTGGGTAAGGTCCACCCATTTTGCCATCTACCCAAGATATAAGAGATAAAACCCAGGATAATCTTACAGGAGTGACACCAGTGTCTAGAGAGAATGTAGGAGCCCTTTCGAAGTTCAAGGAGAAAGAAACTGACAACAATTGCAGAAAAAGGAAAACTATCCTACCTAGACAGGGTGAGGAGTCAGACTGGTCTGAGATGGCTGTGAAACTCTGTGTGCACGGAGGTTGTCAGGACAACTTCGAATTTTGAGGTCGCTTATGACATCACTGTGAACATGTCCCCTAGGGTGGCCGCATGGTTACAGTCTGAGGATTGGCCTAGGCTAGGCTATTAAAGGGACAGATACCCAGAAACAGGTTTGGCAAACAGAAAGCAGGCACAGAAACTAGAAGAGATAAAACAGAGTCTGATGCAAGGGATAAGAAAGGAACCCTAGGCCACAAGTGAGAATAGAGGGACAGGCACGGAGAGGAGAACATTGTCATCTATTCAAGTCTATGGGGAGGTCATGCTGATTCAAGCTTGCAACTTCATTGGAAACAAGTGGCCGGACTTGGCGTTCATCACACCTACAGTGCCCTTGTGCCTTAAGCATAATGCAAAGTCAAGAAAGATGTCTTGAGGACATTGAAGAGAAGAATCGATGCCTCCTTTCCAAGGCCCATAGCATTCTTTGCAGGTCAGTCTCTTTTTCCGAAGCTCTGGTGTCACGTGGGCCCACTGGGCACATGGTAATGTGTCCCAAGAGATGTCTTGGAAGCCTTGAAGGAATGGAGCCCTGTCACGCTTGGGGTATGTCTCTTTGTTTGGAAGTGCTCTACAAGGGTGCTGAAAAGCACCCTCTTCCACAGGGCTTCGTTCCTTCGTGAAGGCTGCCCTCCCAGGCTAGTGTGCTCTGTTTGCCTCCATCGAAATTCTCTCCCCCTACCTCTTGCCGTAGAAGGATTATTGATTATGTGTTTTGACACCACATGTAAGGAAGTTGCACGAAAATTAGAACTTTACAGTTGTGTTTCAAGAAAAATAAACAGGCCAGGGTAGAGGATGTAGGGCAAACAAATGGCACACCCTATAAAAATTAAGTAAGCCCGTATCTGGACGGAATCTAGGGGAACGTTCAAGGATCAGGGGTCAAGTTCGAAACTTCCCAAATCCGGAAAAGAGACAGAAAAATATCTTTCCTGGAGAGTGGAATTCATCCGATTTGTCTAAGTTGTCTTGGAAACATTGTGTCCGTGAAGGGGGTTGCCAGGACCACCTCGAATTTGGAGTTTCTGATCTCAGGATGTCAAACCAACCCACATGACCACGTGTTCTCAGTGCTTAGTTTGACCTAGGCTAGGATAGCCAAGAGTCCTACAAGTGACCGGTGCAAATTCAAGGACAACAACCAAGAGTCACGAAAGCACTCACACCTCACCCTAGAGAACATACAGCGATTAAAGAAATACAAACTAATCCCTTGGAATGAAGGAGAACGGACTGATAAGCATGTCTAAGGGAGATAGCTGAGAAAGACCATGACGAGTATACTATGGAAAAGAAAAAGAGGACCCAGAAAATGGAAGGTGAACAGAAATCACACCTGAATTATCCACAATGAAAGATGATGTCCGTCTTTAGACAGACTCTGCTGGAACGTTTGAAAGTCAGAGAAATTCACAAGCCAAAAAACGGCAGCGAAGGTCAAGCATGGGCTAACTGGGAAGGGTGAGTTATGAGACTGCTCCAAGCAGGCTCTGAAACCTGTATCCAGGAAGCATGCTGGACCTCAGAGACACAATTATGACAAATCCTCTGACATCACAATGGACCCGAAAAACAACCTAGCCTCATCTACACAGTGCTAGAGTTGGGCTCACTAGTATATTTAACTCCCATTGCACTTAACTGCACGTTGCCACTGAACATGTAAGTGGCCGGCCGGTGGTGCAGTGGTGAGGTCCGCACCTTCTGGGTCTGTGGCCCAGTATGGGCTGGGTGGAATCCTCGGTTTGGGCCTCCTCACCACTGCTTCAGTTGTTCTGGTGCAGGCGTCCGAGGTAGAGTAGAGGCAGATGGGAAGGGACGTTGGACAGGGCCAGACTTCCACAGCAAATACAGGAGCATTGCCAGCAGATGTGAGCACAGCAATGCACTTGTGCCAAAACAAAACCAATTAAAAGTTGCAAAGAATAGAAAAACTGAAGCTAAGGAAAAAAAAAAAACAAAAAAACAGGAGCTTGCCATTACGAAGAATAGGATCTCTGTGAATAACCTTAGCAAAACAGGTGAATTCTATGTTAATTCAAAAACTAGCAAACCTTTGGGGAAAGAAACTCAAGAAGACACAAGAAAAAAAAAGATATCGAGGGATCTAGGAATGGAAGGATTAACACACTTGAAAGGTTCATACCGCAGTAAGGAATCTCTGGATTCCATGCAATCCCAGTCAAAGTTGCAGCAGTATTTGCCACAGAGAAGAAGAGAGAATCCTAAAGTTTCTAGCCAGCAACACGAGACCCTGACTAGGCAAAGGAATCCTCAGGAAAACGAACAAAGCGGCACGTGTCACAATTTCTGATTTCAACATAGAGGACGAAGCGCTAGGTACCGAAACGGCACAGTCTGGGCCCCAAAACAGGCATGAAGACCCATGCAAAACAATTGAGAGCCCAGAGCCCAACTCAAACTTACATGGGCAGCCCATTTTGGACCAGGGAGCCAAGTCTAGACAGCGGAGAAAGGAGAGTCTCTACAATAAACGGTGCTGGGAAGCCTGCACAGCCACATGGAACACAACGAGAGTACACCATGATGTTACACCTGGCACACACACCACCTGAAATGGATTAAAGCCTTGAATGGCAGACTTGAAACCGTGAACCTTGTAGGAGAAGACCTAGGCAGAGTGCTCTTTGCCATCTGTCTGAGCCGCCTATTTGGAAGAAGCAAGTCTGACTGGGCAAGGGCAACAAAGGAAACAAGAAACAAACGGGACCACATCAAATGCACACACTTCTGCCCACTCAAGGAAACCATCAACTGAATACTAAGACACCACAACAATTGGGAGAGGATGTTTGCAAACCACACATCGGACAAGGGGTGAAAAGCCCAAAGATACAATCAACTCGCACGTCTCCACAAGAAAAAAAACAAGCCAATGAAAACCTGGTCAAAAGATGGAAGCAGAGATTTCTCCGAAGAAGACAGAAAGAGGGCCAGTAGGTGCACGAAAACTTGTTCACCATCATGAAGTCTCAGGAAAATGCAAATCCAAACTGCAAGGCCATGGCAGCTCACTGTGGTCAGCATGGCTAGAAGGAAGCAGACAGGAAATAACAAGTGTCAGAGAGGAGGTGGAGAGAAGGGAAGCCTCCTGCACTGCTGGTGGGAGTGTAACCCGGTGCAGCCACGATGCCAAAGGTGTGGAACTGCCTCAGAAGTTTAAGTATCCATGTCCCGTATGACCCAGCTATTAATCTGCCGCTTGTTTATCCAAAAAAGTCAGAAAGACTACCGCATAAAGACATGTGCATGGCTGTGTTCACCACAGTCTTACTCCTGATATCCAAGACTTGGAAAGCACCCTGGTGTCCAGCAAGGGATGATTGGAGAAGGAAGATGGGCTATAGCCACACAATGGTATACCACTCAGCCGGAACAAATGATGCAATCCAGCCATTTGTGACCACCAGAATGGCTGTGAGGGTTTTAGGGGAAGTGTAACAAGCCCCAGTGAGAAATTCAAATACCATAGAATCTCACTTACAAGGCGAAGAAAAAGCAAGCACTAACCATCAGGTGGCACTGAACATTTGTATGCGGGCTCCCAGAGGCAAAGAGGGGCGGTGACGGAGGGTGAAAGAGAAGATTAGGCACAAGTGTGTGGTGAGGGCCTGTGATTAGTCTTACACTGGTGAAGATGATGTAAGCTACACAGAAGTCTAAAGCAATGAGGATGTGAATCTGGAAGTTATAGCACGTTCTAATGCAGGGTCATGGCTATAAATTCACCTCAAATCAAAAATAAAAAAAGGGGTCCAGAATGATGTCATAAAGCTTTGGGGGCGGAAAGAGTTTACGGAAGGTGAACTTCCAAGGATGGAAAATCACCTCCAAATGCTTACAGATGCTACAGAAAGGCAGACCATTCCAAATAGGTGAAGAGGAATACTACGAAGAGAACATGATCAGTCCTAAACCCATGAACGAACGGAAAATGTTACCGTCCATGATGTTATTACTAATCACCTTCACGAATAATCCAAACAGGCCCACGTCTTCCCAAGTTCAGGCAAAAGGTTGGTCCAAAAGTACAATTCAGGGCCGGCCCTGTGGTGGAGCAGGTAAGTGCCCACATTCCGCTTGGGCGGCCCGGGCCTCACTGTTTCACATTACGAGTGCATATCACATTAGTAGTGTTAGGAAATATAGATTTCATGGTATGGTGCGGGCAGAGATCATAAATAAGCAGCAATTGTGGGGATACGCTATCAATACGCACAAGAAAAGGAACCATAAGAATATTACAATCTATGGAAGTATCTGGTACACTTCCCAAAGGCAGAAGGAAGGAAATCTTGTGACCTGCCAAGGTGGAATTGGCAGAGTGCCACGAGATGACACCATCATTGTGCATCAGAACATACCCTGGGCAACTTCAACTTGTGAGGGAGTCCAGGACTTTTTCTGGGTAAGGTCCACCCATTTTGCCATCTACCCAAGATATAAGAGATAAAACCCAGGATAATCTTACAGGAGTGAAACCAGTGTCTAGAGAGAATGTAGGAGCCCTTTCGAAGTTCAAGGAGAAAGATAGAAACTGAAAACAATTGCAGAAAAAGGAAAACTATCCTACCTAGACAGGGTGAGGAGTCAGACTGGTCTGAGATGGCTGTGAAACTCTGTGTGCACGGAGGTTGTCAGGACAACTTCGAATTTTGAGGTCGCTTATGACATCACGGTGAACATGTCCCCTAGGGTGGCCGCATGGTTACAGTCTGAGGATTGGCCTAGGCTAGGCTATTAAAGGGACAGATACCCAGAAACAGGTTTGGCAAACAGAAAGCAGGCACAGAAACTAGAAGAGATAAAACAGAGTCTGATGCAAGGGATAAGAAAGGAACCCTAGGCCACAAGTGAGAATAGAGGGACAGGCACGGAGAGGAGAACATTGTCATCTATTCAAGTCTATGGGGAGGTCATGCTGATTCAAGCTTGCAACTTCATTGGAAACAAGTGGCCGGACTTGGCGTTCATCACACCTACAGTGCCCTTGTGCCTTAAGCATAATGCAAAGTCAAGAAAGATGTCTTGAGGACATTGAAGAGAAGAATCGATGCCTCCTTTCCAAGGCCCATAGCATTCTTTGCAGGTCAGTCTCTTTTTCCGAAGCTCTGGTGTCACGTGGGCCCACTGGGCACATGGTAATGTGTCCCAAGAGATGTCTTGGAAGCCTTAAAGGAATGGAGCCCTGTCACGCTTGGGGTATGTCTCTTTGTTTGGAAGTGCTCTACAAGGGTGCTGAAAAGCACCCTCTTCCACAGGGCTTCGTTCCTTCGTGAAGGCTGCCCTCCCAGGCTAGTGTGCTCTGTTTGCCTCCATCGAAATTCTCTCCCCCTACCTCTTGCGGTAGAAGGATTATTGATTATGTGTTTTGACACCATATGTAAGGAAGTTGCACGAAAATTAGAACTTTACAGTTGTGTTTCAAGAAAAATAAACAGGCCAGGGTAGAGGATGTAGGGCAAACAAATGGCACACCCTATAAAAATTAAGTAAGCCCGTATCTGGACGGAATCTAGGGGAACGTTCAAGGATCAGGGGTCAAGTTCGAAACTTCCCAAATCCGGAAAAGAGACAGAAAAATATCTTTCCTGGAGAGTGGAATTCATCCGATTTGTCTAAGTTGTCTTGGAAACATTGTGTCCGTGAAGGGGGTTGCCAGGACCACCTCGAATTTGGAGTTTCTGATCTCAGGATGTCAAACCAACCCACATGACCACGTGTTCTCAGTGCTTAGTTTGACCTTGGCTAGGATAGCCAAGAGTCCTACAAGTGACCGGTGCAAATTCAAGGACAACAACCAAGAGTCACGAAAGCACTCACACCTCACCCTAGAGAACATACAGCGATTAAAGAAATACAAACTAATCCCTTGGAATGAAGGAGAACGGACTGATAAGCATGTCTAAGGGAGATAGCTGAGAAAGACCATGACGAGTATACTATGGAAAAGAAAAAGAGGACCCAGAAAATGGAAGGTGAACAGAAATCACACCTGAATTATCCACAATGAAAGATGATGTCCGTCTTTAGACAGACTCTGCTGGAACGTTTGAAAGTCAGAGAAATTCACAAGCCAAAAAACGGCAGCGAAGGTCAAGCATGGGCTAACTGGGAAGGGTGAGTTATGAGACTGCTCCAAGCAGGCTCTGAAACCTGTATCCAGGAAGCATGCTGGACCTCAGAGACACAATTATGACAAATCCTCTGACATCACAATGGACCCGAAAAACAACCTAGCCTCATCTACACAGTGCTAGAGTTGGGCTCACTAGTATATTTAACTCCCATTGCACTCAACTGCACGTTGCCACTGAACATGTAAGTGGCCGGCCGGTGGTGCAGTGGTGAGGTCCGCACCTTCTGGGTCTGTGGCCCAGTATGGTCTGGGTGGAATCCTCGGTTTGGGCCTCCTCACCACTGCTTCAGTTGTTCTGGTGCAGGCGTCCGAGGTAGAGTAGAGGCAGATGGGAAGGGACGTTGGACAGGGCCAGACTTCCACAGCAAATACAGGAGCATTGCCAGCAGATGTGAGCACAGCAATGCACTTGTGCCAAAACAAAACCAATTAAAAGTTGCAAAGAATAGAAAAACTGAAGCTAAGGAAAAAAAAAAAAAAAAAACAGGAGCTTGCCATTACGAAGAATAGGATCTCTGTGAATAACCTTAGCAAAACAGGTGAATTCTATGTTAATTCAAAAACTAGCAAACCTTTGGGGAAAGAAACTCAAGAAGACACAAGAAAAAAAAAGATATCGAGGGATCTAGGAATGGAAGGATTAACACACTTGAAAGGTTCATACCGCAGTAAGGAATCTCTGGATTCCATGCAATCCCAGTCAAAGTTGCAGCAGTATTTGCCACAGAGAAGAAGAGAGAATCCTAAAGTTTCTAGCCAGCAACACGAGACCCTGACTAGGCAAAGGAATCCTCAGGAAAACGAACAAAGCGGCACGTGTCACAATTTCTGATTTCAACATAGAGGACGAAGCGCTAGGTACCGAAACGGCACAGTCTGGGCCCCAAAACAGGCATGAAGACCCATGCAAAACAATTGAGAGCCCAGAGCCCAACTCAAACTTACATGGACAGCCCATTTTGGACCAGGGAGCCAAGTGGAGACAGCGGAGAAAGGAGAGTCTCTACAATAAACGGTGCTGGGAAGCCTGCACAGCCACATGGAACACAACGAGAGTACACCATGATGTTACACCTGGCACACACACCACCTGAAATGGATTAAAGCCTTGAATGGCAGACTTGAAACCGTGAACCTTGTAGGAGAAGACCTAGGCAGAGTGCTCTTTGCCATCTGTCTGAGCCGCCTATTTGGAAGAAGCATGTCTGACTGGGCAAGGGCAACAAAGGAAACAAGAAACAAACGGGACCACATCAAATGCACACACTTCTGCCCACTCAAGGAAACCATCAACTGAATACTAAGACACCACAACAATTGGGAGAGGATGTTTGCAAACCACACATCGGACAAGGGGTGAAAAGCCCAAAGATACAATCAACTCGCACGTCTCCACAAGAAAAAAAACAAGCCAATGAAAACCTGGTCAAAAGATGGAAGCAGAGATTTCTCCGAAGAAGACAGAAAGAGGGCCAGTAGGTGCACGAAAACTTGTTCACCATCATGAAGTCTCAGGAAAATGCAAATCCAAACTGCAAGGCCATGGCAGCTCACTGTGGTCAGCATGGCTAGAAGGAAGCAGACAGGAAATAACAAGTGTCAGAGAGGAGGTGGAGAGAAGGGAAGCCTCCTGCACTGCTGGTGGGAGTGTAACCCGGTGCAGCCACGATGCCAAAGGTGTGGAACTGCCTCAGAAGTTTAAGTATCCATGTCCCGTATGACCCAGCTATTAATCTGCCGCTTGTTTATCCAAAAAAGTCAGAAAGACTACCGCATAAAGACATGTGCATGGCTGTGTTCACCACAGTCTTACTCCTGATATCCAAGACTTGGAAAGCACCCTGGTGTCCAGCAAGGGATGATTGGAGAAGGAAGATGGGCTATAGCCACACAATGGTATACCACTCAGCCGGAACAAATGATGCAATCCAGCCATTTGTGACCACCAGAATGGCTGTGAGGGTTTTAGGGGAAGTGTAACAAGCCCCAGTGAGAAATTCAAATACCATAGAATCTCACTTACAAGGAGAAGAAAAAGCAAGCACTAACCATCAGGTGGCACTGAACATTTGTATGCGGGCTCCCAGAGGCAAAGAGGGGCGGTGACGGAGGGTGAAAGAGAAGATTAGGCACAAGTGTGTGGTGAGGGCCTGTGATTAGTCTTACACTGGTGAAGATGATGTAAGCTACACAGAAGTCTAAAGCAATGAGGATGTGAATCTGGAAGTTATAGCACGTTCTAATGCAGGGTCATGGCTATAAATTCACCTCAAATCAAAAATAAAAAAAGGGGTCCAGAATGATGTCATAAAGCTTTGGGGGCGGAAAGAGTTTACGGAAGGTGAACTTCCAAGGATGGAAAATCACCTCCAAATGCTTACAGATGCTACAGAAAGGCAGACCATTCCAAATAGGTGAAGAGGAATACTACGAAGAGAACATGATCAGTCCTAAACCCATGAACGAACGGAAAATGTTACCGTCCATGATGTTATTACTAATCACCTTCACGAATAATCCAAACAGGCCCACGTCTTCCCAAGTTCAGGCAAAAGGTTGGTCCAAAAGTACAATTCAGGGCCGGCCCTGTGGTGGAGCAGGTAAGTGCCCACATTCCGCTTGGGCGGCCCGGGCCTCACTGTTTCACATTACGAGTGCATATCACATTAGTAGTGTTAGGAAATATAGATTTCATGGTATGGTGCGGGCAGAGATCATAAATAAGCAGCAATTGTGGGGATACGCTATCAATACGCACAAGAAAAGGAACCATAAGAATATTACAATCTATGGAAGTATCTGGTACACTTCCCAAAGGCAGAAGGAAGGAAATCTTGTGACCTGCCAAGGTGGAATTGGCAGAGTGCCACGAGATGACACCATCATTGTGCATCAGAACATACCCTGGGCAACTTCAACTTGTGAGGGAGTCCAGGACTTTTTCTGGGTAAGGTCCACCCATTTTGCCATCTACCCAAGATATAAGAGATAAAACCCAGGATAATCTTACAGGAGTGAAACCAGTGTCTAGAGAGAATGTAGGAGCCCTTTCGAAGTTCAAGGAGAAAGATAGAAACTGACAACAATTGCAGAAAAAGGAAAACTATCCTACCTAGACAGGGTGAGGAGTCAGACTGGTCTGAGATGGCTGTGAAACTCTGTGTGCACGGAGGTTGTCAGGACAACTTCGAATTTTGAGGTCGCTTATGACATCACGGTGAACATGTCCCCTAGGGTGGCCGCATGGTTACAGTCTGAGGATTGGCCTAGGCTAGGCTATTAAAGGGACAGATACCCAGAAACAGGTTTGGCAAACAGAAAGCAGGCACAGAAACTAGAAGAGATAAAACAGAGTCTGATGCAAGGGATAAGAAAGGAACCCTAGGCCACAAGTGAGAATAGAGGGACAGGCACGGAGAGGAGAACATTGTCATCTATTCAAGTCTATGGGGAGGTCATGCTGATTCAAGCTTGCAACTTCATTGGAAACAAGTGGCCGGACTTGGCGTTCATCACACCTACAGTGCCCTTGTGCCTTAAGCATAATGCAAAGTCAAGAAAGATGTCTTGAGGACATTGAAGAGAAGAATCGATGCCTCCTTTCCAAGGCCCATAGCATTCTTTGCAGGTCAGTCTCTTTTTCCGAAGCTCTGGTGTCACGTGGGCCCACTGGGCACATGGTAATGTGTCCCAAGAGATGTCTTGGAAGCCTTAAAGGAATGGAGCCCTGTCACGCTTGGGGTATGTCTCTTTGTTTGGAAGTGCTCTACAAGGGTGCTGAAAAGCACCCTCTTCCACAGGGCTTCGTTCCTTCGTGAAGGCTGCCCTCCCAGGCTAGTGTGCTCTGTTTGCCTCCATCGAAATTCTCTCCCCCTACCTCTTGCGGTAGAAGGATTATTGATTATGTGTTTTGACACCATATGTAAGGAAGTTGCACGAAAATTAGAACTTTACAGTTGTGTTTCAAGAAAAATAAACAGGCCAGGGTAGAGGATGTAGGGCAAACAAATGGCACACCCTATAAAAATTAAGTAAGCCCGTATCTGGACGGAATCTAGGGGAACGTTCAAGGATCAGGGGTCAAGTTCGAAACTTCCCAAATCCGGAAAAGAGACAGAAAAATATCTTTCCTGGAGAGTGGAATTCATCCGATTTGTCTAAGTTGTCTTGGAAACATTGTGTCCGTGAAGGGGGTTGCCAGGACCACCTCGAATTTGGAGTTTCTGATCTCAGGATGTCAAACCAACCCACATGACCACGTGTTCTCAGTGCTTAGTTTGACCTTGGCTAGGATAGCCAAGAGTCCTACAAGTGACCGGTGCAAATTCAAGGACAACAACCAAGAGTCACGAAAGCACTCACACCTCACCCTAGAGAACATACAGCGATTAAAGAAATACAAACTAATCCCTTGGAATGAAGGAGAACGGACTGATAAGCATGTCTAAGGGAGATAGCTGAGAAAGACCATGACGAGTATACTATGGAAAAGAAAAAGAGGACCCAGAAAATGGAAGGTGAACAGAAATCACACCTGAATTATCCACAATGAAAGATGATGTCCGTCTTTAGACAGACTCTGCTGGAACGTTTGAAAGTCAGAGAAATTCACAAGCCAAAAAACGGCAGCGAAGGTCAAGCATGGGCTAACTGGGAAGGGTGAGTTATGAGACTGCTCCAAGCAGGCTCTGAAACCTGTATCCAGGAAGCATGCTGGACCTCAGAGACACAATTATGACAAATCCTCTGACATCACAATGGACCCGAAAAACAACCTAGCCTCATCTACACAGTGCTAGAGTTGGGCTCACTAGTATATTTAACTCCCATTGCACTCAACTGCACGTTGCCACTGAACATGTAAGTGGCCGGCCGGTGGTGCAGTGGTGAGGTCCGCACCTTCTGGGTCTGTGGCCCAGTATGGGCTGGGTGGAATCCTCGGTTTGGGCCTCCTCACCACTGCTTCAGTTGTTCTGGTGCAGGCGTCCGAGGTAGAGTAGAGGCAGATGGGAAGGGACGTTGGACAGGGCCAGACTTCCACAGCAAATACAGGAGCATTGCCAGCAGATGTGAGCACAGCAATGCACTTGTGCCAAAACAAAACCAATTAAAAGTTGCAAAGAATAGAAAAACTGAAGCTAAGGAAAAAAAAAAAAAAAAAACAGGAGCTTGCCATTACGAAGAATAGGATCTCTGTGAATAACCTTAGCAAAACAGGTGAATTCTATGTTAATTCAAAAACTAGCAAACCTTTGGGGAAAGAAACTCAAGAAGACACAAGAAAAAAAAAGATATCGAGGGATCTAGGAATGGAAGGATTAACACACTTGAAAGGTTCATACCGCAGTAAGGAATCTCTGGATTCCATGCAATCCCAGTCAAAGTTGCAGCAGTATTTGCCACAGAGAAGAAGAGAGAATCCTAAAGTTTCTAGCCAGCAACACGAGACCCTGACTAGGCAAAGGAATCCTCAGGAAAACGAACAAAGCGGCACGTGTCACAATTTCTGATTTCAACATAGAGGACGAAGCGCTAGGTACCGAAACGGCACAGTCTGGGCCCCAAAACAGGCATGAAGACCCATGCAAAACAATTGAGAGCCCAGAGCCCAACTCAAACTTACATGGACAGCCCATTTTGGACCAGGGAGCCAAGTCTAGACAGCGGAGAAAGGAGAGTCTCTACAATAAACGGTGCTGGGAAGCCTGCACAGCCACATGGAACACAACGAGAGTACACCATGATGTTACACCTGGCACACACACCACCTGAAATGGATTAAAGCCTTGAATGGCAGACTTGAAACCGTGAACCTTGTAGGAGAAGACCTAGGCAGAGTGCTCTTTGCCATCTGTCTGAGCCGCCTATTTGGAAGAAGCATGTCTGACTGGGCAAGGGCAACAAAGGAAACAAGAAACAAACGGGACCACATCAAATGCACACACTTCTGCCCACTCAAGGAAACCATCAACTGAATACTAAGACACCACAACAATTGGGAGAGGATGTTTGCAAACCACACATCGGACAAGGGGTGAAAAGCCCAAAGATACAATCAACTCGCACGTCTCCACAAGAAAAAAAACAAGCCAATGAAAACCTGGTCAAAAGATGGAAGCAGAGATTTCTCCGAAGAAGACAGAAAGAGGGCCAGTAGGTGCACGAAAACTTGTTCACCATCATGAAGTCTCAGGAAAATGCAAATCCAAACTGCAAGGCCATGGCAGCTCACTGTGGTCAGCATGGCTAGAAGGAAGCAGACAGGAAATAACAAGTGTCAGAGAGGAGGTGGAGAGAAGGGAAGCCTCCTGCACTGCTGGTGGGAGTGTAACCCGGTGCAGCCACGATGCCAAAGGTGTGGAACTGCCTCAGAAGTTTAAGTATCCATGTCCCGTATGACTCAGCTATTAATCTGCCGCTTGTTTATCCAAAAAAGTCAGAAAGACTACCGCATAAAGACATGTGCATGGCTGTGTTCACCACAGTCTTACTCCTGATATCCAAGACTTGGAAAGCACCCTGGTGTCCAGCAAGGGATGATTGGAGAAGGAAGATGGGCTATAGCCACACAATGGTATACCACTCAGCCGGAACAAATGATGCAATCCAGCCATTTGTGACCACCAGAATGGCTGTGAGGGTTTTAGGGGAAGTGTAACAAGCCCCAGTGAGAAATTCAAATACCATAGAATCTCACTTACAAGGAGAAGAAAAAGCAAGCACTAACCATCAGGTGGCACTGAACATTTGTATGCGGGCTCCCAGAGGCAAAGAGGGGCGGTGACGGAGGGTGAAAGAGAAGATTAGGCACAAGTGTGTGGTGAGGGCCTGTGATTAGTCTTACACTGGTGAAGATGATGTAAGCTACACAGAAGTCTAAAGCAATGAGGATGTGAATCTGGAAGTTATAGCACGTTCTAATGCAGGGTCATGGCTATAAATTCACCTCAAATCAAAAATAAAAAAAGGGGTCCAGAATGATGTCATAAAGCTTTGGGGGCGGAAAGAGTTTACGGAAGGTGAACTTCCAAGGATGGAAAATCACCTCCAAATGCTTACAGATGCTACAGAAAGGCAGACCATTCCAAATAGGTGAAGAGGAATACTACGAAGAGAACATGATCAGTCCTAAACCCATGAACGAATGGAAAATGTTACCGTCCATGATGTTATTACTAATCACCTTCACGAATAATCCAAACAGGCCCACGTCTTCCCAAGTTCAGGCAAAAGGTTGGTCCAAAAGTACAATTCAGGGCCGGCCCTGTGGTGGAGCAGGTAAGTGCCCACATTCCGCTTGGGCGGCCCGGGCCTCACTGTTTCACATTACGAGTGCATATCACATTAGTAGTGTTAGGAAATATAGATTTCATGGTATGGTGCGGGCAGAGATCATAAATAAGCAGCAATTGTGGGGATACGCTATCAATACGCACAAGAAAAGGAACCATAAGAATATTACAATCTATGGAAGTATCTGGTACACTTCCCAAAGGCAGAAGGAAGGAAATCTTGTGACCTGCCAAGGTGGAATTGGCAGAGTGCCACGAGATGACACCATCATTGTGCATCAGAACATTCCCTGGGCAACTTCAACTTGTGAGGGAGTCCAGGACTTTTTCTGGGTAAGGTCCACCCATTTTGCCATCTACCCAAGATATAAGAGATAAAACCCAGGATAATCTTACAGGAGTGACACCAGTGTCTAGAGAGAATGTAGGAGCCCTTTCGAAGTTCAAGGAGAAAGATAGAAACTGACAACAATTGCAGAAAAAGGAAAACTATCCTACCTAGACAGGGTGAGGAGTCAGACTGGTCTGAGATGGCTGTGAAACTCTGTGTGCACGGAGGTTGTCAGGACAACTTCGAATTTTGAGGTCGCTTATGACATCACGGTGAACATGTCCCCCAGGGTGGCCGCATGGTTACAGTCTGAGGATTGGCCTAGGCTAGGCTATTAAAGGGACAGATACCCAGAAACAGGTTTGGCAAACAGAAAGCAGGCACAGAAACTAGAAGAGATAAAACAGAGTCTGATGCAAGGGATAAGAAAGGAACCCTAGGCCACAAGTGAGAATAGAGGGACAGGCACGGAGAGGAGAACATTGTCATCTATTCAAGTCTATGGGGAGGTCATGCTGATTCAAGCTTGCAACTTCATTGGAAACAAGTGGCCGGACTTGGCGTTCATCACACCTACAGTGCCCTTGTGCCTTAAGCATAATGCAAAGTCAAGAAAGATGTCTTGAGGACATTGAAGAGAAGAATCGATGCCTCCTTTCCAAGGCCCATAGCATTCTTTGAAGGTCAGTCTCTTTTTCCGAAGCTCTGGTGTCACGTGGGCCCACTGGGCACATGGTAATGTGTCCCAAGAGATGTCTTGGAAGCCTTGAAGGAATGGAGCCCTGTCACGCTTGGGGTATGTCTCTTTGTTTGGAAGTGCTCTACAAGGGTGATGAAAAGCACCCTCTTCCACAGGGCTTCGTTCCTTCGTGAAGGCTGCCCTCCCAGGCTAGTGTGCTCTGTTTGCCTCCATCGAAATTCTCTCCCCCTACCTCTTGCCGTAGAAGGATTATTGATTATGTGTTTTGACACCATATGTAAGGAAGTTGCACGAAAATTAGAACTTTACAGTTGTGTTTCAAGAAAAATAAACAGGCCAGGGTAGAGGATGTAGGGCAAACAAATGGCACACCCTATAAAAATTAAGTAAGCCCGTATCTGGACGGAATCTAGGGGAACGTTCAAGGATCAGGGGTCAAGTTCGAAACTTCCCAAATCCGGAAAAGAGACAGAAAAATATCTTTCCTGGAGAGTGGAATTCATCCGATTTGTCTAAGTTGTCTTGGAAACATTGTGTCCGTGAAGGGGGTTGCCAGGACCACCTCGAATTTGGAGTTTCTGATCTCAGGATGTCAAACCAACCCACATGACCACGTGTTCTCAGTGCTTAGTTTGACCTAGGCTAGGGTAGCCAAGAGTCCTACGAGTGACCGGTGCAAATTCAAGGACAACAACCAAGAGTCACGAAAGCACTCACACCTCACCCTAGAGAACATACAGCGATTAAAGAAATACAAACTAATCCCTTGGAATGAAGGAGAACGGACTGATAAGCATGTCTAAGGGAGATAGCTGAGAAAGACCATGACGAGTATACTATGGAAAAGAAAAAGAGGACCCAGAAAATGGAAGGTGAACAGAAATCACACCTGAATTATCCACAATGAAAGATGATGTCCGTCTTTAGACAGACTCTGCTGGAACGTTTGAAAGTCAGAGAAATTCACAAGCCAAAAAACGGCAGCGAAGGTCAAGCATGGGCTAACTGGGAAGGGTGAGTTATGAGACTGCTCCAAGCAGGCTCTGAAACCTGTATCCAGGAAGCATGCTGGACCTCAGAGACACAATTATGACAAATCCTCTGACATCACAATGGACCCGAAAAACAACCTAGCCTCATCTACACAGTGCTAGAGTTGGGCTCACTAGTATATTTAACTCCCATTGCACTCAAGTGCACGTTGCCACTGAACATGTAAGTGGCCGGCCGGTGGTGCAGTGGTGAGGTCCGCACCTTCTGGGTCTGTGGCCCAGTATGGGCTGGGTGGAATCCTCGGTTTGGGCCTCCTCACCACTGCTTCAGTTGTTCTGGTGCAGGCGTCCGAGGTAGAGTAGAGGCAGATGGGAAGGGACGTTGGACAGGGCCAGACTTCCACAGCAAATACAGGAGCATTGCCAGCAGATGTGAGCACAGCAATGCACTTGTGCCAAAACAAAACCAATTAAAAGTTGCAAAGAATAGAAAAACTGAAGCTAAGGAAAAAAAAAAAACAAAAAAACAGGAGCTTGCCATTACGAAGAATAGGATCTCTGTGAATAACCTTAGCAAAACAGGTGAATTCTATGTTAATTCAAAAACTAGCAAACCTTTGGGGAAAGAAACTCAAGAAGACACAAGAAAAAAAAAGATACCGAGGGATCTAGGAATGGAAGGATTAACACACTTGAAAGGTTCATACCGCAGTAAGGAATCTCTGGATTCCATGCAATCCCAGTCAAAGTTGCAGCAGTATTTGCCACAGAGAAGAAGAGAGAATCCTAAAGTTTCTAGCCAGCAACACGAGACCCTGACTAGGCAAAGGAATCCTCAGGAAAACGAACAAAGCGGCACGTGTCACAATTTCTGATTTCAACATAGAGGACGAAGCGCGAGGTACCGAAACGGCACAGTCTGGGCCCCAAAACAGGCATGAAGACCCATGCAAAACAATTGAGAGCCCAGAGCCCAACTCAAACTTACATGGACAGCCCATTTTGGACCAGGGAGCCAAGTGGAGACAGCGGAGGAAGGAGAGTCTCTACAATAAACGGTGCTGGGAAGCCTGCACAGCCACATGGAACACAACGAGAGTACACCATGATGTTACACCTGGCACACACACCACCTGAAATGGATTAAAGCCTTGAATGGCAGACTTGAAACCGTGAACCTTGTAGGAGAAGACCTAGGCAGAGTGCTCTTTGCCATCTGTCTGAGCCGCCTATTTGGAAGAAGCATGTCTGACTGGGCAAGGGCAACAAAGGAAACAAGAAACAAACGGGACCACATCAAATGCACACACTTCTGCCCACTCAAGGAAACCATCAACTGAATACTAAGACACCACAACAATTGGGAGAGGATGTTTGCAAACCACACATCGGACAAGGGGTGAAAAGCCCAAAGATACAATCAACTCGCACGTCTCCACAAGAAAAAAAACAAGCCAATGAAAACCTGGTCAAAAGATGGAAGCAGAGATTTCTCCGAAGAAGACAGAAAGAGGGCCAGTAGGTGCACGAAAACTTGTTCACCATCATGAAGTCTCAGGAAAATGCAAATCCAAACTGCAAGGCCATGGCAGCTCACTGTGGTCAGCATGGCTAGAAGGAAGCAGACAGGAAATAACAAGTGTCAGAGAGGAGGTGGAGAGAAGGGAAGCCTCCTGCACTGCTGGTGGGAGTGTAACCCGGTGCAGCCACGATGCCAAAGGTGTGGAACTGCCTCAGAAGTTTAAGTATCCATGTCCCGTATGACTCAGCTATTAATCTGCCGCTTGTTTATCCAAAAAAGTCAGAAAGACTACCGCATAAAGACATGTGCATGGCTGTGTTCACCACAGTCTTACTCCTGATATCCAAGACTTGGAAAGCACCCTGGTGTCCAGCAAGGGATGATTGGAGAAGGAAGATGGGCTATAGCCACACAATGGTATACCACTCAGCCGGAACAAATGATGCAATCCAGCCATTTGTGACCACCAGAATGGCTGTGAGGGTTTTAGGGGAAGTGTAACAAGCCCCAGTGAGAAATTCAAATACCATAGAATCTCACTTACAAGGAGAAGAAAAAGCAAGCACTAACCATCAGGTGGCACTGAACATTTGTATGCGGGCTCCCAGAGGCAAAGAGGGGCGGTGACGGAGGGTGAAAGAGAAGATTAGGCACAAGTGTGTGGTGAGGGCCTGTGATTAGTCTTACACTGGTGAAGATGATGTAAGCTACACAGAAGTCTAAAGCAATGAGGATGTGAATCTGGAAGTTATAGCACGTTCTAATGCAGGGTCATGGCTATAAATTCACCTCAAATCAAAAATAAAAAAAGGGGTCCAGAATGATGTCATAAAGCTTTGGGGGCGGAAAGAGTTTACGGAAGGTGAACTTCCAAGGATGGAAAATCACCTCCAAATGCTTACAGATGCTACAGAAAGGCAGACCATTCCAAATAGGTGAAGAGGAATACTACGAAGAGAACATGATCAGTCCTAAACCCATGAACGAATGGAAAATGTTACCGTCCATGATGTTATTACTAATCACCTTCACGAATAATCCAAACAGGCCCACGTCTTCCCAAGTTCAGGCAAAAGGTTGGTCCAAAAGTACAATTCAGGGCCGGCCCTGTGGTGGAGCAGGTAAGTGCCCACATTCCGCTTGGGCGGCCCGGGCCTCACTGTTTCACATTACGAGTGCATATCACATTAGTAGTGTTAGGAAATATAGATTTCATGGTATGGTGCGGGCAGAGATCATAAATAAGCAGCAATTGTGGGGATACGCTATCAATACGCACAAGAAAAGGAACCATAAGAATATTACAATCTATGGAAGTATCTGGTACACTTCCCAAAGGCAGAAGGAAGGAAATCTTGTGACCTGCCAAGGTGGAATTGGCAGAGTGCCACGAGATGACACCATCATTGTGCATCAGAACATTCCCTGGGCAACTTCAACTTGTGAGGGAGTCCAGGACTTTTTCTGGGTAAGGTCCACCCATTTTGCCATCTACCCAAGATATAAGAGATAAAACCCAGGATAATCTTACAGGAGTGACACCAGTGTCTAGAGAGAATGTAGGAGCCCTTTCGAAGTTCAAGGAGAAAGATAGAAACTGACAACAATTGCAGAAAAAGGAAAACTATCCTACCTAGACAGGGTGAGGAGTCAGACTGGTCTGAGATGGCTGTGAAACTCTGTGTGCACGGAGGTTGTCAGGACAACTTCGAATTTTGAGGTCGCTTATGACATCACGGTGAACATGTCCCCCAGGGTGGCCGCATGGTTACAGTCTGAGGATTGGCCTAGGCTAGGCTATTAAAGGGACAGATACCCAGAAACAGGTTTGGCAAACAGAAAGCAGGCACAGAAACTAGAAGAGATAAAACAGAGTCTGATGCAAGGGATAAGAAAGGAACCCTAGGCCACAAGTGAGAATAGAGGGACAGGCACGGAGAGGAGAACATTGTCATCTATTCAAGTCTATGGGGAGGTCATGCTGATTCAAGCTTGCAACTTCATTGGAAACAAGTGGCCGGACTTGGCGTTCATCACACCTACAGTGCCCTTGTGCCTTAAGCATAATGCAAAGTCAAGAAAGATGTCTTGAGGACATTGAAGAGAAGAATCGATGCCTCCTTTCCAAGGCCCATAGCATTCTTTGAAGGTCAGTCTCTTTTTCCGAAGCTCTGGTGTCACGTGGGCCCACTGGGCACATGGTAATGTGTCCCAAGAGATGTCTTGGAAGCCTTGAAGGAATGGAGCCCTGTCACGCTTGGGGTATGTCTCTTTGTTTGGAAGTGCTCTACAAGGGTGATGAAAAGCACCCTCTTCCACAGGGCTTCGTTCCTTCGTGAAGGCTGCCCTCCCAGGCTAGTGTGCTCTGTTTGCCTCCATCGAAATTCTCTCCCCCTACCTCTTGCCGTAGAAGGATTATTGATTATGTGTTTTGACACCATATGTAAGGAAGTTGCACGAAAATTAGAACTTTACAGTTGTGTTTCAAGAAAAATAAACAGGCCAGGGTAGAGGATGTAGGGCAAACAAATGGCACACCCTATAAAAATTAAGTAAGCCCGTATCTGGACGGAATCTAGGGGAACGTTCAAGGATCAGGGGTCAAGTTCGAAACTTCCCAAATCCGGAAAAGAGACAGAAAAATATCTTTCCTGGAGAGTGGAATTCATCCGATTTGTCTAAGTTGTCTTGGAAACATTGTGTCCGTGAAGGGGGTTGCCAGGACCACCTCGAATTTGGAGTTTCTGATCTCAGGATGTCAAACCAACCCACATGACCACGTGTTCTCAGTGCTTAGTTTGACCTAGGCTAGGGTAGCCAAGAGTCCTACGAGTGACCGGTGCAAATTCAAGGACAACAACCAAGAGTCACGAAAGCACTCACACCTCACCCTAGAGAACATACAGCGATTAAAGAAATACAAACTAATCCCTTGGAATGAAGGAGAACGGACTGATAAGCATGTCTAAGGGAGATAGCTGAGAAAGACCATGACGAGTATACTATGGAAAAGAAAAAGAGGACCCAGAAAATGGAAGGTGAACAGAAATCACACCTGAATTATCCACAATGAAAGATGATGTCCGTCTTTAGACAGACTCTGCTGGAACGTTTGAAAGTCAGAGAAATTCACAAGCCAAAAAACGGCAGCGAAGGTCAAGCATGGGCTAACTGGGAAGGGTGAGTTATGAGACTGCTCCAAGCAGGCTCTGAAACCTGTATCCAGGAAGCATGCTGGACCTCAGAGACACAATTATGACAAATCCTCTGACATCACAATGGACCCGAAAAACAACCTAGCCTCATCTACACAGTGCTAGAGTTGGGCTCACTAGTATATTTAACTCCCATTGCACTCAAGTGCACGTTGCCACTGAACATGTAAGTGGCCGGCCGGTGGTGCAGTGGTGAGGTCCGCACCTTCTGGGTCTGTGGCCCAGTATGGGCTGGGTGGAATCCTCGGTTTGGGCCTCCTCACCACTGCTTCAGTTGTTCTGGTGCAGGCGTCCGAGGTAGAGTAGAGGCAGATGGGAAGGGACGTTGGACAGGGCCAGACTTCCACAGCAAATACAGGAGCATTGCCAGCAGATGTGAGCACAGCAATGCACTTGTGCCAAAACAAAACCAATTAAAAGTTGCAAAGAATAGAAAAACTGAAGCTAAGGAAAAAAAAAAAACAAAAAAACAGGAGCTTGCCATTACGAAGAATAGGATCTCTGTGAATAACCTTAGCAAAACAGGTGAATTCTATGTTAATTCAAAAACTAGCAAACCTTTGGGGAAAGAAACTCAAGAAGACACAAGAAAAAAAAAGATACCGAGGGATCTAGGAATGGAAGGATTAACACACTTGAAAGGTTCATACCGCAGTAAGGAATCTCTGGATTCCATGCAATCCCAGTCAAAGTTGCAGCAGTATTTGCCACAGAGAAGAAGAGAGAATCCTAAAGTTTCTAGCCAGCAACACGAGACCCTGACTAGGCAAAGGAATCCTCAGGAAAACGAACAAAGCGGCACGTGTCACAATTTCTGATTTCAACATAGAGGACGAAGCGCTAGGTACCGAAACGGCACAGTCTGGGCCCCAAAACAGGCATGAAGACCCATGCAAAACAATTGAGAGCCCAGAGCCCAACTCAAACTTACATGGACAGCCCATTTTGGACCAGGGAGCCAAGTCTAGACAGCGGAGAAAGGAGAGTCTCTACAATAAACGGTGCTGGGAAGCCTGCACAGCCACATGGAACACAACGAGAGTACACCATGATGTTACACCTGGCACACACACCACCTGAAATGGATTAAAGCCTTGAATGGCAGACTTGAAACCGTGAACCTTGTAGGAGAAGACCTAGGCAGAGTGCTCTTTGCCATCTGTCTGAGCCGCCTATTTGGAAGAAGCATGTCTGACTGGGCAAGGGCAACAAAGGAAACAAGAAACAAACGGGACCACATCAAATGCACACACTTCTGCCCACTCAAGGAAACCATCAACTGAATACTAAGACACCACAACAATTGGGAGAGGATGTTTGCAAACCACACATCGGACAAGGGGTGAAAAGCCCAAAGATACAATCAACTCGCACGTCTCCACAAGAAAAAAAACAAGCCAATGAAAACCTGGTCAAAAGATGGAAGCAGAGATTTCTCCGAAGAAGACAGAAAGAGGGCCAGTAGGTGCACGAAAACTTGTTCACCATCATGAAGTCTCAGGAAAATGCAAATCCAAACTGCAAGGCCATGGCAGCTCACTGTGGTCAGCATGGCTAGAAGGAAGCAGACAGGAAATAACAAGTGTCAGAGAGGAGGTGGAGAGAAGGGAAGCCTCCTGCACTGCTGGTGGGAGTGTAACCCGGTGCAGCCACGATGCCAAAGGTGTGGAACTGCCTCAGAAGTTTAAGTATCCATGTCCCGTATGACTCAGCTATTAATCTGCCGCTTGTTTATCCAAAAAAGTCAGAAAGACTACCGCATAAAGACATGTGCATGGCTGTGTTCACCACAGTCTTACTCCTGATATCCAAGACTTGGAAAGCACCCTGGTGTCCAGCAAGGGATGATTGGAGAAGGAAGATGGGCTATAGCCACACAATGGTATACCACTCAGCCGGAACAAATGATGCAATCCAGCCATTTGTGACCACCAGAATGGCTGTGAGGGTTTTAGGGGAAGTGTAACAAGCCCCAGTGAGAAATTCAAATACCATAGAATCTCACTTACAAGGAGAAGAAAAAGCAAGCACTAACCATCAGGTGGCACTGAACATTTGTATGCGGGCTCCCAGAGGCAAAGAGGGGCGGTGACGGAGGGTGAAAGAGAAGATTAGGCACAAGTGTGTGGTGAGGGCCTGTGATTAGTCTTACACTGGTGAAGATGATGTAAGCTACACAGAAGTCTAAAGCAATGAGGATGTGAATCTGGAAGTTATAGCACGTTCTAATGCAGGGTCATGGCTATAAATTCACCTCAAATCAAAAATAAAAAAAGGGGTCCAGAATGATGTCATAAAGCTTTGGGGGCGGAAAGAGTTTACGGAAGGTGAACTTCCAAGGATGGAAAATCACCTCCAAATGCTTACAGATGCTACAGAAAGGCAGACCATTCCAAATAGGTGAAGAGGAATACTACGAAGAGAACATGATCAGTCCTAAACCCATGAACGAATGGAAAATGTTACCGTCCATGATGTTATTACTAATCACCTTCACGAATAATCCAAACAGGCCCACGTCTTCCCAAGTTCAGGCAAAAGGTTGGTCCAAAAGTACAATTCAGGGCCGGCCCTGTGGTGGAGCAGGTAAGTGCCCACATTCCGCTTGGGCGGCCCGGGCCTCACTGTTTCACATTACGAGTGCATATCACATTAGTAGTGTTAGGAAATATAGATTTCATGGTATGGTGCGGGCAGAGATCATAAATAAGCAGCAATTGTGGGGATACGCTATCAATACGCACAAGAAAAGGAACCATAAGAATATTACAATCTATGGAAGTATCTGGTACACTTCCCAAAGGCAGAAGGAAGGAAATCTTGTGACCTGCCAAGGTGGAATTGGCAGAGTGCCACGAGATGACACCATCATTGTGCATCAGAACATTCCCTGGGCAACTTCAACTTGTGAGGGAGTCCAGGACTTTTTCTGGGTAAGGTCCACCCATTTTGCCATCTACCCAAGATATAAGAGATAAAACCCAGGATAATCTTACAGGAGTGACACCAGTGTCTAGAGAGAATGTAGGAGCCCTTTCGAAGTTCAAGGAGAAAGATAGAAACTGACAACAATTGCAGAAAAAGGAAAACTATCCTACCTAGACAGGGTGAGGAGTCAGACTGGTCTGAGATGGCTGTGAAACTCTGTGTGCACGGAGGTTGTCAGGACAACTTCGAATTTTGAGGTCGCTTATGACATCACGGTGAACATGTCCCCCAGGGTGGCCGCATGGTTACAGTCTGAGGATTGGCCTAGGCTAGGCTATTAAAGGGACAGATACCCAGAAACAGGTTTGGCAAACAGAAAGCAGGCACAGAAACTAGAAGAGATAAAACAGAGTCTGATGCAAGGGATAAGAAAGGAACCCTAGGCCACAAGTGAGAATAGAGGGACAGGCACGGAGAGGAGAACATTGTCATCTATTCAAGTCTATGGGGAGGTCATGCTGATTCAAGCTTGCAACTTCATTGGAAACAAGTGGCCGGACTTGGCGTTCATCACACCTACAGTGCCCTTGTGCCTTAAGCATAATGCAAAGTCAAGAAAGATGTCTTGAGGACATTGAAGAGAAGAATCGATGCCTCCTTTCCAAGGCCCATAGCATTCTTTGAAGGTCAGTCTCTTTTTCCGAAGCTCTGGTGTCACGTGGGCCCACTGGGCACATGGTAATGTGTCCCAAGAGATGTCTTGGAAGCCTTGAAGGAATGGAGCCCTGTCACGCTTGGGGTATGTCTCTTTGTTTGGAAGTGCTCTACAAGGGTGATGAAAAGCACCCTCTTCCACAGGGCTTCGTTCCTTCGTGAAGGCTGCCCTCCCAGGCTAGTGTGCTCTGTTTGCCTCCATCGAAATTCTCTCCCCCTACCTCTTGCCGTAGAAGGATTATTGATTATGTGTTTTGACACCATATGTAAGGAAGTTGCACGAAAATTAGAACTTTACAGTTGTGTTTCAAGAAAAATAAACAGGCCAGGGTAGAGGATGTAGGGCAAACAAATGGCACACCCTATAAAAATTAAGTAAGCCCGTATCTGGACGGAATCTAGGGGAACGTTCAAGGATCAGGGGTCAAGTTCGAAACTTCCCAAATCCGGAAAAGAGACAGAAAAATATCTTTCCTGGAGAGTGGAATTCATCCGATTTGTCTAAGTTGTCTTGGAAACATTGTGTCCGTGAAGGGGGTTGCCAGGACCACCTCGAATTTGGAGTTTCTGATCTCAGGATGTCAAACCAACCCACATGACCACGTGTTCTCAGTGCTTAGTTTGACCTAGGCTAGGGTAGCCAAGAGTCCTACGAGTGACCGGTGCAAATTCAAGGACAACAACCAAGAGTCACGAAAGCACTCACACCTCACCCTAGAGAACATACAGCGATTAAAGAAATACAAACTAATCCCTTGGAATGAAGGAGAACGGACTGATAAGCATGTCTAAGGGAGATAGCTGAGAAAGACCATGACGAGTATACTATGGAAAAGAAAAAGAGGACCCAGAAAATGGAAGGTGAACAGAAATCACACCTGAATTATCCACAATGAAAGATGATGTCCGTCTTTAGACAGACTCTGCTGGAACGTTTGAAAGTCAGAGAAATTCACAAGCCAAAAAACGGCAGCGAAGGTCAAGCATGGGCTAACTGGGAAGGGTGAGTTATGAGACTGCTCCAAGCAGGCTCTGAAACCTGTATCCAGGAAGCATGCTGGACCTCAGAGACACAATTATGACAAATCCTCTGACATCACAATGGACCCGAAAAACAACCTAGCCTCATCTACACAGTGCTAGAGTTGGGCTCACTAGTATATTTAACTCCCATTGCACTCAAGTGCACGTTGCCACTGAACATGTAAGTGGCCGGCCGGTGGTGCAGTGGTGAGGTCCGCACCTTCTGGGTCTGTGGCCCAGTATGGGCTGGGTGGAATCCTCGGTTTGGGCCTCCTCACCACTGCTTCAGTTGTTCTGGTGCAGGCGTCCGAGGTAGAGTAGAGGCAGATGGGAAGGGACGTTGGACAGGGCCAGACTTCCACAGCAAATACAGGAGCATTGCCAGCAGATGTGAGCACAGCAATGCACTTGTGCCAAAACAAAACCAATTAAAAGTTGCAAAGAATAGAAAAACTGAAGCTAAGGAAAAAAAAAAAACAAAAAAACAGGAGCTTGCCATTACGAAGAATAGGATCTCTGTGAATAACCTTAGCAAAACAGGTGAATTCTATGTTAATTCAAAAACTAGCAAACCTTTGGGGAAAGAAACTCAAGAAGACACAAGAAAAAAAAAGATACCGAGGGATCTAGGAATGGAAGGATTAACACACTTGAAAGGTTCATACCGCAGTAAGGAATCTCTGGATTCCATGCAATCCCAGTCAAAGTTGCAGCAGTATTTGCCACAGAGAAGAAGAGAGAATCCTAAAGTTTCTAGCCAGCAACACGAGACCCTGACTAGGCAAAGGAATCCTCAGGAAAACGAACAAAGCGGCACGTGTCACAATTTCTGATTTCAACATAGAGGACGAAGCGCGAGGTACCGAAACGGCACAGTCTGGGCCCCAAAACAGGCATGAAGACCCATGCAAAACAATTGAGAGCCCAGAGCCCAACTCAAACTTACATGGACAGCCCATTTTGGACCAGGGAGCCAAGTGGAGACAGCGGAGGAAGGAGAGTCTCTACAATAAACGGTGCTGGGAAGCCTGCACAGCCACATGGAACACAACGAGAGTACACCATGATGTTACACCTGGCACACACACCACCTGAAATGGATTAAAGCCTTGAATGGCAGACTTGAAACCGTGAACCTTGTAGGAGAAGACCTAGGCAGAGTGCTCTTTGCCATCTGTCTGAGCCGCCTATTTGGAAGAAGCATGTCTGACTGGGCAAGGGCAACAAAGGAAACAAGAAACAAACGGGACCACATCAAATGCACACACTTCTGCCCACTCAAGGAAACCATCAACTGAATACTAAGACACCACAACAATTGGGAGAGGATGTTTGCAAACCACACATCGGACAAGGGGTGAAAAGCCCAAAGATACAATCAACTCGCACGTCTCCACAAGAAAAAAAACAAGCCAATGAAAACCTGGTCAAAAGATGGAAGCAGAGATTTCTCCGAAGAAGACAGAAAGAGGGCCAGTAGGTGCACGAAAACTTGTTCACCATCATGAAGTCTCAGGAAAATGCAAATCCAAACTGCAAGGCCATGGCAGCTCACTGTGGTCAGCATGGCTAGAAGGAAGCAGACAGGAAATAACAAGTGTCAGAGAGGAGGTGGAGAGAAGGGAAGCCTCCTGCACTGCTGGTGGGAGTGTAACCCGGTGCAGCCACGATGCCAAAGGTGTGGAACTGCCTCAGAAGTTTAAGTATCCATGTCCCGTATGACTCAGCTATTAATCTGCCGCTTGTTTATCCAAAAAAGTCAGAAAGACTACCGCATAAAGACATGTGCATGGCTGTGTTCACCACAGTCTTACTCCTGATATCCAAGACTTGGAAAGCACCCTGGTGTCCAGCAAGGGATGATTGGAGAAGGAAGATGGGCTATAGCCACACAATGGTATACCACTCAGCCGGAACAAATGATGCAATCCAGCCATTTGTGACCACCAGAATGGCTGTGAGGGTTTTAGGGGAAGTGTAACAAGCCCCAGTGAGAAATTCAAATACCATAGAATCTCACTTACAAGGAGAAGAAAAAGCAAGCACTAACCATCAGGTGGCACTGAACATTTGTATGCGGGCTCCCAGAGGCAAAGAGGGGCGGTGACGGAGGGTGAAAGAGAAGATTAGGCACAAGTGTGTGGTGAGGGCCTGTGATTAGTCTTACACTGGTGAAGATGATGTAAGCTACACAGAAGTCTAAAGCAATGAGGATGTGAATCTGGAAGTTATAGCACGTTCTAATGCAGGGTCATGGCTATAAATTCACCTCAAATCAAAAATAAAAAAAGGGGTCCAGAATGATGTCATAAAGCTTTGGGGGCGGAAAGAGTTTACGGAAGGTGAACTTCCAAGGATGGAAAATCACCTCCAAATGCTTACAGATGCTACAGAAAGGCAGACCATTCCAAATAGGTGAAGAGGAATACTACGAAGAGAACATGATCAGTCCTAAACCCATGAACGAATGGAAAATGTTACCGTCCATGATGTTATTACTAATCACCTTCACGAATAATCCAAACAGGCCCACGTCTTCCCAAGTTCAGGCAAAAGGTTGGTCCAAAAGTACAATTCAGGGCCGGCCCTGTGGTGGAGCAGGTAAGTGCCCACATTCCGCTTGGGCGGCCCGGGCCTCACTGTTTCACATTACGAGTGCATATCACATTAGTAGTGTTAGGAAATATAGATTTCATGGTATGGTGCGGGCAGAGATCATAAATAAGCAGCAATTGTGGGGATACGCTATCAATACGCACAAGAAAAGGAACCATAAGAATATTACAATCTATGGAAGTATCTGGTACACTTCCCAAAGGCAGAAGGAAGGAAATCTTGTGACCTGCCAAGGTGGAATTGGCAGAGTGCCACGAGATGACACCATCATTGTGCATCAGAACATTCCCTGGGCAACTTCAACTTGTGAGGGAGTCCAGGACTTTTTCTGGGTAAGGTCCACCCATTTTGCCATCTACCCAAGATATAAGAGATAAAACCCAGGATAATCTTACAGGAGTGACACCAGTGTCTAGAGAGAATGTAGGAGCCCTTTCGAAGTTCAAGGAGAAAGATAGAAACTGACAACAATTGCAGAAAAAGGAAAACTATCCTACCTAGACAGGGTGAGGAGTCAGACTGGTCTGAGATGGCTGTGAAACTCTGTGTGCACGGAGGTTGTCAGGACAACTTCGAATTTTGAGGTCGCTTATGACATCACGGTGAACATGTCCCCCAGGGTGGCCGCATGGTTACAGTCTGAGGATTGGCCTAGGCTAGGCTATTAAAGGGACAGATACCCAGAAACAGGTTTGGCAAACAGAAAGCAGGCACAGAAACTAGAAGAGATAAAACAGAGTCTGATGCAAGGGATAAGAAAGGAACCCTAGGCCACAAGTGAGAATAGAGGGACAGGCACGGAGAGGAGAACATTGTCATCTATTCAAGTCTATGGGGAGGTCATGCTGATTCAAGCTTGCAACTTCATTGGAAACAAGTGGCCGGACTTGGCGTTCATCACACCTACAGTGCCCTTGTGCCTTAAGCATAATGCAAAGTCAAGAAAGATGTCTTGAGGACATTGAAGAGAAGAATCGATGCCTCCTTTCCAAGGCCCATAGCATTCTTTGAAGGTCAGTCTCTTTTTCCGAAGCTCTGGTGTCACGTGGGCCCACTGGGCACATGGTAATGTGTCCCAAGAGATGTCTTGGAAGCCTTGAAGGAATGGAGCCCTGTCACGCTTGGGGTATGTCTCTTTGTTTGGAAGTGCTCTACAAGGGTGATGAAAAGCACCCTCTTCCACAGGGCTTCGTTCCTTCGTGAAGGCTGCCCTCCCAGGCTAGTGTGCTCTGTTTGCCTCCATCGAAATTCTCTCCCCCTACCTCTTGCCGTAGAAGGATTATTGATTATGTGTTTTGACACCATATGTAAGGAAGTTGCACGAAAATTAGAACTTTACAGTTGTGTTTCAAGAAAAATAAACAGGCCAGGGTAGAGGATGTAGGGCAAACAAATGGCACACCCTATAAAAATTAAGTAAGCCCGTATCTGGACGGAATCTAGGGGAACGTTCAAGGATCAGGGGTCAAGTTCGAAACTTCCCAAATCCGGAAAAGAGACAGAAAAATATCTTTCCTGGAGAGTGGAATTCATCCGATTTGTCTAAGTTGTCTTGGAAACATTGTGTCCGTGAAGGGGGTTGCCAGGACCACCTCGAATTTGGAGTTTCTGATCTCAGGATGTCAAACCAACCCACATGACCACGTGTTCTCAGTGCTTAGTTTGACCTAGGCTAGGGTAGCCAAGAGTCCTACGAGTGACCGGTGCAAATTCAAGGACAACAACCAAGAGTCACGAAAGCACTCACACCTCACCCTAGAGAACATACAGCGATTAAAGAAATACAAACTAATCCCTTGGAATGAAGGAGAACGGACTGATAAGCATGTCTAAGGGAGATAGCTGAGAAAGACCATGACGAGTATACTATGGAAAAGAAAAAGAGGACCCAGAAAATGGAAGGTGAACAGAAATCACACCTGAATTATCCACAATGAAAGATGATGTCCGTCTTTAGACAGACTCTGCTGGAACGTTTGAAAGTCAGAGAAATTCACAAGCCAAAAAACGGCAGCGAAGGTCAAGCATGGGCTAACTGGGAAGGGTGAGTTATGAGACTGCTCCAAGCAGGCTCTGAAACCTGTATCCAGGAAGCATGCTGGACCTCAGAGACACAATTATGACAAATCCTCTGACATCACAATGGACCCGAAAAACAACCTAGCCTCATCTACACAGTGCTAGAGTTGGGCTCACTAGTATATTTAACTCCCATTGCACTCAAGTGCACGTTGCCACTGAACATGTAAGTGGCCGGCCGGTGGTGCAGTGGTGAGGTCCGCACCTTCTGGGTCTGTGGCCCAGTATGGGCTGGGTGGAATCCTCGGTTTGGGCCTCCTCACCACTGCTTCAGTTGTTCTGGTGCAGGCGTCCGAGGTAGAGTAGAGGCAGATGGGAAGGGACGTTGGACAGGGCCAGACTTCCACAGCAAATACAGGAGCATTGCCAGCAGATGTGAGCACAGCAATGCACTTGTGCCAAAACAAAACCAATTAAAAGTTGCAAAGAATAGAAAAACTGAAGCTAAGGAAAAAAAAAAAACAAAAAAACAGGAGCTTGCCATTACGAAGAATAGGATCTCTGTGAATAACCTTAGCAAAACAGGTGAATTCTATGTTAATTCAAAAACTAGCAAACCTTTGGGGAAAGAAACTCAAGAAGACACAAGAAAAAAAAAGATACCGAGGGATCTAGGAATGGAAGGATTAACACACTTGAAAGGTTCATACCGCAGTAAGGAATCTCTGGATTCCATGCAATCCCAGTCAAAGTTGCAGCAGTATTTGCCACAGAGAAGAAGAGAGAATCCTAAAGTTTCTAGCCAGCAACACGAGACCCTGACTAGGCAAAGGAATCCTCAGGAAAACGAACAAAGCGGCACGTGTCACAATTTCTGATTTCAACATAGAGGACGAAGCGCTAGGTACCGAAACGGCACAGTCTGGGCCCCAAAACAGGCATGAAGACCCATGCAAAACAATTGAGAGCCCAGAGCCCAACTCAAACTTACATGGACAGCCCATTTTGGACCAGGGAGCCAAGTGGAGACAGCGGAGAAAGGAGAGTCTCTACAATAAACGGTGCTGGGAAGCCTGCACAGCCACATGGAACACAACGAGAGTACACCATGATGTTACACCTGGCACACACACCACCTGAAGTGGATTAAAGCCTTGAATGGCAGACTTGAAACCGTGAACCTTGTAGGAGAAGACCTAGGCAGAGTGCTCTTTGCCATCTGTCTGAGCCGCCTATTTGGAAGAAGCATGTCTGACTGGGCAAGGGCAACAAAGGAAACAAGAAACAAACGGGACCACATCAAATGCACACACTTCTGCCCACTCAAGGAAACCATCAACTGAATACTAAGACACCACAACAATTGGGAGAGGATGTTTGCAAACCACACATCGGACAAGGGGTGAAAAGCCCAAAGATACAATCAACTCGCACGTCTCCACAAGAAAAAAAACAAGCCAATGAAAACCTGGTCAAAAGATGGAAGCAGAGATTTCTCCGAAGAAGACAGAAAGAGGGCCAGTAGGTGCACGAAAACTTGTTCACCATCATTAAGTCTCAGGAAAATGCAAATCCAAACTGCAAGGCCATGGCAGCTCACTGTGGTCAGCATGGCTAGAAGGAAGCAGACAGGAAATAACAAGTGTCAGAGAGGAGGTGGAGAGAAGGGAAGCCTCCTGCACTGCTGGTGGGAGTGTAACCCGGTGCAGCCACGATGCCAAAGGTGTGGAACTGCCTCAGAAATTTAAGTATCCATGTCCCGTATGACCCAGCTATTAATCTGCCGCTTGTTTATCCAAAAAAGTCAGAAAGACTACCGCATAAAGACATGTGCATGGCTGTGTTCACCACAGTCTTACTCCTGATATCCAAGACTTGGAAAGCACCCTGGTGTCCAGCAAGGGATGATTGGAGAAGGAAGATGGGCTATAGCCACAAAATGGCATACCACTCAGCCGGAACAAATGATGCAATCCAGCCATTTGTGACCACCAGAATGGCTGTGAGGGTTTTAGGGGAAGTGTAACAAGCCCCAGTGAGAAATTCAAATACGATAGAATCTCACTTACAAGGAGAAGAAAAAGCAAGCACTAACCAACAGGTGGCACTGAACATTTGTATGCGGGCTCCCAGAGGCAAAGAGGGGCGGTGACGGAGGGTGAAAGAGAAGATTAGGCACAAGTGTGTGGTGAGGGCCTGTGATTAGTCTTACACTGGTGAAGATGATGTAAGCTACACAGAAGTCTAAAGCAATGAGGATGTGAATCTGGAAGTTATAGTACGTTCTAATGCAGGGTCATGGCTATAAATTCACCTGAAATCAAAAATCCAAAACGGGGTCCAGAATGATGTCATAAAGCTTTGGGGGCGGAAAGAGTTTACGGAAGGTGAACTTCCAAGGATGGAAAATCACCTCCAAATGCTTACAGATGCTACAGAAAGGCAGACCATTCCAAATAGGTGAAGAGGAATACTACGAAGAGAACATGATCAGTCCTAAACCCATGAACGAACGGAAAATGTTACCGTCCATGATGTTATTACTAATCACCTTCACGAATAATCCAAACAGGCCCACGTCTTCCCAAGTTCAGGCAAAAGGTTGGTCCAAAAGTACAATACAGGGCCGGCCCTGTGGTGGAGCAGGTAAGTGCTCACATTCCGCTTGGGCGGCCCGGGCCTCACTGTTTCACATTACGAGTGCATATCACATTAGTAGTGTTAGGAAATATAGATTTCATGGTATGGTGCGGGCAGAGATCATAAATAAGCAGCAATTGTGAGGATACGTTATCAATACGCACAAGAAAAGGAACCATAAGAATATTACAATCTATGGAAGTATCTGGTACACTTCCCAAAGGCAGAAGGAAGGAAGACTTGTGACCTGCCAAGGTGGAATTGGCAGAGTGCCACGAGATGACACCATCATTGTGCATCAGAACATTCCCTGGGCAACTTCAACTTGTGAGGGAGTCCAGGACTTTTTCTGGGTAAGGTCCACCCATTTTGCCATCTACCCAAGATATAAGAGATAAAACCCAGGATAATCTTACAGGAGTGAAACCAGTGTCTAGAGAGAATGTAGGAGCCCTATCGAAGTTCAAGGAGAATGATAGAAACTGACAACAATTGCAGAAAAAGGAAAACTATCCTACCTAGACAGGGTGAGGAGTCAGACTGGTCTGAGATGGCTGTGAAACTCTGTGTGCACGGAGGTTGTCAGGACAACTTCGAATTTTGAGGTCGCTTATGACATCATGGTGAACATGTCCCCCAGGGTGGCCGCATGGTTACAGTCTGAGGATTGGCCTAGGCTAGGCTATTAAAGGGACAGATACCCAGAAACAGGTTTGGCAAACAGAAAGCAGGCACAGAAACTAGAAGAGATAAAACAGAGTCTGATGCAAGGGATAAGAAAGGAACCCTAGGCCACAAGTGAGAATAGAGGGACAGGCACGGAGAGGAGAACATTGTCATCTATTCAAGTCTATGGGGAGGTCATGCTGATTCAAGCTTGCAACTTCATTGGAAACAAGTGGCCGGACTTGGCGTTCATCACACCTACAGTGCCCTTGTGCCTTAAGCATAATGCAAAGTCAAGAAAGATGTCTTGAGGACATTGAAGAGAAGAATCGATGCCTCCTTTCCAAGGCCCATAGCATTCTTTGAAGGTCAGTCTCTTTTTCCGAAGCTCTGGTGTCACGTGGGCCCACTGGGCACATGGTAATGTGTCCCAAGAGATGTCTTGGAAGCCTTGAAGGAATGGAGCCCTGTCACGCTTGGGGTATGTCTCTTTGTTTGGAAGTGCTCTACAAGGGTGCTGAAAAGCACCCTCTTCCACAGGGCTTCGTTCCTTCGTGAAGGCTGCCCTCCCAGGCTAGTGTGCTCTGTTTGCCTCCATGGAAATTCTCTCCCCCTACCTCTTGCCGTAGAAGGATTATTGATTATGTGTTTTGACACCATATGTAAGGAAGTTGCACGAAAATTAGAACTTTACAGTTGTGTTTCAAGAAAAATAAACAGGCCAGGGTAGAGGATGTAGGGCAAACAAATGGCACACCCTATAAAAATTAAGTAAGCCCGTATCTGGACGGAATCTAGGGGAACGTTCAAGGATCAGGGGTCAAGTATGAAACTTCCCAAATCCGGAAAAGAGACAGAAAAATATCTTTCCTGGAGAGTGGAATTCATCCGATTTGTCTAAGTTGTCTTGGAAACATTGTGTCCGTGAAGGGGGTTGCCAGGACCACCTCGAATTTGGAGTTTCTGATCTCAGGATGTCAAACCAACCCACATGACCACGTGTTCTCAGTGCTTAGTTTGACCTAGGCTAGGGTAGCCAAGAGTCCTACAAGTGACCGGTGCAAATTCAAGGACAACAACCAAGAGTCACGAAAGCACTCACACCTCACCCTAGAGAACATACAGCGATTAAAGAAATACAAACTAATCCCTTGGAATGAAGGAGAACGGACTGATAAGCATGTCTAAGGGAGATAGCTGAGAAAGACCATGACGAGTATACTATGGAAAAGAAAAAGAGGACCCAGAAAATGGAAGGTGAACAGAAATCACACCTGAATTATCCACAATGAAAGATGATGTCCGTCTTTAGACAGACTCTGCTGGAACGTTTGAAAGTCAGAGAAATTCACAAGCCAAAAAACGGCAGCGAAGGTCAAGCATGGGCTAACTGGGAAGGGTGAGTTATGAGACTGCTCCAAGCAGGCTCTGAAACCTGTATCCAGGAAGCATGCTGGACCTCAGAGACACAATTATGACAAATCCTCTGACATCACAATGGACCCGAAAAACAACCTAGCCTCATCTACACAGTGCTAGAGTTGGGCTCACTAGTATATTTAACTCCCATTGCACTCAACTGCACGTTGCCACTGAACATGTAAGTGGCCGGCCGGTGGTGCAGTGGTGAGGTCCGCACCTTCTGGGTCTGTGGCCCAGTATGGGCTGGGTGGAATCCTCGGTTTGGGCCTCCTCACCACTGCTTCAGTTGTTCTGGTGCAGGCGTCCGAGGTAGAGTAGAGGCAGATGGGAAGGGACGTTGGACAGGGCCAGACTTCCACAGCAAATACAGGAGCATTGCCAGCAGATGTGAGCACAGCAATGCACTTGTGCCAAAACAAAACCAATTAAAAGTTGCAAAGAATAGAAAAACTGAAGCTAAGGAAAAAAAAAACAAAAAAACAGGAGCTTGCCATTACGAAGAATAGGATCTCTGTGAATAACCTTAGCAAAACAGGTGAATTCTATGTTAATTCAAAAACTAGCAAACCTTTGGGGAAAGAAACTCAAGAAGACACAAGAAAAAAAAAGATATCGAGGGATCTAGGAATGGAAGGATTAACACACTTGAAAGGTTCATACCGCAGTAAGGAATCTCTGGATTCCATGCAATCCCAGTCAAAGTTGCAGCAGTATTTGCCACAGAGAAGAAGAGAGAATCCTAAAGTTTCTAGCCAGCAACACGAGACCCTGACTAGGCAAAGGAATCCTCAGGAAAACGAACAAAGCGGCACGTGTCACAATTTCTGATTTCAACATAGAGGACGAAGCGCTAGGTACCGAAACGGCACAGTCTGGGCCCCAAAACAGGCATGAAGACCCATGCAAAACAATTGAGAGCCCAGAGCCCAACTCAAACTTACATGGACAGCCCATTTTGGACCAGGGAGCCAAGTGGAGACAGCGGAGAAAGGAGATTCTCTACAATAAACGGTGCTGGGAAGCCTGCACAGCCACATGGAACACAACGAGAGTACACCATGATGTTACACCTGGCACACACACCACCTGAAGTGGATTAAAGCCTTGAATGGCAGACTTGAAACCGTGAACCTTGTAGGAGAAGACCTAGGCAGAGTGCTCTTTGCCATCTGTCTGAGCCGCCTATTTGGAAGAAGCATGTCTGACTGGGCAAGGGCAACAAAGGAAACAAGAAACAAACGGGACCACATCAAATGCACACACTTCTGCCCACTCAAGGAAACCATCAACTGAATACTAAGACACCACAACAATTGGGAGAGGATGTTTGCAAACCACACATCGGACAAGGGGTGAAAAGCCCAAAGATACAATCAACTCGCACGTCTCCACAAGAAAAAAAACAAGCCAATGAAAACCTGGTCAAAAGATGGAAGCAGAGATTTCTCTGAAGAAGACAGAAAGAGGGCCAGTAGGTGCATGAAAACTTGTTCACCATCATTAAGTCTCAGGAAAATGCAAATCCAAACTGCAAGGCCATGGCAGCTCACTGTGGTCAGCATGGCTAGAAGGAAGCAGACAGGAAATAACAAGTGTCAGAGAGGAGGTGCAGAGAAGGGAAGCCTCCTGCACTGCTGGTGGGAGTGTAACCCGGTGCAGCCACGATGCCAAAGGTGTGGAACTGCCTCAGAAATTTAAGTATCCATGTCCCGTATGACCCAGCTATTAATCTGCCGCTTGTTTATCCAAAAAAGTCAGAAAGACTACCGCATAAAGACATGTGCATGGCTGTGTTCACCACAGTCTTACTCCTGATATCCAAGACTTGGAAAGCACCCTGGTGTCCAGCAAGGGATGATTGGAGAAGGAAGATGGGCTATAGCCACAAAATGGCATACCACTCAGCCGGAACAAATGATGCAAGCCAGCCATTTGTGACCACCAGAATGGCTGTGAGGGTTTTAGGGGAAGTGTAACAAGCCCCAGTGAGAAATTCAAATACCATAGAATCTCACTTACAAGGAGAAGAAAAAGCAAGCACTAACCAACAGGTGGCACTGAACATTTGTATGCGGGCTCCCAGAGGCAAAGAGGGGCGGTGACGGAGGGTGAAAGAGAAGATTAGGCACAAGTGTGTGGTGAGGGCCTGTGATTAGTCTTACACTGGTGAAGATGATGTAAGCTACACAGAAGTCTAAAGCAATGAGGATGTGAATCTGGAAGTTATAGTACGTTCTAATGCAGGGTCATGGCTATAAATTCACCTCAAATCAAAAATCCAAAAAGGGGTCCAGAATGATGTCATAAAGCTTTGGGGGCGGAAAGAGTTTACGGAAGGTGAACTTCCAAGGATGGAAAATCACCTCCAAATGCTTACAGATGCTACAGAAAGGCAGACCATTCCAAATAGGTGAAGAGGAATACTACGAAGAGAACATGATCAGTCCTAAACCCATGAACGAACGGAAAATGTTACCGTCCATGATGTTATTACTAATCACCTTCACGAATAATCCAAACAGGCCCACGTCTTCCCAAGTTCAGGCAAAAGGTTGGTCCAAAAGTACAATTCAGGGCCGGCCCTGTGGTGGAGCAGGTAAGTGCCCACATTCCGCTTGGGCGGCCCGGGCCTCACTGTTTCACATTACGAGTGCATATCACATTAGTAGTGTTAGGAAATATAGATTTCATGGTATGGTGCGGGCAGAGATCATAAATAAGCAGCAATTGTGAGGATACGTTATCAATACGCACAAGAAAAGGAACCATAAGAATATTACAATCTATGGAAGTATCTGGTACACTTCCCAAAGGCAGAAGGAAGGAAGACTTGTGACCTGCCAAGGTGGAATTGGCAGAGTGCCACGAGATGACACCATCATTGTGCATCAGAACATTCCCTGGGCAACTTCAACTTGTGAGGGAGTCCAGGACTTTTTCTGGGTAAGGTCCACCCATTTTGCCATCTACCCAAGATATAAGAGATAAAACCCAGGATAATCTTACAGGAGTGACACCAGTGTCTAGAGAGAATGTAGGAGCCCTTTCGAAGTTCAAGGAGAAAGATAGAAACTGACAACAATTGCAGAAAAAGGAAAACTATCCTACCTAGACAGGGTGAGGAGTCAGACTGGTCTGAGATGGCTGTGAAACTCTGTGTGCACGGAGGTTGTCAGGACAACTTCGAATTTTGAGGTCGCTTATGACATCACGGTGAACATGTCCCCCAGGGTGGCCGCATGGTTACAGTCTGAGGATTGGCCTAGGCTAGGCTATTAAAGGGACAGATACCCAGAAACAGGTTTGGCAAACAGAAAGCAGGCACAGAAACTAGAAGAGATAAAACAGAGTCTGATGCAAGGGATAAGAAAGGAACCCTAGGCCACAAGTGAGAATAGAGGGACAGGCACGGAGAGGAGAACATTGTCATCTATTCAAGTCTATGGGGAGGTCATGCTGATTCAAGCTTGCAACTTCATTGGAAACAAGTGGCCGGACTTGGCGTTCATCACACCTACAGTGCCCTTGTGCCTTAAGCATAATGCAAAGTCAAGAAAGATGTCTTGAGGACATTGAAGAGAAGAATCGATGCCTCCTTTCCAAGGCCCATAGCATTCTTTGAAGGTCAGTCTCTTTTTCCGAAGCTCTGGTGTCACGTGGGCCCACTGGGCACATGGTAATGTGTCCCAAGAGATGTCTTGGAAGCCTTGAAGGAATGGAGCCCTGTCACGCTTGGGGTATGTCTCTTTGTTTGGAAGTGCTCTACAAGGGTGATGAAAAGCACCCTCTTCCACAGGGCTTCGTTCCTTCGTGAAGGCTGCCCTCCCAGGCTAGTGTGCTCTGTTTGCCTCCATCGAAATTCTCTCCCCCTACCTCTTGCCGTAGAAGGATTATTGATTATGTGTTTTGACACCATATGTAAGGAAGTTGCACGAAAATTAGAACTTTACAGTTGTGTTTCAAGAAAAATAAACAGGCCAGGGTAGAGGATGTAGGGCAAACAAATGGCACACCCTATAAAAATTAAGTAAGCCCGTATCTGGACGGAATCTAGGGGAACGTTCAAGGATCAGGGGTCAAGTTCGAAACTTCCCAAATCCGGAAAAGAGACAGAAAAATATCTTTCCTGGAGAGTGGAATTCATCCGATTTGTCTAAGTTGTCTTGGAGACATTGTGTCCGTGAAGGGGGTTGCCAGGACCACCTCGAATTTGGAGTTTCTGATCTCAGGATGTCAAACCAACCCACATGACCACGTGTTCTCAGTGCTTAGTTTGACCTAGGCTAGGATAGCCAAGAGTCCTACAAGTGACCGGTGCAAATTCAAGGACAACAACCAAGAGTCACGAAAGCACTCACACCTCACCCTAGAGAACATACAGCGATTAAAGAAATACAAACTAATCCCTTGGAATGAAGGAGAACGGACTGATAAGCATGTCTAAGGGAGATAGCTGAGAAAGACCATGACGAGTATACTATGGAAAAGAAAAAGAGGACCCAGAAAATGGAAGGTGAACAGAAATCACACCTGAATTATCCACAATGAAAGATGATGTCCGTCTTTAGACAGACTCTGCTGGAACGTTTGAAAGTCAGAGAAATTCACAAGCCAAAAAACGGCAGCGAAGGTCAAGCATGGGCTAACTGGGAAGGGTGAGTTATGAGACTGCTCCAAGCAGGCTCTGAAACCTGTATCCAGGAAGCATGCTGGACCTCAGAGACACAATTATGACAAATCCTCTGACATCACAATGGACCCGAAAAACAACCTAGCCTCATCTACACAGTGCTAGAGTTGGGCTCACTAGTATATTTAACTCCCATTGCACTCAACTGCACGTTGCCACTGAACATGTAAGTGGCCGGCCGGTGGTGCAGTGGTGAGGTCCGCACCTTCTGGGTCTGTGGCCCAGTATGAGCTGGGTGGAATCCTCGGTTTGGGCCTCCTCACCACTGCTTCAGTTGTTCTGGTGCAGGCGTCCGAGGTAGAGTAGAGGCAGATGGGAAGGGACGTTGGACAGGGCCAGACTTCCACAGCAAATACAGGAGCATTGCCAGCAGATGTGAGCACAGCAATGCACTTGTGCCAAAACAAAACCAATTAAAAGTTGCAAAGAATAGAAAAACTGAAGCTAAGGAAAAAAAAAAACAAAAACAGGAGCTTGCCATTACGAAGAATAGGATCTCTGTGAATAACCTTAGCAAAACAGGTGAATTCTATGTTAATTCAAAAACTAGCAAACCTTTGGGGAAAGAAACTCAAGAAGACACAAGAAAAAAAAAGATATCGAGGGATCTAGGAATGGAAGGATTAACACACTTGAAAGGTTCATACCGCAGTAAGGAATCTCTGGATTCCATGCAATCCCAGTCAAAGTTGCAGCAGTATTTGCCACAGAGAAGAAGAGAGAATCCTAAAGTTTCTAGCCAGCAACACGAGACCCTGACTAGGCAAAGGAATCCTCAGGAAAACGAACAAAGCGGCACGTGTCACAATTTCTGATTTCAACATAGAGGACGAAGCGCTAGGTACCGAAACGGCACAGTCTGGGCCCCAAAACAGGCATGAAGACCCATGCAAAACAATTGAGAGCCCAGAGCCCAACTCAAACTTACATGGACAGCCCATTTTGGACCAGGGAGCCAAGTCTAGACAGCGGAGAAAGGAGAGTCTCTACAATAAACGGTGCTGGGAAGCCTGCACAGCCACATGGAACACAACGAGAGTACACCATGATGTTACACCTGGCACACACACCACCTGAAATGGATTAAAGCCTTGAATGGCAGACTTGAAACCGTGAACCTTGTAGGAGAAGACCTCGGCAGAGTGCTCTTTGCCATCTGTCTGAGCCGCCTATTTGGAAGAAGCATGTCTGACTGGGCAAGGGCAACAAAGGAAACAAGAAACAAACGGGACCACATCAAATGCACACACTTCTGCCCACTCAAGGAAACCATCAACTGAATACTAAGACACCACAACAATTGGGAGAGGATGTTTGCAAACCACACATCGGACAAGGGGTGAAAAGCCCAAAGATACAATCAACTCGCACGTCTCCACAAGAAAAAAAACAAGCCAATGAAAACCTGGTCAAAAGATGGAAGCAGAGATTTCTCCGAAGAAGACAGAAAGAGGGCCAGTAGGTGCATGAAAACTTGTTCACCATCATGAAGTCTCAGGAAAATGCAAATCCAAACTGCAAGGCCATGGCAGCTCACTGTGGTCAGCATGGCTAGAAGGAAGCAGACAGGAAATAACAAGTGTCAGAGAGGAGGTGGAGAGAAGGGAAGCCTCCTGCACTGCTGGTGGGAGTGTAACCCGGTGCAGCCACGATGCCAAAGGTGTGGAACTGCCTCAGAAGTTTAAGTATCCATGTCCCGTATGACCCAGCTATTAATCTGCCGCTTGTTTATCCAAAAAAGTCAGAAAGACTACCGCATAAAGACATGTGCATGGCTGTGTTCACCACAGTCTTACTCCTGATATCCAAGACTTGGAAAGCACCCTGGTGTCCAGCAAGGGATGATTGGAGAAGGAAGATGGGCTATAGCCACACAATGGTATACCACTCAGCCGGAACAAATGATGCAATCCAGCCATTTGTGACCACCAGAATGGCTGTGAGGGTTTTAGGGGAAGTGTAACAAGCCCCAGTGAGAAATTCAAATACCATAGAATCTCACTTACAAGGAGAAGAAAAAGCAAGCACTAACCAACAGGTGGCACTGAACATTTGTATGCGGGCTCCCAGAGGCAAAGAGGGGCGGTGACGGAGGGTGAAAGAGAAGATTAGGCACAAGTGTGTGGTGAGGGCCTGTGATTAGTCTTACACTGGTGAAGATGATGTAAGCTACACAGAAGTCTAAAGCAATGAGGATGTGAATCTGGAAGTTATAGTACGTTCTAATGCAGGGTCATGGCTATAAATTCACCTCAAATCAAAAATCCAAAACGGGGTCCAGAATGATGTCATAAAGCTTTGGGGGCGGAAAGAGTTTACGGAAGGTGAACTTCCAAGGATGGAAAATCACCTCCAAATGCTTACAGATGCTACAGAAAGGCAGACCATTCCAAATAGGTGAAGAGGAATACTACGAAGAGAACATGATCAGTCCTAAACCCATGAACGAACGGAAAATGTTACCGTCCATGATGTTATTACTAATCACCTTCACGAATAATCCAAACAGGCCCACGTCTTCCCAAGTTCAGGCAAAAGGTTGGTCCAAAAGTACAATTCAGGGCCGGCCCTGTGGTGGAGCAGGTAAGTGCTCACATTCCGCTTGGGCGGCCCGGGCCTCACTGTTTCACATTACGAGTGCATATCACATTAGTAGTGTTAGGAAATATAGATTTCATGGTATGGTGCGGGCAGAGATCATAAATAAGCAGCAATTGTGAGGATACGTTATCAATACGCACAAGAAAAGGAACCATAAGAATATTACAATCTATGGAAGTATCTGGTACACTTCCCAAAGGCAGAAGGAAGGAAGACTTGTGACCTGCCAAGGTGGAATTGGCAGAGTGCCACGAGATGACACCATCATTGTGCATCAGAACATTCCCTGGGCAACTTCAACTTGTGAGGGAGTCCAGGACTTTTTCTGGGTAAGGTCCACCCATTTTGCCATCTACCCAAGATATAAGAGATAAAACCCAGGATAATCTTACAGGAGTGAAACCAGTGTCTAGTGAGAATGTAGGAGCCCTATCGAAGTTCAAGGAGAATGATAGAAACTGACAACAATTGCAGAAAAAGGAAAACTATCCTACCTAGACAGGGTGAGGAGTCAGACTGGTCTGAGATGGCTGTGAAACTCTGTGTGCACGGAGGTTGTCAGGACAACTTCGAATTTTGAGGTCGCTTATGACATCATGGTGAACATGTCCCCCAGGGTGGCCGCATGGTTACAGTCTGAGGATTGGCCTAGGCTAGGCTATTAAAGGGACAGATACCCAGAAACAGGTTTGGCAAACAGAAAGCAGGCACAGAAACTAGAAGAGATAAAACAGAGTCTGATGCAAGGGATAAGAAAGGAACCCTAGGCCACAAGTGAGAATAGAGGGACAGGCACGGAGAGGAGAACATTGTCATCTATTCAAGTCTATGGGGAGGTCATGCTGATTCAAGCTTGCAACTTCATTGGAAACAAGTGGCCGGACTTGGCGTTCATCACACCTACAGTGCCCTTGTGCCTTAAGCATAATGCAAAGTCAAGAAAGATGTCTTGAGGACATTGAAGAGAAGAATCGATGCCTCCTTTCCAAGGCCCATAGCATTCTTTGCAGGTCAGTCTCTTTTTCCGAAGCTCTGGTGTCACGTGGGCCCACTGGGCACATGGTAATGTGTCCCAAGAGATGTCTTGGAAGCCTTGAAGGAATGGAGCCCTGTCACGCTTGGGGTATGTCTCTTTGTTTGGAAGTGCTCTACAAGGGTGCTGAAAAGCACCCTCTTTCACAGGGCTTCGTTCCTTCGTGAAGGCTGCCCTCCCAGGCTAGTGTGCTCTGTTTGCCTCCATGGAAATTCTCTCCCCCTACCTCTTGCCGTAGAAAGATTATTGATTATGTGTTTTGACACCATATGTAAGGAAGTTGCACGAAAATTAGAACTTTACAGTTGTGTTTCAAGAAAAATAAACAGGCCAGGGTAGAGGATGTAGGGCAAACAAATGGCACACCCTATAAAAATTAAGTAAGCCCGTATCTGGACGGAATCTAGGGGAACGTTCAAGGATCAGGGGTCAAGTTCGAAACTTCCCAAATCCGGAAAAGAGACAGAAAAATATCTTTCCTGGAGAGTGGAATTCATCCGATTTGTCTAAGTTGTCTTGGAAACATTGTGTCCGTGAAGGGGGTTGCCAGGACCACCTCGAATTTGGAGTTTCTGATCTCAGGATGTCAAACCAACCCACATGACCACGTGTTCTCAGTGCTTAGTTTGACCTAGGCTAGGGTAGCCAAGAGTCCTACAAGTGACCGGTGCAAATTCAAGGACAACAACCAAGAGTCACGAAAGCACTCACACCTCACCCTAGAGAACATACAGCGATTAAAGAAATACAAACTAATCCCTCGGAATGAAGGAGAACGGACTGATAAGCATGTCTAAGGGAGATAGCTGAGAAAGACCATGACGAGTATACTATGGAAAAGAAAAAGAGGACCCAGAAAATGGAAGGTGAACAGAAATCACACCTGAATTATCCACAATGAAAGATGATGTCCGTCTTTAGACAGACTCTGCTGGAACGTTTGAAAGTCAGAGAAATTCACAAGCCAAAAAACGGCAGCGAAGGTCAAGCATGGGCTAACTGGGAAGGGTGAGTTATGAGACTGCTCCAAGCAGGCTCTGAAACCTGTATCCAGGAAGCATGCTGGACCTCAGAGACACAATTATGACAAATCCTCTGACATCACAATGGACCCGAAAAACAACCTAGCCTCATCTACACAGTGCTAGAGTTGGGCTCACTAGTATATTTAACTCCCGTTGCACTCAACTGCACGTTGCCACTGAACATGTAAGTGGCCGGCCGGTGGTGCAGTGGTGAGGTCCGCACCTTCTGGGTCTGTGGCCCAGTATGGGCTGGGTGGAATCCTCGGTTTGGGCCTCCTCACCACTGCTTCAGTTGTTCTGGTGCAGGCGTCCGAGGTAGAGTAGAGGCAGATGGGAAGGGACGTTGGACAGGGCCAGACTTCCACAGCAAATACAGGAGCATTGCCAGCAGATGTGAGCACAGCAATGCACTTGTGCCAAAACAAAACCAATTAAAAGTTGCAAAGAATAGAAAAACTGAAGCTAAGGAAAAAAAAAAAAAAAAAACAGGAGCTTGCCATTACGAAGAATAGGATCTCTGTGAATAACCTTAGCAAAACAGGTGAATTCTATGTTAATTCAAAAACTAGCAAACCTTTGGGGAAAGAAACTCAAGAAGACACAAGAAAAAAAAAGATACCGAGGGATCTAGGAATGGAAGGATTAACACACTTGAAAGGTTCATACCGCAGTAAGGAATCTCTGGATTCCATGCAATCCCAGTCAAAGTTGCAGCAGTATTTGCCACAGAGAAGAAGAGAGAATCCTAAAGTTTCTAGCCAGCAACACGAGACCCTGACTAGGCAAAGGAATCCTCAGGAAAACGAACAAAGCGGCACGTGTCACAATTTCTGATTTCAACATAGAGGACGAAGCGCTAGGTACCGAAACGGCACAGTCTGGGCCCCAAAACAGGCATGAAGACCCATGCAAAACAATTGAGAGCCCAGAGCCCAACTCAAACTTACATGGACAGCCCATTTTGGACCAGGGAGCCAAGTGGAGACAGCGGAGAAAGGAGAGTCTCTACAATAAACGGTGCTGGGAAGCCTGCACAGCCACATGGAACACAACGAGAGTACACCATGATGTTACACCTGGCACACACACCACCTGAAGTGGATTAAAGCCTTGAATGGCAGACTTGAAACCGTGAACCTTGTAGGAGAAGACCTAGGCAGAGTGCTCTTTGCCATCTGTCTGAGCCGCCTATTTGGAAGAAGCATGTCTGACTGGGCAAGGGCAACAAAGGAAACAAGAAACAAACGGGACCACATCAAATGCACACACTTCTGCCCACTCAAGGAAACCATCAACTGAATACTAAGACACCACAACAATTGGGAGAGGATGTTTGCAAACCACACATCGGACAAGGGGTGAAAAGCCCAAAGATACAATCAACTCGCACGTCTCCACAAGAAAAAAAACAAGCCAATGAAAACCTGGTCAAAAGATGGAAGCAGAGATTTCTCCGAAGAAGACAGAAAGAGGGCCAGTAGGTGCATGAAAACTTGTTCACCATCATTAAGTCTCAGGAAAATGCAAATCCAAACTGCAAGGCCATGGCAGCTCACTGTGGTCAGCATGGCTAGAAGGAAGCAGACAGGAAATAACAAGTGTCAGAGAGGAGGTGGAGAGAAGGGAAGCCTCCTGCACTGCTGGTGGGAGTGTAACCCGGTGCAGCCACGATGCCAAAGGTGTGGAACTGCCTCAGAAATTTAAGTATCCATGTCCCGTATGACCCAGCTATTAATCTGCCGCTTGTTTATCCAAAAAAGTCAGAAAGACTACCGCATAAAGACATGTGCATGGCTGTGTTCACCACAGTCTTACTCCTGATATCCAAGACTTGGAAAGCACCCTGGTGTCCAGCAAGGGATGATTGGAGAAGGAAGATGGGCTATAGCCACACAATGGCATACCACTCAGCCGGAACAAATGATGCAAGCCAGCCATTTGTGACCACCAGAATGGCTGTGAGGGTTTTAGGGGAAGTGTAACAAGCCCCAGTGAGAAATTCAAATACCATAGAATCTCACTTACAAGGAGAAGAAAAAGCAAGCACTAACCAACAGGTGGCACTGAACATTTGTATGCGGGCTCCCAGAGGCAAAGAGGGGCGGTGACGGAGGGTGAAAGAGAAGATTAGGCACAAGTGTGTGGTGAGGGCCTGTGATTAGTCTTACACTGGTGAAGATGATGTAAGCTACACAGAAGTCTAAAGCAATGAGGATGTGAATCTGGAAGTTATAGTACGTTCTAATGCAGGGTCATGGCTATAAATTCACCTCAAATCAAAAATCCAAAAAGGGGTCCAGAATGATGTCATAAAGCTTTGGGGGCGGAAAGAGTTTGCGGAAGGTGAACTTCCAAGGATGGAAAATCACCTCCAAATGCTTACAGATGCTACAGAAAGGCAGACCATTCCAAATAGGTGAAGAGGAATACTACGAAGAGAACATGATCAGTCCTAAACCCATGAACGAACGGAAAATGTTACCGTCCATGATGTTATTACTAATCACCTTCACGAATAATCCAAACAGGCCCACGTCTTCCCAAGTTCAGGCAAAAGGTTGGTCCAAAAGTACAATTCAGGGCCGGCCCTGTGGTGGAGCAGGTAAGTGCCCACATTCCGCTTGGGCGGCCCGGGCCTCACTGTTTCACATTACGAGTGCATATCACATTAGTAGTGTTAGGAAATATAGATTTCATGGTATGGTGCGGGCAGAGATCATAAATAAGCAGCAATTGTGAGGATACGTTATCAATACGCACAAGAAAAGGAACCATAAGAATATTACAATCTATGGAAGTATCTGGTACACTTCCCAAAGGCAGAAGGAAGGAAGACTTGTGACCTGCCAAGGTGGAATTGGCAGAGTGCCACGAGATGACACCATCATTGTGCATCAGAACATTCCCTGGGCAACTTCAACTTGTGAGGGAGTCCAGGACTTTTTCTGGGTAAGGTCCACCCATTTTGCCATCTACCCAAGATATAAGAGATAAAACCCAGGATAATCTTACAGGAGTGACACCAGTGTCTAGAGAGAATGTAGGAGCCCTTTCGAAGTTCAAGGAGAAAGATAGAAACTGACAACAATTGCAGAAAAAGGAAAACTATCCTACCTAGACAGGGTGAGGAGTCAGACTGGTCTGAGATGGCTGTGAAACTCTGTGTGCACGGAGGTTGTCAGGACAACTTCGAATTTTGAGGTCGCTTATGACATCACGGTGAACATGTCCCCCAGGGTGGCCGCATGGTTACAGTCTGAGGATTGGCCTAGGCTAGGCTATTAAAGGGACAGATACCCAGAAACAGGTTTGGCAAACAGAAAGCAGGCACAGAAACTAGAAGAGATAAAACAGAGTCTGATGCAAGGGATAAGAAAGGAACCCTAGGCCACAAGTGAGAATAGAGGGACAGGCACGGAGAGGAGAACATTGTCATCTATTCAAGTCTATGGGGAGGTCATGCTGATTCAAGCTTGCAACTTCATTGGAAACAAGTGGCCGGACTTGGCGTTCATCACACCTACAGTGCCCTTGTGCCTTAAGCATAATGCAAAGTCAAGAAAGATGTCTTGAGGACATTGAAGAGAAGAATCGATGCCTCCTTTCCAAGGCCCATAGCATTCTTTGAAGGTCAGTCTCTTTTTCCGAAGCTCTGGTGTCACGTGGGCCCACTGGGCACATGGTAATGTGTCCCAAGAGATGTCTTGGAAGCCTTGAAGGAATGGAGCCCTGTCACGCTTGGGGTATGTCTCTTTGTTTGGAAGTGCTCTACAAGGGTGCTGAAAAGCACCCTCTTCCACAGGGCTTCGTTCCTTCGTGAAGGCTGCCCTCCCAGGCTAGTGTGCTCTGTTTGCCTCCATCGAAATTCTCTCCCCCTACCTCTTGCCGTAGAAGGATTATTGATTATGTGTTTTGACACCATATGTAAGGAAGTTGCACGAAAATTAGAACTTTACAGTTGTGTTTCAAGAAAAATAAACAGGCCAGGGTAGAGGATGTAGGGCAAACAAATGGCACACCCTATAAAAATTAAGTAAGCCCGTATCTGGACGGAATCTAGGGGAACGTTCAAGGATCAGGGGTCAAGTTCGAAACTTCCCAAATCCGGAAAAGAGACAGAAAAATATCTTTCCTGGAGAGTGGAATTCATCCGATTTGTCTAAGTTGTCTTGGAAACATTGTGTCCGTGAAGAGAGTTGCCAGGACCACCTCGAATTTGGAGTTTCTGATCTCAGGATGTCAAACCAACCCACATGACCACGTGTTCTCAGTGCTTAGTTTGACCTAGGCTAGGATAGCCAAGAGTCCTACAAGTGACCGGTGCAAATTCAAGGACAACAACCAAGAGTCACGAAAGCACTCACACCTCACCCTAGAGAACATACAGCGATTAAAGAAATACAAACTAATCCCTTGGAATGAAGGAGAACGGAATGATAAGCATGTCTAAGGGAGATAGCTGAGAAAGACCATGACGAGTATACTATGGAAAAGAAAAAGAGGACCCAGAAAATGGAAGGTGAACAGAAATCACACCTGAATTATCCACAATGAAAGATGATGTCCGTCTTTAGACAGACTCTGCTGGAACGTTTGAAAGTCAGAGAAATTCAGAAGCCAAAAAACGGCAGCGAAGGTCAAGCATGGGCTAACTGGGAAGGGTGAGTTATGAGACTGCTCCAAGCAGGCTCTGAAACCTGTATCCAGGAAGCATGCTGGACCTCAGAGACACAATTATGACAAATCCTCTGACATCACAATGGACCCGAAAAACAACCTAGCCTCATCTACACAGTGCTAGAGTTGGGCTCACTAGTATATTTAACTCCCATTGCACTCAACTGCACGTTGCCACTGAACATGTAAGTGGCCGGCCGGTGGTGCAGTGGTGAGGTCCGCACCTTCTGGGTCTGTGGCCCAGTATGGGCTGGGTGGAATCCTCGGTTTGGGCCTCCTCACCACTGCTTCAGTTGTTCTGGTGCAGGCGTCCGAGGTAGAGTAGAGGCAGATGGGAAGGGACGTTGGACAGGGCCAGACTTCCACAGCAAATACAGGAGCATTGCCAGCAGATGTGAGCACAGCAATGCACTTGTGCCAAAACAAAACCAATTAAAAGTTGCAAAGAATAGAAAAACTGAAGCTAAGGAAAAAAAAAAAAAAAAAACAGGAGCTTGCCATTACGAAGAATAGGATCTCTGTGAATAACCTTAGCAAAACAGGTGAATTCTATGTTAATTCAAAAACTAGCAAACCTTTGGGGAAAGAAACTCAAGAAGACACAAGAAAAAAAAAGATATCGAGGGATCTAGGAATGGAAGGATTAACACACTTGAAAGGTTCATACCGCAGTAAGGAATCTCTGGATTCCATGCAATCCCAGTCAAAGTTGCAGCAGTATTTGCCACAGAGAAGAAGAGAGAATCCTAAAGTTTCTAGCCAGCAACACGAGACCCTGACTAGGCAAAGGAATCCTCAGGAAAACGAACAAAGCGGCACGTGTCACAATTTCTGATTTCAACATAGAGGACGAAGCGCTAGGTACCGAAACGGCACAGTCTGGGCCCCAAAACAGGCATGAAGACCCATGCAAAACAATTGAGAGCCCAGAGCCCAACTCAAACTTACATGGACAGCCCATTTTGGACCAGGGAGCCAAGTCTAGACAGCGGAGAAAGGAGAGTCTCTACAATAAACGGTGCTGGGAAGCCTGCACAGCCACATGGAACACAACGAGAGTACACCATGATGTTACACCTGGCACACACACCACCTGAAATGGATTAAAGCCTTGAATGGCAGACTTGAAACCGTGAACCTTGTAGGAGAAGACCTAGGCAGAGTGCTCTTTGCCATCTGTCTGAGCCGCCTATTTGGAAGAAGCATGTCTGACTGGGCAAGGGCAACAAAGGAAACAAGAAACAAACGGGACCACATCAAATGCACACACTTCTGCCCACTCAAGGAAACCATCAACTGAATACTAAGACACCACAACAATTGGGAGAGGATGTTTGCAAACCACACATCGGACAAGGGGTGAAAAGCCCAAAGATACAATCAACTCGCACGTCTCCACAAGAAAAAAAACAAGCCAATGAAAACCTGGTCAAAAGATGGAAGCAGAGATTTCTCCGAAGAAGACAGAAAGAGGGCCAGTAGGTGCATGAAAACTTGTTCACCATCATTAAGTCTCAGGAAAATGCAAATCCAAACTGCAAGGCCATGGCAGCTCACTGTGGTCAGCATGGCTAGAAGGAAGCAGACAGGAAATAACAAGTGTCAGAGAGGAGGTGGAGAGAAGGGAAGCCTCCTGCACTGCTGGTGGGAGTGTAACCCGGTGCAGCCACGATGCCAAAGGTGTGGAACTGCCTCAGAAGTTTAAGTATCCATGTCCCGTATGACCCAGCTATTAATCTGCCGCTTGTTTATCCAAAAAAGTCAGAAAGACTACCGCATAAAGACATGTGCATGGCTGTGTTCACCACAGTCTTACTCCTGATATCCAAGACTTGGAAAGCACCCTGGTGTCCAGCAAGGGATGATTGGAGAAGGAAGATGGGCTATAGCCACACAATGGTATACCACTCAGCCGGAACAAATGATGCAATCCAGCCATTTGTGACCACCAGAATGGCTGTGAGGGTTTTAGGGGAAGTGTAACAAGCCCCAGTGAGAAATTCAAATACCATAGAATCTCACTTACAAGGAGAAGAAAAAGCAAGCACTAACCAACAGGTGGCACTGAACATTTGTATGCGGGCTCCCAGAGGCAAAGAGGGGCGGTGACGGAGGGTGAAAGAGAAGATTAGGCACAAGTGTGTGGTGAGGGCCTGTGATTAGTCTTACACTGGTGAAGATGATGTAAGCTACACAGAAGTCTAAAGCAATGAGGATGTGAATCTGGAAGTTATAGTACGTTCTAATGCAGGGTCATGGCTATAAATTCACCTCAAATCAAAAATCCAAAACGGGGTCCAGAATGATGTCATAAAGCTTTGGGGGCGGAAAGAGTTTACGGAAGGTGAACTTCCAAGGATGGAAAATCACCTCCAAATGCTTACAGATGCTACAGAAAGGCAGACCATTCCAAATAGGTGAAGAGGAATACTACGAAGAGAACATGATCAGTCCTAAACCCATGAACGAACGGAAAATGTTACCGTCCATGATGTTATTACTAATCACCTTCACGAATAATCCAAACAGGCCCACGTCTTCCCAAGTTCAGGCAAAAGGTTGGTCCAAAAGTACAATTCAGGGCCGGCCCTGTGGTGGAGCAGGTAAGTGCCCACATTCCGCTTGGGCGGCCCGGGCCTCACTGTTTCACATTACGAGTGCATATCACATTAGTAGTGTTAGGAAATATAGATTTCATGGTATGGTGCGGGCAGAGATCATAAATAAGCAGCAATTGTGAGGATACGTTATCAATACGCACAAGAAAAGGAACCATAAGAATATTACAATCTATGGAAGTATCTGGTACACTTCCCAAAGGCAGAAGGAAGGAAATCTTGTGACCTGCCAAGGTGGAATTGGCAGAGTGCCACGAGATGACACCATCATTGTGCATCAGAACATTCCCTGGGCAACTTCAACTTGTGAGGGAGTCCAGGACTTTTTCTGGGTAAGGTCCACCCATTTTGCCATCTACCCAAGATATAAGAGATAAAACCCAGGATAATCTTACAGGAGTGACACCAGTGTCTAGAGAGAATGTAGGAGCCCTTTCGAAGTTCAAGGAGAAAGATAGAAACTGACAACAATTGCAGAAAAAGGAAAACTATCCTACCTAGACAGGGTGAGGAGTCAGACTGGTCTGAGATGGCTGTGAAACTCTGTGTGCACGGAGGTTGTCAGGACAACTTCGAATTTTGAGGTCGCTTATGACATCACTGTGAACATGTCCCCTAGGGTGGCCGCATGGTTACAGTCTGAGGATTGGCCTAGGCTAGGCTATTAAAGGGACAGATACCCAGAAACAGGTTTGGCAAACAGAAAGCAGGCACAGAAACTAGAAGAGATAAAACAGAGTCTGATGCAAGGGATAAGAAAGGAACCCTAGGCCACAAGTGAGAATAGAGGGACAGGCACGGAGAGGAGAACATTGTCATCTATTCAAGTCTATGGGGAGGTCATGCTGATTCAAGCTTGCAACTTCATTGGAAACAAGTGGCCGGACTTGGCGTTCATCACACCTACAGTGCCCTTGTGCCTTAAGCATAATGCAAAGTCAAGAAAGATGTCTTGAGGACATTGAAGAGAAGAATCGATGCCTCCTTTCCAAGGCCCATAGCATTCTTTGAAGGTCAGTCTCTTTTTCCGAAGCTCTGGTGTCACGTGGGCCCACTGGGCACATGGTAATGTGTCCCAAGAGATGTCTTGCAAGCCTTGAAGGAATGGAGCCCTGTCACGCTTGGGGTATGTCTCTTTGTTTGGAAGTGCTCTACAAGGGTGATGAAAAGCACCCTCTTCCACAGGGCTTCGTTCCTTCGTGAAGGCTGCCCTCCCAGGCTAGTGTGCTCTGTTTGCCTCCATCGAAATTCTCTCCCCCTACCTCTTGCCGTAGAAGGATTATTGATTATGTGTTTTGACACCATATCTAAGGAAGTTGCACCAAAATTAGAACTTTACAGTTGTGTTTCAAGAAAAATAAACAGGCCAGGGTAGAGGATGTAGGGCAAACAAATGGCACACCCTATAAAAATTAAGTAAGCCCGTATCTGGACGGAATCTAGGGGAACGTTCAAGGATCAGGGGTCAAGTTCGAAACTTCCCAAATCCGGAAAAGAGACAGAAAAATATCTTTCCTGGAGAGTGGAATTCATCCGATTTGTCTAAGTTGTCTTGGAAACATTGTGTCCGTGAAGAGAGTTGCCAGGACCACCTCGAATTTGGAGTTTCTGATCTCAGGATGTCAAACCAACCCACATGACCACGTGTTCTCAGTGCTTAGTTTGACCTAGGCTAGGATAGCCAAGAGTCCTACAAGTGACCGGTGCAAATTCAAGGACAACAACCAAGAGTCACGAAAGCACTCACACCTCACCCTAGAGAACATACAGCGATTAAAGAAATACAAACTAATCACTTGGAATGAAGGAGAACGGAATGATAAGCATGTCTAAGGGAGATAGCTGAGAAAGACCATGACGAGTATACTATGGAAAAGAAAAAGAGGACCCAGAAAATGGAAGGTGAACAGAAATCACACCTGAATTATCCACAATGAAAGATGATGTCCGTCTTTAGACAGACTCTGCTGGAACGTTTGAAAGTCAGAGAAATTCAGAAGCCAAAAAACGGCAGCGAAGGTCAAGCATGGGCTAACTGGGAAGGGTGAGTTATGAGACTGCTCCAAGCAGGCTCTGAAACCTGTATCCAGGAAGCATGCTGGACCTCAGAGACACAATTATGACAAATCCTCTGACATCACAATGGACCCGAAAAACAACCTAGCCTCATCTACACAGTGCTAGAGTTGGGCTCACTAGTATATTTAACTCCCATTGCACTCAACTGCACGTTGCCACTGAACATGTAAGTGGCCGGCCGGTGGTGCAGTGGTGAGGTCCGCACCTTCTGGGTCTGTGGCCCAGTATGGGCTGGGTGGAATCCTCGGTTTGGGCCTCCTCACCACTGCTTCAGTTGTTCTGGTGCAGGCGTCCGAGGTAGAGTAGAGGCAGATGGGAAGGGACGTTGGACAGGGCCAGACTTCCACAGCAAATACAGGAGCATTGCCAGCAGATGTGAGCACAGCAATGCACTTGTGCCAAAACAAAACCAATTAAAAGTTGCAAAGAATAGAAAAACTGAAGCTAAGGAAAAAAAAAAAAAAAAACAGGAGCTTGCCATTACGAAGAATAGGATCTCTGTGAATAACCTTAGCAAAACAGGTGAATTCTATGTTAATTCAAAAACTAGCAAACCTTTGGGGAAAGAAACTCAAGAAGACACAAGAAAAAAAAAAGATATCGAGGGATCTAGGAATGGAAGGATTAACACACTTGAAAGGTTCATACCGCAGTAAGGAATCTCTGGATTCCATGCAATCCCAGTCAAAGTTGCAGCAGTATTTGCCACAGAGAAGAAGAGAGAATCCTAAAGTTTCTAGCCAGCAACACGAGACCCTGACTAGGCAAAGGAATCCTCAGGAAAACGAACAAAGCGGCACGTGTCACAATTTCTGATTTCAACATAGAGGACGAAGCGCTAGGTACCGAAACGGCACAGTCTGGGCCCCAAAACAGGCATGAAGACCCATGCAAAACAATTGAGAGCCCAGAGCCCAACTCAAACTTACATGGACAGCCCATTTTGGACCAGGGAGCCAAGTCTAGACAGCGGAGAAAGGAGAGTCTCTACAATAAACGGTGCTGGGAAGCCTGCACAGCCACATGGAACACAACGAGAGTACACCATGATGTTACACCTGGCACACACACCACCTGAAATGGATTAAAGCCTTGAATGGCAGACTTGAAACCGTGAACCTTGTAGGAGAAGACCTAGGCAGAGTGCTCTTTGCCATCTGTCTGAGCCGCCTATTTGGAAGAAGCATGTCTGACTGGGCAAGGGCAACAAAGGAAACAAGAAACAAACGGGACCACATCAAATGCACACACTTCTGCCCACTCAAGGAAACCATCAACTGAATACTAAGACACCACAACAATTGGGAGAGGATGTTTGCAAACCACACATCGGACAAGGGGTGAAAAGCCCAAAGATACAATCAACTCGCACGTCTCCACAAGAAAAAAAACAAGCCAATGAAAACCTGGTCAAAAGATGGAAGCAGAGATTTCTCCGAAGAAGACAGAAAGAGGGCCAGTAGGTGCATGAAAACTTGTTCACCATCATTAAGTCTCAGGAAAATGCAAATCCAAACTGCAAGGCCATGGCAGCTCACTGTGGTCAGCATGGCTAGAAGGAAGCAGACAGGAAATAACAAGTGTCAGAGAGGAGGTGGAGAGAAGGGAAGCCTCCTGCACTGCTGGTGGGAGTGTAACCCGGTGCAGCCACGATGCCAAAGGTGTGGAACTGCCTCAGAAGTTTAAGTATCCATGTCCCGTATGACCCAGCTATTAATCTGCCGCTTGTTTATCCAAAAAAGTCAGAAAGACTACCGCATAAAGACATGTGCATGGCTGTGTTCACCACAGTCTTACTCCTGATATCCAAGACTTGGAAAGCACCCTGGTGTCCAGCAAGGGATGATTGGAGAAGGAAGATGGGCTATAGCCACACAATGGTATACCACTCAGCCGGAACAAATGATGCAATCCAGCCATTTGTGACCACCAGAATGGCTGTGAGGGTTTTAGGGGAAGTGTAACAAGCCCCAGTGAGAAATTCAAATACCATAGAATCTCACTTACAAGGAGAAGAAAAAGCAAGCACTAACCAACAGGTGGCACTGAACATTTGTATGCGGGCTCCCAGAGGCAAAGAGGGGCGGTGACGGAGGGTGAAAGAGAAGATTAGGCACAAGTGTGTGGTGAGGGCCTGTGATTAGTCTTACACTGGTGAAGATGATGTAAGCTACACAGAAGTCTAAAGCAATGAGGATGTGAATCTGGAAGTTATAGTACGTTCTAATGCAGGGTCATGGCTATAAATTCACCTCAAATCAAAAATCCAAAACGGGGTCCAGAATGATGTCATAAAGCTTTGGGGGCGGAAAGAGTTTACGGAAGGTGAACTTCCAAGGATGGAAAATCACCTCCAAATGCTTACAGATGCTACAGAAAGGCAGACCATTCCAAATAGGTGAAGAGGAATACTACGAAGAGAACATGATCAGTCCTAAACCCATGAACGAACGGAAAATGTTACCGTCCATGATGTTATTACTAATCACCTTCACGAATAATCCAAACAGGCCCACGTCTTCCCAAGTTCAGGCAAAAGGTTGGTCCAAAAGTACAATTCAGGGCCGGCCCTGTGGTGGAGCAGGTAAGTGCCCACATTCCGCTTGGGCGGCCCGGGCCTCACTGTTTCACATTACGAGTGCATATCACATTAGTAGTGTTAGGAAATATAGATTTCATGGTATGGTGCGGGCAGAGATCATAAATAAGCAGCAATTGTGAGGATACGTTATCAATACGCACAAGAAAAGGAACCATAAGAATATTACAATCTATGGAAGTATCTGGTACACTTCCCAAAGGCAGAAGGAAGGAAATCTTGTGACCTGCCAAGGTGGAATTGGCAGAGTGCCACGAGATGACACCATCATTGTGCATCAGAACATTCCCTGGGCAACTTCAACTTGTGAGGGAGTCCAGGACTTTTTCTGGGTAAGGTCCACCCATTTTGCCATCTACCCAAGATATAAGAGATAAAACCCAGGATAATCTTACAGGAGTGACACCAGTGTCTAGAGAGAATGTAGGAGCCCTTTCGAAGTTCAAGGAGAAAGATAGAAACTGACAACAATTGCAGAAAAAGGAAAACTATCCTACCTAGACAGGGTGAGGAGTCAGACTGGTCTGAGATGGCTGTGAAACTCTGTGTGCACGGAGGTTGTCAGGACAACTTCGAATTTTGAGGTCGCTTATGACATCACTGTGAACATGTCCCCTAGGGTGGCCGCATGGTTACAGTCTGAGGATTGGCCTAGGCTAGGCTATTAAAGGGACAGATACCCAGAAACAGGTTTGGCAAACAGAAAGCAGGCACAGAAACTAGAAGAGATAAAACAGAGTCTGATGCAAGGGATAAGAAAGGAACCCTAGGCCACAAGTGAGAATAGAGGGACAGGCACGGAGAGGAGAACATTGTCATCTATTCAAGTCTATGGGGAGGTCATGCTGATTCAAGCTTGCAACTTCATTGGAAACAAGTGGCCGGACTTGGCGTTCATCACACCTACAGTGCCCTTGTGCCTTAAGCATAATGCAAAGTCAAGAAAGATGTCTTGAGGACATTGAAGAGAAGAATCGATGCCTCCTTTCCAAGGCCCATAGCATTCTTTGAAGGTCAGTCTCTTTTTCCGAAGCTCTGGTGTCACGTGGGCCCACTGGGCACATGGTAATGTGTCCCAAGAGATGTCTTGGAAGCCTTGAAGGAATGGAGCCCTGTCACGCTTGGGGTATGTCTCTTTGTTTGGAAGTGCTCTACAAGGGTGATGAAAAGCACCCTCTTCCACAGGGCTTCGTTCCTTCGTGAAGGCTGCCCTCCCAGGCTAGTGTGCTCTGTTTGCCTCCATCGAAATTCTCTCCCCCTACCTCTTGCCGTAGAAGGATTATTGATTATGTGTTTTGACACCATATCTAAGGAAGTTGCACGAAAATTAGAACTTTACAGTTGTGTTTCAAGAAAAATAAACAGGCCAGGGTAGAGGATGTAGGGCAAACAAATGGCACACCCTATAAAAATTAAGTAAGCCCGTATCTGGACGGAATCTAGGGGAACGTTCAAGGATCAGGGGTCAAGTTCGAAACTTCCCAAATCCGGAAAAGAGACAGAAAAATATCTTTCCTGGAGAGTGGAATTCATCCGATTTGTCTAAGTTGTCTTGGAAACATTGTGTCCGTGAAGAGAGTTGCCAGGACCACCTCGAATTTGGAGTTTCTGATCTCAGGATGTCAAACCAACCCACATGACCACGTGTTCTCAGTGCTTAGTTTGACCTAGGCTAGGATAGCCAAGAGTCCTACAAGTGACCGGTGCAAATTCAAGGACAACAACCAAGAGTCACGAAAGCACTCACACCTCACCCTAGAGAACATACAGCGATTAAAGAAATACAAACTAATCCCTTGGAATGAAGGAGAACGGAATGATAAGCATGTCTAAGGGAGATAGCTGAGAAAGACCATGACGAGTATACTATGGAAAAGAAAAAGAGGACCCAGAAAATGGAAGGTGAACAGAAATCACACCTGAATTATCCACAATGAAAGATGATGTCCGTCTTTAGACAGACTCTGCTGGAACGTTTGAAAGTCAGAGAAATTCAGAAGCCAAAAAACGGCAGCGAAGGTCAAGCATGGGCTAACTGGGAAGGGTGAGTTATGAGACTGCTCCAAGCAGGCTCTGAAACCTGTATCCAGGAAGCATGCTGGACCTCAGAGACACAATTATGACAAATCCTCTGACATCACAATGGACCCGAAAAACAACCTAGCCTCATCTACACAGTGCTAGAGTTGGGCTCACTAGTATATTTAACTCCCATTGCACTCAACTGCACGTTGCCACTGAACATGTAAGTGGCCGGCCGGTGGTGCAGTGGTGAGGTCCGCACCTTCTGGGTCTGTGGCCCAGTATGGGCTGGGTGGAATCCTCGGTTTGGGCCTCCTCACCACTGCTTCAGTTGTTCTGGTGCAGGCGTCCGAGGTAGAGTAGAGGCAGATGGGAAGGGACGTTGGACAGGGCCAGACTTCCACAGCAAATACAGGAGCATTGCCAGCAGATGTGAGCACAGCAATGCACTTGTGCCAAAACAAAACCAATTAAAAGTTGCAAAGAATAGAAAAACTGAAGCTAAGGAAAAAAAAAAAAAAAAAACAGGAGCTTGCCATTACGAAGAATAGGATCTCTGTGAATAACCTTAGCAAAACAGGTGAATTCTATGTTAATTCAAAAACTAGCAAACCTTTGGGGAAAGAAACTCAAGAAGACACAAGAAAAAAAAAGATATCGAGGGATCTAGGAATGGAAGGATTAACACACTTGAAAGGTTCATACCGCAGTAAGGAATCTCTGGATTCCATGCAATCCCAGTCAAAGTTGCAGCAGTATTTGCCACAGAGAAGAAGAGAGAATCCTAAAGTTTCTAGCCAGCAACACGAGACCCTGACTAGGCAAAGGAATCCTCAGGAAAACGAACAAAGCGGCACGTGTCACAATTTCTGATTTCAACATAGAGGACGAAGCGCTAGGTACCGAAACGGCACAGTCTGGGCCCCAAAACAGGCATGAAGACCCATGCAAAACAATTGAGAGCCCAGAGCCCAACTCAAACTTACATGGACAGCCCATTTTGGACCAGGGAGCCAAGTCTAGACAGCGGAGAAAGGAGAGTCTCTACAATAAACGGTGCTGGGAAGCCTGCACAGCCACATGGAACACAACGAGAGTACACCATGATGTTACACCTGGCACACACACCACCTGAAATGGATTAAAGCCTTGAATGGCAGACTTGAAACCGTGAACCTTGTAGGAGAAGACCTAGGCAGAGTGCTCTTTGCCATCTGTCTGAGCCGCCTATTTGGAAGAAGCATGTCTGACTGGGCAAGGGCAACAAAGGAAACAAGAAACAAACGGGACCACATCAAATGCACACACTTCTGCCCACTCAAGGAAACCATCAACTGAATACTAAGACACCACAACAATTGGGAGAGGATGTTTGCAAACCACACATCGGACAAGGGGTGAAAAGCCCAAAGATACAATCAACTCGCACGTCTCCACAAGAAAAAAAACAAGCCAATGAAAACCTGGTCAAAAGATGGAAGCAGAGATTTCTCCGAAGAAGACAGAAAGAGGGCCAGTAGGTGCATGAAAACTTGTTCACCATCATTAAGTCTCAGGAAAATGCAAATCCAAACTGCAAGGCCATGGCAGCTCACTGTGGTCAGCATGGCTAGAAGGAAGCAGACAGGAAATAACAAGTGTCAGAGAGGAGGTGGAGAGAAGGGAAGCCTCCTGCACTGCTGGTGGGAGTGTAACCCGGTGCAGCCACGATGCCAAAGGTGTGGAACTGCCTCAGAAGTTTAAGTATCCATGTCCCGTATGACCCAGCTATTAATCTGCCGCTTGTTTATCCAAAAAAGTCAGAAAGACTACCGCATAAAGACATGTGCATGGCTGTGTTCACCACAGTCTTACTCCTGATATCCAAGACTTGGAAAGCACCCTGGTGTCCAGCAAGGGATGATTGGAGAAGGAAGATGGGCTATAGCCACACAATGGTATACCACTCAGCCGGAACAAATGATGCAATCCAGCCATTTGTGACCACCAGAATGGCTGTGAGGGTTTTAGGGGAAGTGTAACAAGCCCCAGTGAGAAATTCAAATACCATAGAATCTCACTTACAAGGAGAAGAAAAAGCAAGCACTAACCAACAGGTGGCACTGAACATTTGTATGCGGGCTCCCAGAGGCAAAGAGGGGCGGTGACGGAGGGTGAAAGAGAAGATTAGGCACAAGTGTGTGGTGAGGGCCTGTGATTAGTCTTACACTGGTGAAGATGATGTAAGCTACACAGAAGTCTAAAGCAATGAGGATGTGAATCTGGAAGTTATAGTACGTTCTAATGCAGGGTCATGGCTATAAATTCACCTCAAATCAAAAATCCAAAACGGGGTCCAGAATGATGTCATAAAGCTTTGGGGGCGGAAAGAGTTTACGGAAGGTGAACTTCCAAGGATGGAAAATCACCTCCAAATGCTTACAGATGCTACAGAAAGGCAGACCATTCCAAATAGGTGAAGAGGAATACTACGAAGAGAACATGATCAGTCCTAAACCCATGAACGAACGGAAAATGTTACCGTCCATGATGTTATTACTAATCACCTTCACGAATAATCCAAACAGGCCCACGTCTTCCCAAGTTCAGGCAAAAGGTTGGTCCAAAAGTACAATTCAGGGCCGGCCCTGTGGTGGAGCAGGTAAGTGCCCACATTCCGCTTGGGCGGCCCGGGCCTCACTGTTTCACATTACGAGTGCATATCACATTAGTAGTGTTAGGAAATATAGATTTCATGGTATGGTGCGGGCAGAGATCATAAATAAGCAGCAATTGTGAGGATACGTTATCAATACGCACAAGAAAAGGAACCATAAGAATATTACAATCTATGGAAGTATCTGGTACACTTCCCAAAGGCAGAAGGAAGGAAATCTTGTGACCTGCCAAGGTGGAATTGGCAGAGTGCCACGAGATGACACCATCATTGTGCATCAGAACATTCCCTGGGCAACTTCAACTTGTGAGGGAGTCCAGGACTTTTTCTGGGTAAGGTCCACCCATTTTGCCATCTACCCAAGATATAAGAGATAAAACCCAGGATAATCTTACAGGAGTGACACCAGTGTCTAGAGAGAATGTAGGAGCCCTTTCGAAGTTCAAGGAGAAAGATAGAAACTGACAACAATTGCAGAAAAAGGAAAACTATCCTACCTAGACAGGGTGAGGAGTCAGACTGGTCTGAGATGGCTGTGAAACTCTGTGTGCACGGAGGTTGTCAGGACAACTTCGAATTTTGAGGTCGCTTATGACATCACTGTGAACATGTCCCCTAGGGTGGCCGCATGGTTACAGTCTGAGGATTGGCCTAGGCTAGGCTATTAAAGGGACAGATACCCAGAAACAGGTTTGGCAAACAGAAAGCAGGCACAGAAACTAGAAGAGATAAAACAGAGTCTGATGCAAGGGATAAGAAAGGAACCCTAGGCCACAAGTGAGAATAGAGGGACAGGCACGGAGAGGAGAACATTGTCATCTATTCAAGTCTATGGGGAGGTCATGCTGATTCAAGCTTGCAACTTCATTGGAAACAAGTGGCCGGACTTGGCGTTCATCACACCTACAGTGCCCTTGTGCCTTAAGCATAATGCAAAGTCAAGAAAGATGTCTTGAGGACATTGAAGAGAAGAATCGATGCCTCCTTTCCAAGGCCCATAGCATTCTTTGAAGGTCAGTCTCTTTTTCCGAAGCTCTGGTGTCACGTGGGCCCACTGGGCACATGGTAATGTGTCCCAAGAGATGTCTTGGAAGCCTTGAAGGAATGGAGCCCTGTCACGCTTGGGGTATGTCTCTTTGTTTGGAAGTGCTCTACAAGGGTGATGAAAAGCACCCTCTTCCACAGGGCTTCGTTCCTTCGTGAAGGCTGCCCTCCCAGGCTAGTGTGCTCTGTTTGCCTCCATCGAAATTCTCTCCCCCTACCTCTTGCCGTAGAAGGATTATTGATTATGTGTTTTGACACCATATCTAAGGAAGTTGCACGAAAATTAGAACTTTACAGTTGTGTTTCAAGAAAAATAAACAGGCCAGGGTAGAGGATGTAGGGCAAACAAATGGCACACCCTATAAAAATTAAGTAAGCCCGTATCTGGACGGAATCTAGGGGAACGTTCAAGGATCAGGGGTCAAGTTCGAAACTTCCCAAATCCGGAAAAGAGACAGAAAAATATCTTTCCTGGAGAGTGGAATTCATCCGATTTGTCTAAGTTGTCTTGGAAACATTGTGTCCGTGAAGAGAGTTGCCAGGACCACCTCGAATTTGGAGTTTCTGATCTCAGGATGTCAAACCAACCCACATGACCACGTGTTCTCAGTGCTTAGTTTGACCTAGGCTAGGATAGCCAAGAGTCCTACAAGTGACCGGTGCAAATTCAAGGACAACAACCAAGAGTCACGAAAGCACTCACACCTCACCCTAGAGAACATACAGCGATTAAAGAAATACAAACTAATCCCTTGGAATGAAGGAGAACGGAATGATAAGCATGTCTAAGGGAGATAGCTGAGAAAGACCATGACGAGTATACTATGGAAAAGAAAAAGAGGACCCAGAAAATGGAAGGTGAACAGAAATCACACCTGAATTATCCACAATGAAAGATGATGTCCGTCTTTAGACAGACTCTGCTGGAACGTTTGAAAGTCAGAGAAATTCAGAAGCCAAAAAACGGCAGCGAAGGTCAAGCATGGGCTAACTGGGAAGGGTGAGTTATGAGACTGCTCCAAGCAGGCTCTGAAACCTGTATCCAGGAAGCATGCTGGACCTCAGAGACACAATTATGACAAATCCTCTGACATCACAATGGACCCGAAAAACAACCTAGCCTCATCTACACAGTGCTAGAGTTGGGCTCACTAGTATATTTAACTCCCATTGCACTCAACTGCACGTTGCCACTGAACATGTAAGTGGCCGGCCGGTGGTGCAGTGGTGAGGTCCGCACCTTCTGGGTCTGTGGCCCAGTATGGGCTGGGTGGAATCCTCGGTTTGGGCCTCCTCACCACTGCTTCAGTTGTTCTGGTGCAGGCGTCCGAGGTAGAGTAGAGGCAGATGGGAAGGGACGTTGGACAGGGCCAGACTTCCACAGCAAATACAGGAGCATTGCCAGCAGATGTGAGCACAGCAATGCACTTGTGCCAAAACAAAACCAATTAAAAGTTGCAAAGAATAGAAAAACTGAAGCTAAGGAAAAAAAAAAAAAAAAAACAGGAGCTTGCCATTACGAAGAATAGGATCTCTGTGAATAACCTTAGCAAAACAGGTGAATTCTATGTTAATTCAAAAACTAGCAAACCTTTGGGGAAAGAAACTCAAGAAGACACAAGAAAAAAAAAGATATCGAGGGATCTAGGAATGGAAGGATTAACACACTTGAAAGGTTCATACCGCAGTAAGGAATCTCTGGATTCCATGCAATCCCAGTCAAAGTTGCAGCAGTATTTGCCACAGAGAAGAAGAGAGAATCCTAAAGTTTCTAGCCAGCAACACGAGACCCTGACTAGGCAAAGGAATCCTCAGGAAAACGAACAAAGCGGCACGTGTCACAATTTCTGATTTCAACATAGAGGACGAAGCGCTAGGTACCGAAACGGCACAGTCTGGGCCCCAAAACAGGCATGAAGACCCATGCAAAACAATTGAGAGCCCAGAGCCCAACTCAAACTTACATGGACAGCCCATTTTGGACCAGGGAGCCAAGTCTAGACAGCGGAGAAAGGAGAGTCTCTACAATAAACGGTGCTGGGAAGCCTGCACAGCCACATGGAACACAACGAGAGTACACCATGATGTTACACCTGGCACACACACCACCTGAAATGGATTAAAGCCTTGAATGGCAGACTTGAAACCGTGAACCTTGTAGGAGAAGACCTAGGCAGAGTGCTCTTTGCCATCTGTCTGAGCCGCCTATTTGGAAGAAGCATGTCTGACTGGGCAAGGGCAACAAAGGAAACAAGAAACAAACGGGACCACATCAAATGCACACACTTCTGCCCACTCAAGGAAACCATCAACTGAATACTAAGACACCACAACAATTGGGAGAGGATGTTTGCAAACCACACATCGGACAAGGGGTGAAAAGCCCAAAGATACAATCAACTCGCACGTCTCCACAAGAAAAAAAACAAGCCAATGAAAACCTGGTCAAAAGATGGAAGCAGAGATTTCTCCGAAGAAGACAGAAAGAGGGCCAGTAGGTGCATGAAAACTTGTTCACCATCATTAAGTCTCAGGAAAATGCAAATCCAAACTGCAAGGCCATGGCAGCTCACTGTGGTCAGCATGGCTAGAAGGAAGCAGACAGGAAATAACAAGTGTCAGAGAGGAGGTGGAGAGAAGGGAAGCCTCCTGCACTGCTGGTGGGAGTGTAACCCGGTGCAGCCACGATGCCAAAGGTGTGGAACTGCCTCAGAAGTTTAAGTATCCATGTCCCGTATGACCCAGCTATTAATCTGCCGCTTGTTTATCCAAAAAAGTCAGAAAGACTACCGCATAAAGACATGTGCATGGCTGTGTTCACCACAGTCTTACTCCTGATATCCAAGACTTGGAAAGCACCCTGGTGTCCAGCAAGGGATGATTGGAGAAGGAAGATGGGCTATAGCCACACAATGGTATACCACTCAGCCGGAACAAATGATGCAATCCAGCCATTTGTGACCACCAGAATGGCTGTGAGGGTTTTAGGGGAAGTGTAACAAGCCCCAGTGAGAAATTCAAATACCATAGAATCTCACTTACAAGGAGAAGAAAAAGCAAGCACTAACCAACAGGTGGCACTGAACATTTGTATGCGGGCTCCCAGAGGCAAAGAGGGGCGGTGACGGAGGGTGAAAGAGAAGATTAGGCACAAGTGTGTGGTGAGGGCCTGTGATTAGTCTTACACTGGTGAAGATGATGTAAGCTACACAGAAGTCTAAAGCAATGAGGATGTGAATCTGGAAGTTATAGTACGTTCTAATGCAGGGTCATGGCTATAAATTCACCTCAAATCAAAAATCCAAAACGGGGTCCAGAATGATGTCATAAAGCTTTGGGGGCGGAAAGAGTTTACGGAAGGTGAACTTCCAAGGATGGAAAATCACCTCCAAATGCTTACAGATGCTACAGAAAGGCAGACCATTCCAAATAGGTGAAGAGGAATACTACGAAGAGAACATGATCAGTCCTAAACCCATGAACGAACGGAAAATGTTACCGTCCATGATGTTATTACTAATCACCTTCACGAATAATCCAAACAGGCCCACGTCTTCCCAAGTTCAGGCAAAAGGTTGGTCCAAAAGTACAATTCAGGGCCGGCCCTGTGGTGGAGCAGGTAAGTGCCCACATTCCGCTTGGGCGGCCCGGGCCTCACTGTTTCACATTACGAGTGCATATCACATTAGTAGTGTTAGGAAATATAGATTTCATGGTATGGTGCGGGCAGAGATCATAAATAAGCAGCAATTGTGAGGATACGTTATCAATACGCACAAGAAAAGGAACCATAAGAATATTACAATCTATGGAAGTATCTGGTACACTTCCCAAAGGCAGAAGGAAGGAAATCTTGTGACCTGCCAAGGTGGAATTGGCAGAGTGCCACGAGATGACACCATCATTGTGCATCAGAACATTCCCTGGGCAACTTCAACTTGTGAGGGAGTCCAGGACTTTTTCTGGGTAAGGTCCACCCATTTTGCCATCTACCCAAGATATAAGAGATAAAACCCAGGATAATCTTACAGGAGTGACACCAGTGTCTAGAGAGAATGTAGGAGCCCTTTCGAAGTTCAAGGAGAAAGATAGAAACTGACAACAATTGCAGAAAAAGGAAAACTATCCTACCTAGACAGGGTGAGGAGTCAGACTGGTCTGAGATGGCTGTGAAACTCTGTGTGCACGGAGGTTGTCAGGACAACTTCGAATTTTGAGGTCGCTTATGACATCACTGTGAACATGTCCCCTAGGGTGGCCGCATGGTTACAGTCTGAGGATTGGCCTAGGCTAGGCTATTAAAGGGACAGATACCCAGAAACAGGTTTGGCAAACAGAAAGCAGGCACAGAAACTAGAAGAGATAAAACAGAGTCTGATGCAAGGGATAAGAAAGGAACCCTAGGCCACAAGTGAGAATAGAGGGACAGGCACGGAGAGGAGAACATTGTCATCTATTCAAGTCTATGGGGAGGTCATGCTGATTCAAGCTTGCAACTTCATTGGAAACAAGTGGCCGGACTTGGCGTTCATCACACCTACAGTGCCCTTGTGCCTTAAGCATAATGCAAAGTCAAGAAAGATGTCTTGAGGACATTGAAGAGAAGAATCGATGCCTCCTTTCCAAGGCCCATAGCATTCTTTGAAGGTCAGTCTCTTTTTCCGAAGCTCTGGTGTCACGTGGGCCCACTGGGCACATGGTAATGTGTCCCAAGAGATGTCTTGGAAGCCTTGAAGGAATGGAGCCCTGTCACGCTTGGGGTATGTCTCTTTGTTTGGAAGTGCTCTACAAGGGTGCTGAAAAGCACCCTCTTCCACAGGGCTTCGTTCCTTCGTGAAGGCTGCCCTCCCAGGCTAGTGTGCTCTGTTTGCCTCCATCGAAATTCTCTCCCCCTACCTCTTGCCGTAGAAGGATTATTGATTATGTGTTTTGACACCATATCTAAGGAAGTTGCACGAAAATTAGAACTTTACAGTTGTGTTTCAAGAAAAATAAACAGGCCAGGGTAGAGGATGTAGGGCAAACAAATGGCACACCCTATAAAAATTAAGTAAGCCCGTATCTGGACGGAATCTAGGGGAACGTTCAAGGATCAGGGGTCAAGTTCGAAACTTCCCAAATCCGGAAAAGAGACAGAAAAATATCTTTCCTGGAGAGTGGAATTCATCCGATTTGTCTAAGTTGTCTTGGAAACATTGTGTCCGTGAAGAGAGTTGCCAGGACCACCTCGAATTTGGAGTTTCTGATCTCAGGATGTCAAACCAACCCACATGACCACGTGTTCTCAGTGCTTAGTTTGACCTAGGCTAGGATAGCCAAGAGTCCTACAAGTGACCGGTGCAAATTCAAGGACAACAACCAAGAGTCACGAAAGCACTCACACCTCACCCTAGAGAACATAGAGCGATTAAAGAAATACAAACTAATCCCTTGGAATGAAGGAGAACGGAATGATAAGCATGTCTAAGGGAGATAGCTGAGAAAGACCATGACGAGTATACTATGGAAAAGAAAAAGAGGACCCAGAAAATGGAAGGTGAACAGAAATCACACCTGAATTATCCACAATGAAAGATGATGTCCGTCTTTAGACAGACTCTGCTGGAACGTTTGAAAGTCAGAGAAATTCAGAAGCCAAAAAACGGCAGCGAAGGTCAAGCATGGGCTAACTGGGAAGGGTGAGTTATGAGACTGCTCCAAGCAGGCTCTGAAACCTGTATCCAGGAAGCATGCTGGACCTCAGAGACACAATTATGACAAATCCTCTGACATCACAATGGACCCGAAAAACAACCTAGCCTCATCTACACAGTGCTAGAGTTGGGCTCACTAGTATATTTAACTCCCATTGCACTCAACTGCACGTTGCCACTGAACATGTAAGTGGCCGGCCGGTGGTGCAGTGGTGAGGTCCGCACCTTCTGGGTCTGTGGCCCAGTATGGGCTGGGTGGAATCCTCGGTTTGGGCCTCCTCACCACTGCTTCAGTTGTTCTGGTGCAGGCGTCCGAGGTAGAGTAGAGGCAGATGGGAAGGGACGTTGGACAGGGCCAGACTTCCACAGCAAATACAGGAGCATTGCCAGCAGATGTGAGCACAGCAATGCACTTGTGCCAAAACAAAACCAATTAAAAGTTGCAAAGAATAGAAAAACTGAAGCTAAGGAAAAAAAAAAAAAAAAAAACAGGAGCTTGCCATTACGAAGAATAGGATCTCTGTGAATAACCTTAGCAAAACAGGTGAATTCTATGTTAATTCAAAAACTAGCAAACCTTTGGGGAAAGAAACTCAAGAAGACACAAGAAAAAAAAAGATATCGAGGGATCTAGGAATGGAAGGATTAACACACTTGAAAGGTTCATACCGCAGTAAGGAATCTCTGGATTCCATGCAATCCCAGTCAAAGTTGCAGCAGTATTTGCCACAGAGAAGAAGAGAGAATCCTAAAGTTTCTAGCCAGCAACACGAGACCCTGACTAGGCAAAGGAATCCTCAGGAAAACGAACAAAGCGGCACGTGTCACAATTTCTGATTTCAACATAGAGGACGAAGCGCTAGGTACCGAAACGGCACAGTCTGGGCCCCAAAACAGGCATGAAGACCCATGCAAAACAATTGAGAGCCCAGAGCCCAACTCAAACTTACATGGACAGCCCATTTTGGACCAGGGAGCCAAGTGGAGACAGCGGAGAAAGGAGAGTCTCTACAATAAACGGTGCTGGGAAGCCTGCACAGCCACATGGAACACAACGAGAGTACACCATGATGTTACACCTGGCACACACACCACCTGAAATGGATTAAAGCCTTGAATGGCAGACTTGAAACCGTGAACCTTGTAGGAGAAGACCTAGGCAGAGTGCTCTTTGCCATCTGTCTGAGCCGCCTATTTGGAAGAAGCATGTCTGACTGGGCAAGGGCAACAAAGGAAACAAGAAACAAACGGGACCACATCAAATGCACACACTTCTGCCCACTCAAGGAAACCATCAACTGAATACTAAGACACCACAACAATTGGGAGAGGATGTTTGCAAACCACACATCGGACAAGGGGTGAAAAGCCCAAAGATACAATCAACTCGCACGTCTCCACAAGAAAAAAAACAAGCCAATGAAAACCTGGTCAAAAGATGGAAGCAGAGATTTCTCCGAAGAAGACAGAAAGAGGGCCAGTAGGTGCATGAAAACTTGTTCACCATCATTAAGTCTCAGGAAAATGCAAATCCAAACTGCAAGGCCATGGCAGCTCACTGTGGTCAGCATGGCTAGAAGGAAGCAGACAGGAAATAACAAGTGTCAGAGAGGAGGTGGAGAGAAGGGAAGCCTCCTGCACTGCTGGTGGGAGTGTAACCCGGTGCAGCCACGATGCCAAAGGTGTGGAACTGCCTCAGAAGTTTAAGTATCCATGTCCCGTATGACCCAGCTATTAATCTGCCGCTTGTTTATCCAAAAAAGTCAGAAAGACTACCGCATAAAGACATGTGCATGGCTGTGTTCACCACAGTCTTACTCCTGATATCCAAGACTTGGAAAGCACCCTGGTGTCCAGCAAGGGATGATTGGAGAAGGAAGATGGGCTATAGCCACACAATGGTATACCACTCAGCCGGAACAAATGATGCAATCCAGCCATTTGTGACCACCAGAATGGCTGTGAGGGTTTTAGGGGAAGTGTAACAAGCCCCAGTGAGAAATTCAAATACCATAGAATCTCACTTACAAGGAGAAGAAAAAGCAAGCACTAACCAACAGGTGGCACTGAACATTTGTATGCGGGCTCCCAGAGGCAAAGAGGGGCGGTGACGGAGGGTGAAAGAGAAGATTAGGCACAAGTGTGTGGTGAGGGCCTGTGATTAGTCTTACACTGGTGAAGATGATGTAAGCTACACAGAAGTCTAAAGCAATGAGGATGTGAATCTGGAAGTTATAGTACGTTCTAATGCAGGGTCATGGCTATAAATTCACCTCAAATCAAAAATCCAAAACGGGGTCCAGAATGATGTCATAAAGCTTTGGGGGCGGAAAGAGTTTACGGAAGGTGAACTTCCAAGGATGGAAAATCACCTCCAAATGCTTACAGATGCTACAGAAAGGCAGACCATTCCAAATAGGTGAAGAGGAATACTACGAAGAGAACATGATCAGTCCTAAACCCATGAACGAACGGAAAATGTTACCGTCCATGATGTTATTACTAATCACCTTCACGAATAATCCAAACAGGCCCACGTCTTCCCAAGTTCAGGCAAAAGGTTGGTCCAAAAGTACAATTCAGGGCCGGCCCTGTGGTGGAGCAGGTAAGTGCCCACATTCCGCTTGGGCGGCCCGGGCCTCACTGTTTCACATTACGAGTGCATATCACATTAGTAGTGTTAGGAAATATAGATTTCATGGTATGGTGCGGGCAGAGATCATAAATAAGCAGCAATTGTGAGGATACGTTATCAATACGCACAAGAAAAGGAACCATAAGAATATTACAATCTATGGAAGTATCTGGTACACTTCCCAAAGGCAGAAGGAAGGAAATCTTGTGACCTGCCAAGGTGGAATTGGCAGAGTGCCACGAGATGACACCATCATTGTGCATCAGAACATTCCCTGGGCAACTTCAACTTGTGAGGGAGTCCAGGACTTTTTCTGGGTAAGGTCCACCCATTTTGCCATCTACCCAAGATATAAGAGATAAAACCCAGGATAATCTTACAGGAGTGACACCAGTGTCTAGAGAGAATGTAGGAGCCCTTTCGAAGTTCAAGGAGAAAGATAGAAACTGACAACAATTGCAGAAAAAGGAAAACTATCCTACCTAGACAGGGTGAGGAGTCAGACTGGTCTGAGATGGCTGTGAAACTCTGTGTGCACGGAGGTTGTCAGGACAACTTCGAATTTTGAGGTCGCTTATGACATCACTGTGAACATGTCCCCTAAGGTGGCCGCATGGTTACAGTCTGAGGATTGGCCTAGGCTAGGCTATTAAAGGGACAGATACCCAGAAACAGGTTTGGCAAACAGAAAGCAGGCACAGAAACTAGAAGAGATAAAACAGAGTCTGATGCAAGGGATAAGAAAGGAACCCTAGGCCACAAGTGAGAATAGAGGGACAGGCACGGAGAGGAGAACATTGTCATCTATTCAAGTCTATGGGGAGGTCATGCTGATTCAAGCTTGCAACTTCATTGGAAACAAGTGGCCGGACTTGGCGTTCATCACACCTACAGTGCCCTTGTGCCTTAAGCATAATGCAAAGTCAAGAAAGATGTCTTGAGGACATTGAAGAGAAGAATCGATGCCTCCTTTCCAAGGCCCATAGCATTCTTTGAAGGTCAGTCTCTTTTTCCGAAGCTCTGGTGTCACGTGGGCCCACTGGGCACATGGTAATGTGTCCCAAGAGATGTCTTGGAAGCCTTGAAGGAATGGAGCCCTGTCACGCTTGGGGTATGTCTCTTTGTTTGGAAGTGCTCTACAAGGGTGCTGAAAAGCACCCTCTTCCACAGGGCTTCGTTCCTTCGTGAAGGCTGCCCTCCCAGGCTAGTGTGCTCTGTTTGCCTCCATCGAAATTCTCTCCCCCTACCTCTTGCCGTAGAAGGATTATTGATTATGTGTTTTGACACCATATCTAAGGAAGTTGCACGAAAATTAGAACTTTACAGTTGTGTTTCAAGAAAAATAAACAGGCCAGGGTAGAGGATGTAGGGCAAACAAATGGCACACCCTATAAAAATTAAGTAAGCCCGTATCTGGACGGAATCTAGGGGAACGTTCAAGGATCAGGGGTCAAGTTCGAAACTTCCCAAATCCGGAAAAGAGACAGAAAAATATCTTTCCTGGAGAGTGGAATTCATCCGATTTGTCTAAGTTGTCTTGGAAACATTGTGTCCGTGAAGAGAGTTGCCAGGACCACCTCGAATTTGGAGTTTCTGATCTCAGGATGTCAAACCAACCCACATGACCACGTGTTCTCAGTGCTTAGTTTGACCTAGGCTAGGATAGCCAAGAGTCCTACAAGTGACCGGTGCAAATTCAAGGACAACAACCAAGAGTCACGAAAGCACTCACACCTCACCCTAGAGAACATACAGCGATTAAAGAAATACAAACTAATCCCTTGGAATGAAGGAGAACGGAATGATAAGCATGTCTAAGGGAGATAGCTGAGAAAGACCATGACGAGTATACTATGGAAAAGAAAAAGAGGACCCAGAAAATGGAAGGTGAACAGAAATCACACCTGAATTATCCACAATGAAAGATGATGTCCGTCTTTAGACAGACTCTGCTGGAACGTTTGAAAGTCAGAGAAATTCAGAAGCCAAAAAACGGCAGCGAAGGTCAAGCATGGGCTAACTGGGAAGGGTGAGTTATGAGACTGCTCCAAGCAGGCTCTGAAACCTGTATCCAGGAAGCATGCTGGACCTCAGAGACACAATTATGACAAATCCTCTGACATCACAATGGACCCGAAAAACAACCTAGCCTCATCTACACAGTGCTAGAGTTGGGCTCACTAGTATATTTAACTCCCATTGCACTCAACTGCACGTTGCCACTGAACATGTAAGTGGCCGGCCGGTGGTGCAGTGGTGAGGTCCGCACCTTCTGGGTCTGTGGCCCAGTATGGGCTGGGTGGAATCCTCGGTTTGGGCCTCCTCACCACTGCTTCAGTTGTTCTGGTGCAGGCGTCCGAGGTAGAGTAGAGGCAGATGGGAAGGGACGTTGGACAGGGCCAGACTTCCACAGCAAATACAGGAGCATTGCCAGCAGATGTGAGCACAGCAATGCACTTGTGCCAAAACAAAACCAATTAAAAGTTGCAAAGAATAGAAAAACTGAAGCTAAGGAAAAAAAAAAAAAAAAAAACAGGAGCTTGCCATTACGAAGAATAGGATCTCTGTGAATAACCTTAGCAAAACAGGTGAATTCTATGTTAATTCAAAAACTAGCAAACCTTTGGGGAAAGAAACTCAAGAAGACACAAGAAAAAAAAAGATATCGAGGGATCTAGGAATGGAAGGATTAACACACTTGAAAGGTTCATACCGCAGTAAGGAATCTCTGGATTCCATGCAATCCCAGTCAAAGTTGCAGCAGTATTTGCCACAGAGAAGAAGAGAGAATCCTAAAGTTTCTAGCCAGCAACACGAGACCCTGACTAGGCAAAGGAATCCTCAGGAAAACGAACAAAGCGGCACGTGTCACAATTTCTGATTTCAACATAGAGGACGAAGCGCTAGGTACCGAAACGGCACAGTCTGGGCCCCAAAACAGGCATGAAGACCCATGCAAAACAATTGAGAGCCCAGAGCCCAACTCAAACTTACATGGACAGCCCATTTTGGACCAGGGAGCCAAGTGGAGACAGCGGAGAAAGGAGAGTCTCTACAATAAACGGTGCTGGGAAGCCTGCACAGCCACATGGAACACAACGAGAGTACACCATGATGTTACACCTGGCACACACACCACCTGAAATGGATTAAAGCCTTGAATGGCAGACTTGAAACCGTGAACCTTGTAGGAGAAGACCTAGGCAGAGTGCTCTTTGCCATCTGTCTGAGCCGCCTATTTGGAAGAAGCATGTCTGACTGGGCAAGGGCAACAAAGGAAACAAGAAACAAACGGGACCACATCAAATGCACACACTTCTGCCCACTCAAGGAAACCATCAACTGAATACTAAGACACCACAACAATTGGGAGAGGATGTTTGCAAACCACACATCGGACAAGGGGTGAAAAGCCCAAAGATACAATCAACTCGCACGTCTCCACAAGAAAAAAAACAAGCCAATGAAAACCTGGTCAAAAGATGGAAGCAGAGATTTCTCCGAAGAAGACAGAAAGAGGGCCAGTAGGTGCATGAAAACTTGTTCACCATCATTAAGTCTCAGGAAAATGCAAATCCAAACTGCAAGGCCATGGCAGCTCACTGTGGTCAGCATGGCTAGAAGGAAGCAGACAGGAAATAACAAGTGTCAGAGAGGAGGTGGAGAGAAGGGAAGCCTCCTGCACTGCTGGTGGGAGTGTAACCCGGTGCAGCCACGATGCCAAAGGTGTGGAACTGCCTCAGAAGTTTAAGTATCCATGTCCCGTATGACCCAGCTATTAATCTGCCGCTTGCTTATCCAAAAAAGTCAGAAAGACTACCGCATAAAGACATGTGCATGGCTGTGTTCACCACAGTCTTACTCCTGATATCCAAGACTTGGAAAGCACCCTGGTGTCCAGCAAGGGATGATTGGAGAAGGAAGATGGGCTATAGCCACACAATGGTATACCACTCAGCCGGAACAAATGATGCAATCCAGCCATTTGTGACCACCAGAATGGCTGTGAGGGTTTTAGGGGAAGTGTAACAAGCCCCAGTGAGAAATTCAAATACCATAGAATCTCACTTACAAGGAGAAGAAAAAGCAAGCACTAACCAACAGGTGGCACTGAACATTTGTATGCGGGCTCCCAGAGGCAAAGAGGGGCGGTGACGGAGGGTGAAAGAGAAGATTAGGCACAAGTGTGTGGTGAGGGCCTGTGATTAGTCTTACACTGGTGAAGATGATGTAAGCTACACAGAAGTCTAAAGCAATGAGGATGTGAATCTGGAAGTTATAGTACGTTCTAATGCAGGGTCATGGCTATAAATTCACCTCAAATCAAAAATCCAAAACGGGGTCCAGAATGATGTCATAAAGCTTTGGGGGCGGAAAGAGTTTACGGAAGGTGAACTTCCAAGGATGGAAAATCACCTCCAAATGCTTACAGATGCTACAGAAAGGCAGACCATTCCAAATAGGTGAAGAGGAATACTACGAAGAGAACATGATCAGTCCTAAACCCATGAACGAACGGAAAATGTTACCGTCCATGATGTTATTACTAATCACCTTCACGAATAATCCAAACAGGCCCACGTCTTCCCAAGTTCAGGCAAAAGGTTGGTCCAAAAGTACAATTCAGGGCCGGCCCTGTGGTGGAGCAGGTAAGTGCCCACATTCCGCTTGGGCGGCCCGGGCCTCACTGTTTCACATTACGAGTGCATATCACATTAGTAGTGTTAGGAAATATAGATTTCATGGTATGGTGCGGGCAGAGATCATAAATAAGCAGCAATTGTGAGGATACGTTATCAATACGCACAAGAAAAGGAACCATAAGAATATTACAATCTATGGAAGTATCTGGTACACTTCCCAAAGGCAGAAGGAAGGAAATCTTGTGACCTGCCAAGGTGGAATTGGCAGAGTGCCACGAGATGACACCATCATTGTGCATCAGAACATTCCCTGGGCAACTTCAACTTGTGAGGGAGTCCAGGACTTTTTCTGGGTAAGGTCCACCCATTTTGCCATCTACCCAAGATATAAGAGATAAAACCCAGGATAATCTTACAGGAGTGACACCAGTGTCTAGAGAGAATGTAGGAGCCCTTTCGAAGTTCAAGGAGAAAGATAGAAACTGACAACAATTGCAGAAAAAGGAAAACTATCCTACCTAGACAGGGTGAGGAGTCAGACTGGTCTGAGATGGCTGTGAAACTCTGTGTGTACGGAGGTTGTCAGGACAACTTCGAATTTTGAGGTCGCTTATGACATCATGGTGAACATGTCCCCTAGGGTGGCCGCATGGTTACAGTCTGAGGATTGGCCTAGGCTAGGCTATTAAAGGGACAGATACCCAGAAACAGGCTTGGCAAACAGAAAGCAGGCACAGAAACTAGAAGAGATAAAACAGAGTCTGATGCAAGGGATAAGAAAGGAACCCTAGGCCACAAGTGAGAATAGAGGGACAGGCACGGAGAGGAGAACATTGTCATCTATTCAAGTCTATGGGGAGGTCATGCTGATTCAAGCTTGCAACTTCATTGGAAACAAGTGGCCGGACTTGGCGTTCATCACACCTACAGTGCCCTTGTGCCTTAAGCATAATGCAAAGTCAAGAAAGATGTCTTGAGGACATTGAAGAGAAGAATCGATGCCTCCTTTCCAAGGCCCATAGCATTCTTTGAAGGTCAGTCTCTTTTTCCGAAGCTCTGGTGTCACGTGGGCCCACTGGGCACATGGTAATGTGTCCCAAGAGATGTCTTGGAAGCCTTGAAGGAATGGAGCCCTGTCACGCTTGGGGTATGTCTCTTTGTTTGGAAGTGCTCTACAAGGGTGCTGAAAAGCACCCTCTTCCACAGGGCTTCGTTCCTTCGTGAAGGCTGCCCTCCCAGGCTAGTGTGCTCTGTTTGCCTCCATCGAAATTCTCTCCCCCTACCTCTTGCCGTAGAAGGATTATTGATTATGTGTTTTGACACCATATGTAAGGAAGTTGCACGAAAATTAGAACTTTACAGTTGTGTTTCAAGAAAAATAAACAGGCCAGGGTAGAGGATGTAGGGCAAACAAATGGCACACCCTATAAAAATTAAGTAAGCCCGTATCTGGACGGAATCTAGGGGAACGTTCAAGGATCAGGGGTCAAGTTCGAAACTTCCCAAATCCGGAAAAGAGACAGAAAAATATCTTTCCTGGAGAGTGGAATTCATCCGATTTGTCTAAGTTGTCTTGGAAACATTGTGTCCGTGAAGGGGGTTGCCAGGACCACCTCGAATTTGGAGTTTCTGATCTCAGGATGTCAAACCAACCCACATGACCACGTGTTCTCAGTGCTTAGTTTGACCTAGGCTAGGGTAGCCAAGAGTCCTACAAGTGACCGGTGCAAATTCAAGGACAACAACCAAGAGTCACGAAAGCACTCACACCTCACCCTAGAGAACATAGAGCGATTAAAGAAATACAAACTAATCCCTCGGAATGAAGGAGAACGGACTGATAAGCATGTCTAAGGGAGATAGCTGAGAAAGACCATGACGAGTATACTATGGAAAAGAAAAAGAGGACCCAGAAAATGGAAGGTGAACAGAAATCACACCTGAATTATCCACAATGAAAGATGATGTCCGTCTTTAGACAGACTCTGCTGGAACGTTTGAAAGTCAGAGAAATTCAGAAGCCAAAAAACGGCAGCGAAGGTCAAGCATGGGCTAACTGGGAAGGGTGAGTTATGAGACTGCTCCAAGCAGGCTCTGAAACCTGTATCCAGGAAGCATGCTGGACCTCAGAGACACAATTATGACAAATCCTCTGACATCACAATGGACCCGAAAAACAACCTAGCCTCATCTACACAGTGCTAGAGTTGGGCTCACTAGTATATTTAACTCCCATTGCACTCAACTGCACGTTGCCACTGAACATGTAAGTGGCCGGCCGGTGGTGCAGTGGTGAGGTCCGCACCTTCTGGGTCTGTGGCCCAGTATGGGCTGGGTGGAATCCTCGGTTTGGGCCTCCTCACCACTGCTTCAGTTGTTCTGGTGCAGGCGTCCGAGGTAGAGTAGAGGCAGATGGGAAGGGACGTTGGACAGGGCCAGACTTCCACAGCAAATACAGGAGCATTGCCAGCAGATGTGAGCACAGCAATGCACTTGTGCCAAAACAAAACCAATTAAAAGTTGCAAAGAATAGAAAAACTGAAGCTAAGGAAAAAAAAAAAAAAAAAAACAGGAGCTTGCCATTACGAAGAATAGGATCTCTGTGAATAACCTTAGCAAAACAGGTGAATTCTATGTTAATTCAAAAACTAGCAAACCTTTGGGGAAAGAAACTCAAGAAGACACAAGAAAAAAAAAGATACCGAGGGATCTAGGAATGGAAGGATTAACACACTTGAAAGGTTCATACCGCAGTAAGGAATCTCTGGATTCCATGCAATCCCAGTCAAAGTTGCAGCAGTATTTGCCACAGAGAAGAAGAGAGAATCCTAAAGTTTCTAGCCAGCAACGCGAGACCCTGACTAGGCAAAGGAATCCTCAGGAAAACGAACAAAGCGGCACGTGTCACAATTTCTGATTTCAACATAGAGGACGAAGCGCTAGGTACCGAAACGGCACAGTCTGGGCCCCAAAACAGGCATGAAGACCCATGCAAAACAATTGAGAGCCCAGAGCCCAACTCAAACTTACATGGACAGCCCATTTTGGACCAGGGAGCCAAGTGGAGACAGCGGAGAAAGGAGAGTCTCTACAATAAACGGTGCTGGGAAGCCTGCACAGCCACATGGAACACAACGAGAGTACACCATGATGTTACACCTGGCACACACACCACCTGAAATGGATTAAAGCCTTGAATGGCAGACTTGAAACCGTGAACCTTGTAGGAGAAGACCTAGGCAGAGTGCTCTTTGCCATCTGTCTGAGCCGCCTATTTGGAAGAAGCATGTCTGACTGGGCAAGGGCAACAAAGGAAACAAGAAACAAACGGGACCACATCAAATGCACACACTTCTGCCCACTCAAGGAAACCATCAACTGAATACTAAGACACCACAACAATTGGGAGAGGATGTTTGCAAACCACACATCGGACAAGGGGTGAAAAGCCCAAAGATACAATCAACTCGCACGTCTCCACAAGAAAAAAAACAAGCCAATGAAAACCTGGTCAAAAGATGGAAGCAGAGATTTCTCCGAAGAAGACAGAAAGAGGGCCAGTAGGTGCATGAAAACTTGTTCACCATCATTAAGTCTCAGGAAAATGCAAATCCAAACTGCAAGGCCATGGCAGCTCACTGTGGTCAGCATGGCTAGAAGGAAGCAGACAGGAAATAACAAGTGTCAGAGAGGAGGTGGAGAGAAGGGAAGCCTCCTGCACTGCTGGTGGGAGTGTAACCCGGTGCAGCCACGATGCCAAAGGTGTGGAACTGCCTCAGAAGTTTAAGTATCCATGTCCCGTATGACCCAGCTATTAATCTGCCGCTTGCTTATCCAAAAAAGTCAGAAAGACTACCGCATAAAGACATGTGCATGGCTGTGTTCACCACCATCTTACTCCTGATATCCAAGACTTGGAAAGCACCCTGGTGTCCAGCAAGGGATGATTGGAGAAGGAAGATGGGCTATAGCCACACAATGGTATACCACTCAGCCGGAACAAATGATGCAATCCAGCCATTTGTGACCACCAGAATGGCTGTGAGGGTTTTAGGGGAAGTGTAACAAGCCCCAGTGAGAAATTCAAATACCATAGAATCTCACTTACAAGGCGAAGAAAAAGCAAGCACTAACCAACAGGTGGCACTGAACATTTGTATGCGGGCTCCCAGAGGCAAAGAGGGGCGGTGACGGAGGGTGAAAGAGAAGATTAGGCACAAGTGTGTGGTGAGGGCCTGTGATTAGTCTTACACTGGTGAAGATGATGTAAGCTACACAGAAGTCTAAAGCAATGAGGATGTGAATCTGGAAGTTATAGTACGTTCTAATGCAGGGTCATGGCTATAAATTCACCTCAAATCAAAAATCCAAAACGGGGTCCAGAATGATGTCATAAAGCTTTGGGGGCGGAAAGAGTTTACGGAAGGTGAACTTCCAAGGATGGAAAATCACCTCCAAATGCTTACAGATGCTACAGAAAGGCAGACCATTCCAAATAGGTGAAGAGGAATACTACGAAGAGAACATGATCAGTCCTAAACCCATGAACGAACGGAAAATGTTACCGTCCATGATGTTATTACTAATCACCTTCACGAATAATCCAAACAGGCCCACGTCTTCCCAAGTTCAGGCAAAAGGTTGGTCCAAAAGTACAATTCAGGGCCGGCCCTGTGGTGGAGCAGGTAAGTGCCCACATTCCGCTTGGGCGGCCCGGGCCTCACTGTTTCACATTACGAGTGCATATCACATTAGTAGTGTTAGGAAATATAGATTTCATGGTATGGTGCGGGCAGAGATCATAAATAAGCAGCAATTGTGAGGATACGTTATCAATACGCACAAGAAAAGGAACCATAAGAATATTACAATCTATGGAAGTATCTGGTACACTTCCCAAAGGCAGAAGGAAGGAAAACTTGTGACCTGCCAAGGTGGAATTGGCAGAGTGCCACGAGATGACACCATCATTGTGCATCAGAACATTCCCTGGGCAACTTCAACTTGTGAGGGAGTCCAGGACTTTGTCTGGGTAAGGTCCACCCATTTTGCCATCTACCCAAGATATAAGAGATAAAACCCAGGATAATCTTACAGGAGTGACACCAGTGTCTAGAGAGAATGTAGGAGCCCTTTCGAAGTTCAAGGAGAAAGATAGAAACTGACAACAATTGCAGAAAAAGGAAAACTATCCTACCTAGACAGGGTGAGGAGTCAGACTGGTCTGAGATGGCTGTGAAACTCTGTGTGCACGGAGGTTGTCAGGACAACTTCGAATTTTGAGGTCGCTTATGACATCACGGTGAACATGTCCCCCAGGGTGGCCGCATGGTTACAGTCTGAGGATTGGCCTAGGCTAGGCTATTAAAGGGACAGATACCCAGAAACAGGTTTGGCAAACAGAAAGCAGGCACAGAAACTAGAAGAGATAAAACAGAGTCTGATGCAAGGGATAAGAAAGGAACCCTAGGCCACAAGTGAGAATAGAGGGACAGGCACGGAGAGGAGAACATTGTCATCTATTCAAGTCTATGGGGAGGTCATGCTGATTCAAGCTTGCAACTTCATTGGAAACAAGTGGCCGGACTTGGCGTTCATCACACCTACAGTGCCCTTGTGCCTTAAGCATAATGCAAAGTCAAGAAAGATGTCTTGAGGACATTGAAGAGAAGAATCGATGCCTCCTTTCCAAGGCCCATAGCATTCTTTGAAGGTCAGTCTCTTTTTCCGAAGCTCTGGTGTCACGTGGGCCCACTGGGCACATGGTAATGTGTCCCAAGAGATGTCTTGGAAGCCTTGAAGGAATGGAGCCCTGTCACGCTTGGGGTATGTCTCTTTGTTTGGAAGTGCTCTACAAGGGTGCTGAAAAGCACCCTCTTCCACAGGGCTTCGTTCCTTCATGAAGGCTGCCCTCCCAGGCTAGTGTGCTCTGTTTGCCTCCATGGAAATTCTCTCCCCCTACCTCTTGCCGTAGAAGGATTATTGATTATGTGTTTTGACACCATATGTAAGGAAGTTGCACGAAAATTAGAACTTTACAGTTGTGTTTCAAGAAAAATAAACAGGCCAGGGTAGAGGATGTAGGGCAAACAAATGGCACACCCTATAAAAATTAAGTAAGCCCGTATCTGGACGGAATCTAGGGGAACGTTCAAGGATCAGGGGTCAAGTTCGAAACTTCCCAAATCCGGAAAAGAGACAGAAAAATATCTTTCCTGGAGAGTGGAATTCATCCGATTTGTCTAAGTTGTCTTGGAAACATTGTGTCCGTGAAGGGGGTTGCCAGGACCACCTCGAATTTGGAGTTTCTGATCTCAGGATGTCAAACCAACCCACATGACCACGTGTTCTCAGTGCTTAGTTTGACCTAGGCTAGGGTAGCCAAGAGTCCTACAAGTGACCGGTGCAAATTCAAGGACAACAACCAAGAGTCACGAAAGCACTCACACCTCACCCTAGAGAACATAGAGCGATTAAAGAAATACAAACTAATCCCTCGGAATGAAGGAGAACGGACTGATAAGCATGTCTAAGGGAGATAGCTGAGAAAGACCATGACGAGTATACTATGGAAAAGAAAAAGAGGACCCAGAAAATGGAAGGTGAACAGAAATCACACCTGAATTATCCACAATGAAAGATGATGTCCGTCTTTAGACAGACTCTGCTGGAACGTTTGAAAGTCAGAGAAATTCAGAAGCCAAAAAACGGCAGCGAAGGTCAAGCATGGGCTAACTGGGAAGGGTGAGTTATGAGACTGCTCCAAGCAGGCTCTGAAACCTGTATCCAGGAAGCATGCTGGACCTCAGAGACACAATTATGACAAATCCTCTGACATCACAATGGACCCGAAAAACAACCTAGCCTCATCTACACAGTGCTAGAGTTGGGCTCACTAGTATATTTAACTCCCATTGCACTCAACTGCACGTTGCCACTGAACATGTAAGTGGCCGGCCGGTGGTGCAGTGGTGAGGTCCGCACCTTCTGGGTCTGTGGCCCAGTATGGGCTGGGTGGAATCCTCGGTTTGGGCCTCCTCACCACTGCTTCAGTTGTTCTGGTGCAGGCGTCCGAGGTAGAGTAGAGGCAGATGGGAAGGGACGTTGGACAGGGCCAGACTTCCACAGCAAATACAGGAGCATTGCCAGCAGATGTGAGCACAGCAATGCACTTGTGCCAAAACAAAACCAATTAAAAGTTGCAAAGAATAGAAAAACTGAAGCTAAGGAAAAAAAAAACAAAAAAACAGGAGCTTGCCATTACGAAGAATAGGATCTCTGTGAATAACCTTAGCAAAACAGGTGAATTCTATGTTAATTCAAAAACTAGCAAACCTTTGGGGAAAGAAACTCAAGAAGACACAAGAAAAAAAAAGATACCGAGGGATCTAGGAATGGAAGGATTAACACACTTGAAAGGTTCATACCGCAGTAAGGAATCTCTGGATTCCATGCAATCCCAGTCAAAGTTGCAGCAGTATTTGCCACAGAGAAGAAGAGAGAATCCTAAAGTTTCTAGCCAGCAACGCGAGACCCTGACTAGGCAAAGGAATCCTCAGGAAAACGAACAAAGCGGCACGTGTCACAATTTCTGATTTCAACATAGAGGACGAAGCGCTAGGTACCGAAACGGCACAGTCTGGGCCCCAAAACAGGCATGAAGACCCATGCAAAACAATTGAGAGCCCAGAGCCCAACTCAAACTTACATGGACAGCCCATTTTGGACCAGGGAGCCAAGTGGAGACAGCGGAGGAAGGAGAGTCTCTACAATAAACGGTGCTGGGAAGCCTGCACAGCCACATGGAACACAACGAGAGTACACCATGATGTTACACCTGGCACACACACCACCTGAAATGGATTAAAGCCTTGAATGGCAGACTTGAAACCGTGAACCTTGTAGGAGAAGACCTAGGCAGAGTGCTCTTTGCCATCTGTCTGAGCCGCCTATTTGGAAGAAGCATGTCTGACTGGGCAAGGGCAACAAAGGAAACAAGAAACAAACGGGACCACATCAAATGCACACACTTCTGCCCACTCAAGGAAACCATCAACTGAATACTAAGACACCACAACGATTGGGAGAGGATGTTTGCAAACCACACATCGGACAAGGGGTGAAAAGCCCAAAGATACAATCAACTCGCACGTCTCCACAAGAAAAAAAACAAGCCAATGAAAACCTGGTCAAAAGATGGAAGCAGAGATTTCTCCGAAGAAGACAGAAAGAGGGCCAGTAGGTGCATGAAAACTTGTTCACCATCATTAAGTCTCAGGAAAATGCAAATCCAAACTGCAAGGCCATGGCAGCTCACTGTGGTCAGCATGGCTAGAAGGAAGCAGACAGGAAATAACAAGTGTCAGAGAGGAGGTGGAGAGAAGGGAAGCCTCCTGCACTGCTGGTGGGAGTGTAACCCGGTGCAGCCACGATGCCAAAGGTGTGGAACTGCCTCAGAAGTTTAAGTATCCATGTCCCGTATGACCCAGCTATTAATCTGCCGCTTGTTTATCCAAAAAAGTCAGAAAGACTACCGCATAAAGACATGTGCATGGCTGTGTTCACCACAGTCTTACTCCTGATATCCAAGACTTGGAAAGCACCCTGGTGTCCAGCAAGGGATGATTGGAGAAGGAAGATGGGCTATAGCCACACAATGGTATACCACTCAGCCGGAACAAATGATGCAATCCAGCCATTTGTGACCACCAGAATGGCTGTGAGGGTTTTAGGGGAAGTGTAACAAGCCCCAGTGAGAAATTCAAATACCATAGAATCTCACTTACAAGGCGAAGAAAAAGCAAGCACTAACCATCAGGTGGCACTGAACATTTGTATGCGGGCTCCCAGAGGCAAAGAGGGGCGGTGACGGAGGGTGAAAGAGAAGATTAGGCACAAGTGTGTGGTGAGGGCCTGTGATTAGTCTTACACTGGTGAAGATGATGTAAGCTACACAGAAGTCTAAAGCAATGAGGATGTGAATCTGGAAGTTATAGTACGTTCTAATGCAGGGTCATGGCTATAAATTCACCTCAAATCAAAAATCCAAAACGGGGTCCAGAATGATGTCATAAAGCTTTGGGGGTGGAAAGAGTTTACGGAAGGTGAACTTCCAAGGATGGAAAATCACCTCCAAATGCTTACAGATGCTACAGAAAGGCAGACCATTCCAAATAGGTGAAGAGGAATACTACGAAGAGAACATGATCAGTCCTAAACCCATGAACGAACGGAAAATGTTACCGTCCATGATGTTATTACTAATCACCTTCACGAATAATCCAAACAGGCCCACGTCTTCCCAAGTTCAGGCAAAAGGTTGGTCCAAAAGTACAATTCAGGGCCGGCTTGTGGTGGAGCAGGTAAGTGCCCACATTCCGCTTGGGCGGCCCGGGCCTCACTGTTTCACATTACGAGTGCATATCACATTAGTAGTGTTAGGAAATATAGATTTCATGGTATGGTGCGGGCAGAGATCATAAATAAGCAGCAATTGTGAGGATACGTTATCAATACGCACAAGAAAAGGAACCATAAGAATATTACAATCTATGGAAGTATCTGGTACACTTCCCAAAGGCAGAAGGAAGGAAATCTTGTGACCTGCCAAGGTGGAATTGGCAGAGTGCCACGAGATGACACCATCATTGTGCATCAGAACATTCCCTGGGCAACTTCAACTTGTGAGGGAGTCCAGGACTTTTTCTGGGTAAGGTCCACCCATTTTGCCATCTACCCAAGATATAAGAGATAAAACCCAGGATAATCTTACAGGAGTGACACCAGTGTCTAGAGAGAATTTAGGAGCCCTTTCGAAGTTCAAGGAGAAAGATAGAAACTGACAACAATTGCAGAAAAAGGAAAACTATCCTACCTAGACAGGGTGAGGAGTCAGACTGGTCTGAGATGGCTGTGAAACTCTGTGTGCACGGAGGTTGTCAGGACAACTTCGAATTTTGAGGTCGCTTATGACATCACGGTGAACATGTCCCCCAGGGTGGCCGCATGGTTACAGTCTGAGGATTGGCCTAGGCTAGGCTATTAAAGGGACAGATACCCAGAAACAGGTTTGGCAAACAGAAAGCAGGCACAGAAACTAGAAGAGATAAAACAGAGTCTGATGCAAGGGATAAGAAAGGAACCCTAGGCCACAAGTGAGAATAGAGGGACAGGCACGGAGAGGAGAACATTGTCATCTATTCAAGTCTATGGGGAGGTCATGCTGATTCAAGCTTGCAACTTCATTGGAAACAAGTGGCCGGACTTGGCGTTCATCACACCTACAGTGCCCTTGTGCCTTAAGCATAATGCAAAGTCAAGAAAGATGTCTTGAGGACATTGAAGAGAAGAATCGATGCCTCCTTTCCAAGGCCCGTAGCATTCTTTGAAGGTCAGTCTCTTTTTCCGAAGCTCTGGTGTCACGTGGGCCCACTGGGCACATGGTAATGTGTCCCAAGAGATGTCTTGGAAGCCTTGAAGGAATGGAGCCCTGTCACGCTTGGGGTATGTCTCTTTGTTTGGAAGTGCTCTACAAGGGTGCTGAAAAGCACCCTCTTCCACAGGGCTTCGTTCCTTCGTGAAGGCTGCCCTCCCAGGCTAGTGTGCTCTGTTTGCCTCCATCGAAATTCTCTCCCCCTACCTCTTGCCGTAGAAGGATTATTGATTATGTGTTTTGACACCATATGTAAGGAAGTTGCACGAAAATTAGAACTTTACAGTTGTGTTTCAAGAAAAATAAACAGGCCAGGGTAGAGGATGTAGGGCAAACAAATGGCACACCCTATAAAAATTAAGTAAGCCCGTATCTGGACGGAATCTAGGGGAACGTTCAAGGATCAGGGGTCAAGTTCGAAACTTCCCAAATCCGGAAAAGAGACAGAAAAATATCTTTCCTGGAGAGTGGAATTCATCCGATTTGTCTAAGTTGTCTTGGAAACATTGTGTCCGTGAAGGGGGTTGCCAGGACCACCTCGAATTTGGAGTTTCTGATCTCAGGATGTCAAACCAACCCACATGACCACGTGTTCTCAGTGCTTAGTTTGACCTAGGCTAGGGTAGCCAAGAGTCCTACAAGTGACCGGTGCAAATTCAAGGACAACAACCAAGAGTCACGAAAGCACTCACACCTCACCCTAGAGAACATAGAGCGATTAAAGAAATACAAACTAATCCCTCGGAATGAAGGAGAACGGACTGATAAGCATGTCTAAGGGAGATAGCTGAGAAAGACCATGACGAGTATACTATGGAAAAGAAAAAGAGGACCCAGAAAATGGAAGGTGAACAGAAATCACACCTGAATTATCCACAATGAAAGATGATGTCCGTCTTTAGACAGACTCTGCTGGAACGTTTGAAAGTCAGAGAAATTCACAAGCCAAAAAACGGCAGCGAAGGTCAAGCATGGGCTAACTGGGAAGGGTGAGTTATGAGACTGCTCCAAGCAGGCTCTGAAACCTGTATCCAGGAAGCATGCTGGACCTCAGAGACACAATTATGACAAATCCTCTGACATCACAATGGACCCGAAAAACAACCTAGCCTCATCTACACAGTGCTAGAGTTGGGCTCACTAGTATATTTAACTCCCGTTGCACTCAACTGCACGTTGCCACTGAACATGTAAGTGGCCGGCCGGTGGTGCAGTGGTGAGGTCCGCACCTTCTGGGTCTGTGGCCCAGTATGGGCTGGGTGGAATCCTCGGTTTGGGCCTCCTCACCACTGCTTCAGTTGTTCTGGTGCAGGCGTCCGAGGTAGAGTAGAGGCAGATGGGAAGGGACGTTGGACAGGGCCAGACTTCCACAGCAAATACAGGAGCATTGCCAGCAGATGTGAGCACAGCAATGCACTTGTGCCAAAACAAAACCAATTAAAAGTTGCAAAGAATAGAAAAACTGAAGCTAAGGAAAAAAAAAAAAAAAAAACAGGAGCTTGCCATTACGAAGAATAGGATCTCTGTGAATAACCTTAGCAAAACAGGTGAATTCTATGTTAATTCAAAAACTAGCAAACCTTTGGGGAAAGAAACTCAAGAAGACACAAGAAAAAAAAAGATACCGAGGGATCTAGGAATGGAAGGATTAACACACTTGAAAGGTTCATACCGCAGTAAGGAATCTCTGGATTCCATGCAATCCCAGTCAAAGTTGCAGCAGTATTTGCCACAGAGAAGAAGAGAGAATCCTAAAGTTTCTAGCCAGCAACGCGAGACCCTGACTAGGCAAAGGAATCCTCAGGAAAACGAACAAAGCAGCACGTGTCACAATTTCTGATTTCAACATAGAGGACGAAGCGCTAGGTACCGAAACGGCACAGTCTGGGCCCCAAAACAGGCATGAAGACCCATGCAAAACAATTGAGAGCCCAGAGCCCAACTCAAACTTACATGGACAGCCCATTTTGGACCAGGGAGCCAAGTGGAGACAGCGGAGAAAGGAGAGTCTGTACAATAAACGGTGCTGGGAAGCCTGCACAGCCACATGGAACACAACGAGAGTACACCATGATGTTACACCTGGCACACACACCACCTGAAATGGATTAAAGCCTTGAATGGCAGACTTGAAACCGTGAACCTTGTAGGAGAAGACCTAGGCAGAGTGCTCTTTGCCATCTGTCTGAGCCGCCTATTTGGAAGAAGCATGTCTGACTGGGCAAGGGCAACAAAGGAAACAAGAAACAAACGGGACCACATCAAATGCACACACTTCTGCCCACTCAAGGAAACCATCAACTGAATACTAAGACACCACAACAATTGGGAGAGGATGTTTGCAAACCACACATCGGACAAGGGGTGAAAAGCCCAAAGATACAATCAACTCGCACGTCTCCACAAGAAAAAAAACAAGCCAATGAAAACCTGGTCAAAAGATGGAAGCAGAGATTTCTCCGAAGAAGACAGAAAGAGGGCCAGTAGGTGCATGAAAACTTGTTCACCATCATGAAGTCTCAGGAAAATGCAAATCCAAACTGCAAGGCCATGGCAGCTCACTGTGGTCAGCATGGCTAGAAGGAAGCAGACAGGAAATAACAAGTGTCAGAGAGGAGGTGGAGAGAAGGGAAGCCTCCTGCACTGCTGGTGGGAGTGTAACCCGGTGCAGCCACGATGCCAAAGGTGTGGAACTGCCTCAGAAGTTTAAGTATCCATGTCCCGTATGACCCAGCTATTAATCTGCCGCTTGTTTATCCAAAAAAGTCAGAAAGACTACCGCATAAAGACATGTGCATGGCTGTGTTCACCACAGTCTTACTCCTGATATCCAAGACTTGGAAAGCACCCTGGTGTCCAGCAAGGGATGATTGGAGAAGGAAGATGGGCTATAGCCACACAATGGTATACCACTCAGCCGGAACAAATGATGCAATCCAGCCATTTGTGACCACCAGAATGGCTGTGAGGGTTTTAGGGGAAGTGTAACAAGCCCCAGTGAGAAATTCAAATACCATAGAATCTCACTTACAAGGCGAAGAAAAAGCAAGCACTAACCATCAGGTGGCACTGAACATTTGTATGCGGGCTCCCAGAGGCAAAGAGGGGCGGTGACGGAGGGTGAAAGAGAAGATTAGGCACAAGTGTGTGGTGAGGGCCTGTGATTAGTCTTACACTGGTGAAGATGATGTAAGCTACACAGAAGTCTAAAGCAATGAGGATGTGAATCTGGAAGTTATAGTACGTTCTAATGCAGGGTCATGGCTATAAATTCACCTCAAATCAAAAATCCAAAACGGGGTCCAGAATGATGTCATAAAGCTTTGGGGGTGGAAAGAGTTTACGGAAGGTGAACTTCCAAGGATGGAAAATCACCTCCAAATGCTTACAGATGCTACAGAAAGGCAGACCATTCCAAATAGGTGAAGAGGAATACTACGAAGAGAACATGATCAGTCCTAAACCCATGAACGAACGGAAAATGTTACCGTCCATGATGTTATTACTAATCACCTTCACGAATAATCCAAACAGGCCCACGTCTTCCCAAGTTCAGGCAAAAGGTTGGTCCAAAAGTACAATTCAGGGCCGGCTTGTGGTGGAGCAGGTAAGTGCCCACATTCCGCTTGGGCGGCCCGGGCCTCACTGTTTCACATTACGAGTGCATATCACATTAGTAGTGTTAGGAAATATAGATTTCATGGTATGGTGCGGGCAGAGATCATAAATAAGCAGCAATTGTGAGGATACGTTATCAATACGCACAAGAAAAGGAACCATAAGAATATTACAATCTATGGAAGTATCTGGTACACTTCCCAAAGGCAGAAGGAAGGAAATCTTGTGACCTGCCAAGGTGGAATTGGCAGAGTGCCACGAGATGACACCATCATTGTGCATCAGAACATTCCCTGGGCAACTTCAACTTGTGAGGGAGTCCAGGACTTTTTCTGGGTAAGGTCCACCCATTTTGCCATCTACCCAAGATATAAGAGATAAAACCCAGGATAATCTTACAGGAGTGACACCAGTGTCTAGAGAGAATGTAGGAGCCCTTTCGAAGTTCAAGGAGAAAGATAGAAACTGACAACAATTGCAGAAAAAGGAAAACTATCCTACCTAGACAGGGTGAGGAGTCAGACTGGTCTGAGATGGCTGTGAAACTCTGTGTGCACGGAGGTTGTCAGGACAACTTCGAATTTTGAGGTCGCTTATGACATCACGGTGAACATGTCCCCCAGGGTGGCCGCATGGTTACAGTCTGAGGATTGGCCTAGGCTAGGCTATTAAAGGGACAGATACCCAGAAACAGGTTTGGCAAACAGAAAGCAGGCACAGAAACTAGAAGAGATAAAACAGAGTCTGATGCAAGGGATAAGAAAGGAACCCTAGGCCACAAGTGAGAATAGAGGGACAGGCACGGAGAGGAGAACATTGTCATCTATTCAAGTCTATGGGGAGGTCATGCTGATTCAAGCTTGCAACTTCATTGGAAACAAGTGGCCGGACTTGGCGTTCATCACACCTACAGTGCCCTTGTGCCTTAAGCATAATGCAAAGTCAAGAAAGATGTCTTGAGGACATTGAAGAGAAGAATCGATGCCTCCTTTCCAAGGCCCATAGCATTCTTTGCAGGTCAGTCTCTTTTTCCGAAGCTCTGGTGTCACGTGGGCCCACTGGGCACATGGTAATGTGTCCCAAGAGATGTCTTGGAAGCCTTGAAGGAATGGAGCCCTGTCACGCTTGGGGTATGTCTCTTTGTTTGGAAGTGCTCTACAAGGGTGCTGAAAAGCACCCTCTTCCACAGGGCTTCGTTCCTTCGTGAAGGCTGCCCTCCCAGGCTAGTGTGCTCTGTTTGCCTCCATGGAAATTCTCTCCCCCTACCTCTTACCGTAGAAGGATTATTGATTATGTGTTTTGACACCATATGTAAGGAAGTTGCACGAAAATTAGAACTTTACAGTTGTGTTTCAAGAAAAATAAACAGGCCAGGGTAGAGGATGTAGGGCAAACAAATGGCACACCCTATAAAAATTAAGTAAGCCCGTATCTGGACGGAATCTAGGGGAACGTTCAAGGATCAGGGGTCAAGTTCGAAACTTCCCAAATCCGGAAAAGAGACAGAAAAATATCTTTCCTGGAGAGTGGAATTCATCGGATTTGTCTAAGTTGTCTTGGAAACATTGTGTCCGTGAAGGGGGTTGCCAGGACCACCTCGAATTTGGAGTTTCTGATCTCAGGATGTCAAACCAACCCACATGACCACGTGTTCTCAGTGCTTAGTTTGACCTAGGCTAGGGTAGCCAAGAGTCCTACAAGTGACCGGTGCAAATTCAAGGACAACAACCAAGAGTCACGAAAGCACTCACACCTCACCCTAGAGAACATACAGCGATTAAAGAAATACAAACTAATCCCTCGGAATGAAGGAGAACGGACTGATAAGCATGTCTAAGGGAGATAGCTGAGAAAGACCATGACGAGTATACTATGGAAAAGAAAAAGAGGACCCAGAAAATGGAAGGTGAACAGAAATCACACCTGAATTATCCACAATGAAAGATGATGTCCGTCTTTAGACAGACTCTGCTGGAACGTTTGAAAGTCAGAGAAATTCACAAGCCAAAAAACGGCAGCGAAGGTCAAGCATGGGCTAACTGGGAAGGGTGAGTTATGAGACTGCTCCAAGCAGGCTCTGAAACCTGTATCCAGGAAGCATGCTGGACCTCAGAGACACAATTATGACAAATCCTCTGACATCACAATGGACCCGAAAAACAACCTAGCCTCATCTACACAGTGCTAGAGTTGGGCTCACTAGTATATTTAACTCCCGTTGCACTCAACTGCACGTTGCCACTGAACATGTAAGTGGCCGGCCGGTGGTGCAGTGGTGAGGTCCGCACCTTCTGGGTCTGTGGCCCAGTATGGGCTGGGTGGAATCCTCGGTTTGGGCCTCCTCACCACTGCTTCAGTTGTTCTGGTGCAGGCGTCCGAGGTAGAGTAGAGGCAGATGGGAAGGGACGTTGGACAGGGCCAGACTTCCACAGCAAATACAGGAGCATTGCCAGCAGATGTGAGCACAGCAATGCACTTGTGCCAAAACAAAACCAATTAAAAGTTGCAAAGAATAGAAAAACTGAAGCTAAGGAAAAAAAAAAAAAAAAAACAGGAGCTTGCCATTACGAAGAATAGGATCTCTGTGAATAACCTTAGCAAAACAGGTGAATTCTATGTTAATTCAAAAACTAGCAAACCTTTGGGGAAAGAAACTCAAGAAGACACAAGAAAAAAAAAGATACCGAGGGATCTAGGAATGGAAGGATTAACACACTTGAAAGGTTCATACCGCAGTAAGGAATCTCTGGATTCCATGCAATCCCAGTCAAAGTTGCAGCAGTATTTGCCACAGAGAAGAAGAGAGAATCCTAAAGTTTCTAGCCAGCAACGCGAGACCCTGACTAGGCAAAGGAATCCTCAGGAAAACGAACAAAGCAGCACGTGTCACAATTTCTGATTTCAACATAGAGGACGAAGCGCTAGGTACCGAAACGGCACAGTCTGGGCCCCAAAACAGGCATGAAGACCCATGCAAAACAATTGAGAGCCCAGAGCCCAACTCAAACTTACATGGACAGCCCATTTTGGACCAGGGAGCCAAGTGGAGACAGCGGAGAAAGGAGAGTCTGTACAATAAACGGTGCTGGGAAGCCTGCACAGCCACATGGAACACAACGAGAGTACACCATGATGTTACACCTGGCACACACACCACCTGAAATGGATTAAAGCCTTGAATGGCAGACTTGAAACCGTGAACCTTGTAGGAGAAGACCTAGGCAGAGTGCTCTTTGCCATCTGTCTGAGCCGCCTATTTGGAAGAAGCATGTCTGACTGGGCAAGGGCAACAAAGGAAACAAGAAACAAACGGGACCACATCAAATGCACACACTTCTGCCCACTCAAGGAAACCATCAACTGAATACTAAGACACCACAACAATTGGGAGAGGATGTTTGCAAACCACACATCGGACAAGGGGTGAAAAGCCCAAAGATACAATCAACTCGCACGTCTCCACAAGAAAAAAAACAAGCCAATGAAAACCTGGTCAAAAGATGGAAGCAGAGATTTCTCCGAAGAAGACAGAAAGAGGGCCAGTAGGTGCATGAAAACTTGTTCACCATCATGAAGTCTCAGGAAAATGCAAATCCAAACTGCAAGGCCATGGCAGCTCACTGTGGTCAGCATGGCTAGAAGGAAGCAGACAGGAAATAACAAGTGTCAGAGAGGAGGTGGAGAGAAGGGAAGCCTCCTGCACTGCTGGTGGGAGTGTAACCCGGTGCAGCCACGATGCCAAAGGTGTGGAACTGCCTCAGAAGTTTAAGTATCCATGTCCCGTATGACCCAGCTATTAATCTGCCGCTTGTTTATCCAAAAAAGTCAGAAAGACTACCGCATAAAGACATGTGCATGGCTGTGTTCACCACAGTCTTACTCCTGATATCCAAGACTTGGAAAGCACCCTGGTGTCCAGCAAGGGATGATTGGAGAAGGAAGATGGGCTATAGCCACACAATGGTATACCACTCAGCCGGAACAAATGATGCAATCCAGCCATTTGTGACCACCAGAATGGCTGTGAGGGTTTTAGGGGAAGTGTAACAAGCCCCAGTGAGAAATTCAAATACCATAGAATCTCACTTACAAGGCGAAGAAAAAGCAAGCACTAACCATCAGGTGGCACTGAACATTTGTATGCGGGCTCCCAGAGGCAAAGAGGGGCGGTGACGGAGGGTGAAAGAGAAGATTAGGCACAAGTGTGTGGTGAGGGCCTGTGATTAGTCTTACACTGGTGAAGATGATGTAAGCTACACAGAAGTCTAAAGCAATGAGGATGTGAATCTGGAAGTTATAGTACGTTCTAATGCAGGGTCATGGCTATAAATTCACCTCAAATCAAAAATCCAAAACGGGGTCCAGAATGATGTCATAAAGCTTTGGGGGCGGAAAGAGTTTACGGAAGGTGAACTTCCAAGGATGGAAAATCACCTCCAAATGCTTACAGATGCTACAGAAAGGCAGACCATTCCAAATAGGTGAAGAGGAATACTACGAAGAGAACATGATCAGTCCTAAACCCATGAACGAACGGAAAATGTTACCGTCCATGATGTTATTACTAATCACCTTCACGAATAATCCAAACAGGCCCACGTCTTCCCAAGTTCAGGCAAAAGGTTGGTCCAAAAGTACAATTCAGGGCCGGCCCTGTGGTGGAGCAGGTAAGTGCCCACATTCCGCTTGGGCGGCCCGGGCCTCACTGTTTCACATTACGAGTGCATATCACATTAGTAGTGTTAGGAAATATAGATTTCATGGTATGGTGCGGGCAGAGATCATAAATAAGCAGCAATTGTGAGGATACGTTATCAATACGCACAAGAAAAGGAACCATAAGAATATTACAATCTATGGAAGTATCTGGTACACTTCCCAAAGGCAGAAGGAAGGAAATCTTGTGACCTGCCAAGGTGGAATTGGCAGAGTGCCACGAGATGACACCATCATTGTGCATCAGAACATTCCCTGGGCAACTTCAACTTGTGAGGGAGTCCAGGACTTTTTCTGGGTAAGGTCCACCCATTTTGCCATCTACCCAAGATATAAGAGATAAAACCCAGGATAATCTTACAGGAGTGACACCAGTGTCTAGAGAGAATGTAGGAGCCCTTTCGAAGTTCAAGGAGAAAGATAGAAACTGACAACAATTGCAGAAAAAGGAAAACTATCCTACCTAGACAGGGTGAGGAGTCAGACTGGTCTGAGATGGCTGTGAAACTCTGTGTGCACGGAGGTTGTCAGGACAACTTCGAATTTTGAGGTCGCTTATGACATCACGGTGAACATGTCCCCCAGGGTGGCCGCATGGTTACAGTCTGAGGATTGGCCTAGGCTAGGCTATTAAAGGGACAGATACCCAGAAACAGGTTTGGCAAACAGAAAGCAGGCACAGAAACTAGAAGAGATAAAACAGAGTCTGATGCAAGGGATAAGAAAGGAACCCTAGGCCACAAGTGAGAATAGAGGGACAGGCACGGAGAGGAGAACATTGTCATCTATTCAAGTCTATGGGGAGGTCATGCTGATTCAAGCTTGCAACTTCATTGGAAACAAGTGGCCGGACTTGGCGTTCATCACACCTACAGTGCCCTTGTGCCTTAAGCATAATGCAAAGTCAAGAAAGATGTCTTGAGGACATTGAAGAGAAGAATCGATGCCTCCTTTCCAAGGCCCATAGCATTCTTTGCAGGTCAGTCTCTTTTTCCGAAGCTCTGGTGTCACGTGGGCCCACTGGGCACATGGTAATGTGTCCCAAGAGATGTCTTGGAAGCCTTGAAGGAATGGAGCCCTGTCACGCTTGGGGTATGTCTCTTTGTTTGGAAGTGCTCTACAAGGGTGCTGAAAAGCACCCTCTTCCACAGGGCTTCGTTCCTTCGTGAAGGCTGCCCTCCCAGGCTAGTGTGCTCTGTTTGCCTCCATGGAAATTCTCTCCCCCTACCTCTTACCGTAGAAGGATTATTGATTATGTGTTTTGACACCATATGTAAGGAAGTTGCACGAAAATTAGAACTTTACAGTTGTGTTTCAAGAAAAATAAACAGGCCAGGGTAGAGGATGTAGGGCAAACAAATGGCACACCCTATAAAAATTAAGTAAGCCCGTATCTGGACGGAATCTAGGGGAACGTTCAAGGATCAGGGGTCAAGTTCGAAACTTCCCAAATCCGGAAAAGAGACAGAAAAATATCTTTCCTGGAGAGTGGAATTCATCGGATTTGTCTAAGTTGTCTTGGAAACATTGTGTCCGTGAAGGGGGTTGCCAGGACCACCTCGAATTTGGAGTTTCTGATCTCAGGATGTCAAACCAACCCACATGACCACGTGTTCTCAGTGCTTAGTTTGACCTAGGCTAGGGTAGCCAAGAGTCCTACAAGTGACCGGTGCAAATTCAAGGACAACAACCAAGAGTCACGAAAGCACTCACACCTCACCCTAGAGAACATAGAGCGATTAAAGAAATACAAACTAATCCCTCGGAATGAAGGAGAACGGACTGATAAGCATGTCTAAGGGAGATAGCTGAGAAAGACCATGACGAGTATACTATGGAAAAGAAAAAGAGGACCCAGAAAATGGAAGGTGAACAGAAATCACACCTGAATTATCCACAATGAAAGATGATGTCCGTCTTTAGACAGACTCTGCTGGAACGTTTGAAAGTCAGAGAAATTCACAAGCCAAAAAACGGCAGCGAAGGTCAAGCATGGGCTAACTGGGAAGGGTGAGTTATGAGACTGCTCCAAGCAGGCTCTGAAACCTGTATCCAGGAAGCATGCTGGACCTCAGAGACACAATTATGACAAATCCTCTGACATCACAATGGACCCGAAAAACAACCTAGCCTCATCTACACAGTGCTAGAGTTGGGCTCACTAGTATATTTAACTCCCGTTGCACTCAACTGCACGTTGCCACTGAACATGTAAGTGGCCGGCCGGTGGTGCAGTGGTGAGGTCCGCACCTTCTGGGTCTGTGGCCCAGTATGGGCTGGGTGGAATCCTCGGTTTGGGCCTCCTCACCACTGCTTCAGTTGTTCTGGTGCAGGCGTCCGAGGTAGAGTAGAGGCAGATGGGAAGGGACGTTGGACAGGGCCAGACTTCCACAGCAAATACAGGAGCATTGCCAGCAGATGTGAGCACAGCAATGCACTTGTGCCAAAACAAAACCAATTAAAAGTTGCAAAGAATAGAAAAACTGAAGCTAAGGAAAAAAAAAAAAAAAAAACAGGAGCTTGCCATTACGAAGAATAGGATCTCTGTGAATAACCTTAGCAAAACAGGTGAATTCTATGTTAATTCAAAAACTAGCAAACCTTTGGGGAAAGAAACTCAAGAAGACACAAGAAAAAAAAAGATACCGAGGGATCTAGGAATGGAAGAATTAACACACTTGAAAGGTTCATACCGCAGTAAGGAATCTCTGGATTCCATGCAATCCCAGTCAAAGTTGCAGCAGTATTTGCCACAGAGAAGAAGAGAGAATCCTAAAGTTTCTAGCCAGCAACGCGAGACCCTGACTAGGCAAAGGAATCCTCAGGAAAACGAACAAAGCAGCACGTGTCACAATTTCTGATTTCAACATAGAGGACGAAGCGCTAGGTACCGAAACGGCACAGTCTGGGCCCCAAAACAGGCATGAAGACCCATGCAAAACAATTGAGAGCCCAGAGCCCAACTCAAACTTACATGGACAGCCCATTTTGGACCAGGGAGCCAAGTGGAGACAGCGGAGAAAGGAGAGTCTGTACAATAAACGGTGCTGGGAAGCCTGCACAGCCACATGGAACACAACGAGAGTACACCATGATGTTACACCTGGCACACACACCACCTGAAATGGATTAAAGCCTTGAATGGCAGACTTGAAACCGTGAACCTTGTAGGAGAAGACCTAGGCAGAGTGCTCTTTGCCATCTGTCTGAGCCGCCTATTTGGAAGAAGCATGTCTGACTGGGCAAGGGCAACAAAGGAAACAAGAAACAAACGGGACCACATCAAATGCACACACTTCTGCCCACTCAAGGAAACCATCAACTGAATACTAAGACACCACAACAATTGGGAGAGGATGTTTGCAAACCACACATCGGACAAGGGGTGAAAAGCCCAAAGATACAATCAACTCGCACGTCTCCACAAGAAAAAAAACAAGCCAATGAAAACCTGGTCAAAAGATGGAAGCAGAGATTTCTCCGAAGAAGACAGAAAGAGGGCCAGTAGGTGCATGAAAACTTGTTCACCATCATTAAGTCTCAGGAAAATGCAAATCCAAACTGCAAGGCCATGGCAGCTCACTGTGGTCAGCATGGCTAGAAGGAAGCAGACAGGAAATAACAAGTGTCAGAGAGGAGGTGGAGAGAAGGGAAGCCTCCTGCACTGCTGGTGGGAGTGTAACCCGGTGCAGCCACGATGCCAAAGGTGTGGAACTGCCTCAGAAGTTTAAGTATCCATGTCCCGTATGACCCAGCTATTAATCTGCCGCTTGTTTATCCAAAAAAGTCAGAAAGACTACCGCATAAAGACATGTGCATGGCTGTGTTCACCACAGTCTTACTCCTGATATCCAAGACTTGGAAAGCACCCTGGTGTCCAGCAAGGGATGATTGGAGAAGGAAGATGGGCTATAGCCACACAATGGTATACCACTCAGCCGGAACAAATGATGCAATCCAGCCATTTGTGACCACCAGAATGGCTGTGAGGGTTTTAGGGGAAGTGTAACAAGCCCCAGTGAGAAATTCAAATACCATAGAATCTCACTTACAAGGCGAAGAAAAAGCAAGCACTAACCATCAGGTGGCACTGAACATTTGTATGCGGGCTCCCAGAGGCAAAGAGGGGCGGTGACGGAGGGTGAAAGAGAAGATTAGGCACAAGTGTGTGGTGAGGGCCTGTGATTAGTCTTACACTGGTGAAGATGATGTAAGCTACACAGAAGTCTAAAGCAATGAGGATGTGAATCTGGAAGTTATAGTACGTTCTAATGCAGGGTCATGGCTATAAATTCACCTCAAATCAAAAATCCAAAACGGGGTCCAGAATGATGTCATAAAGCTTTGGGGGCGGAAAGAGTTTACGGAAGGTGAACTTCCAAGGATGGAAAATCACCTCCAAATGCTTACAGATGCTACAGAAAGGCAGACCATTCCAAATAGGTGAAGAGGAATACTACGAAGAGAACATGATCAGTCCTAAACCCATGAACGAACGGAAAATGTTACCGTCCATGATGTTATTACTAATCACCTTCACGAATAATCCAAACAGGCCCACGTCTTCCCAAGTTCAGGCAAAAGGTTGGTCCAAAAGTACAATTCAGGGCCGGCCCTGTGGTGGAGCAGGTAAGTGCCCACATTCCGCTTGGGCGGCCCGGGCCTCACTGTTTCACATTACGAGTGCATATCACATTAGTAGTGTTAGGAAATATAGATTTCATGGTATGGTGCGGGCAGAGATCATAAATAAGCAGCAATTGTGAGGATACGTTATCAATACGCACAAGAAAAGGAACCATAAGAATATTACAATCTATGGAAGTATCTGGTACACTTCCCAAAGGCAGAAGGAAGGAAATCTTGTGACCTGCCAAGGTGGAATTGGCAGAGTGCCACGAGATGACACCATCATTGTGCATCAGAACATTCCCTGGGCAACTTCAACTTGTGAGGGAGTCCAGGACTTTTTCTGGGTAAGGTCCACCCATTTTGCCATCTACCCAAGATATAAGAGATAAAACCCAGGATAATCTTACAGGAGTGACACCAGTGTCTAGAGAGAATGTAGGAGCCCTTTCGAAGTTCAAGGAGAAAGATAGAAACTGACAACAATTGCAGAAAAAGGAAAACTATCCTACCTAGACAGGGTGAGGAGTCAGACTGGTCTGAGATGGCTGTGAAACTCTGTGTGCACGGAGGTTGTCAGGACAACTTCGAATTTTGAGGTCGCTTATGACATCACGGTGAACATGTCCCCCAGGGTGGCCGCATGGTTACAGTCTGAGGATTGGCCTAGGCTAGGCTATTAAAGGGACAGATACCCAGAAACAGGTTTGGCAAACAGAAAGCAGGCACAGAAACTAGAAGAGATAAAACAGAGTCTGATGCAAGGGATAAGAAAGGAACCCTAGGCCACAAGTGAGAATAGAGGGACAGGCACGGAGAGGAGAACATTGTCATCTATTCAAGTCTATGGGGAGGTCATGCTGATTCAAGCTTGCAACTTCATTGGAAACAAGTGGCCGGACTTGGCGTTCATCACACCTACAGTGCCCTTGTGCCTTAAGCATAATGCAAAGTCAAGAAAGATGTCTTGAGGACATTGAAGAGAAGAATCGATGCCTCCTTTCCAAGGCCCATAGCATTCTTTGCAGGTCAGTCTCTTTTTCCGAAGCTCTGGTGTCACGTGGGCCCACTGGGCACATGGTAATGTGTCCCAAGAGATGTCTTGGAAGCCTTGAAGGAATGGAGCCCTGTCACGCTTGGGGTATGTCTCTTTGTTTGGAAGTGCTCTACAAGGGTGCTGAAAAGCACCCTCTTCCACAGGGCTTCGTTCCTTCGTGAAGGCTGCCCTCCCAGGCTAGTGTGCTCTGTTTGCCTCCATCGAAATTCTCTCCCCCTACCTCTTGCCGTAGAAGGATTATTGATTATGTGTTTTGACACCATATGTAAGGAAGTTGCACGAAAATTAGAACTTTACAGTTGTGTTTCAAGAAAAATAAACAGGCCAGGGTAGAGGATGTAGGGCAAACAAATGGCACACCCTATAAAAATTAAGTAAGCCCGTATCTGGACGGAATCTAGGGGAACGTTCAAGGATCAGGGGTCAAGTTCGAAACTTCCCAAATCCGGAAAAGAGACAGAAAAATATCTTTCCTGGAGAGTGGAATTC